>NC_140257.1:7035516-7618016 GCF_949987555.1 Borostomias antarcticus | reverse complement strand
GGAATGACAGAATGATAAAATGCACCCCCTTAGGGCACATCACTCAATAGCCCACTCGCCTACTTCACTGATCATTGTTTAGTCTACTATTAGCCTACTAGGCTACTAGGCCTATTAGCCCAACGCTCCAGGAAGCAAAGTCTCGAGTGCTGATTAAATCTAGGCAAAGCAAAACGCACAGCCATAACAACTGGTAATTAATCACAAAAGACCTACCTCTTCGTAACCCAAACTGGTTTAATACACTTCATTTTGGAATCAACTTTCAACAAATACTCAAGATCTCTGTTTTCCATGTTCATTGATGCTGACAGTAGCCAGATAGCTAAAGTGGGTAACATGATTGACAGGCGATGTGAATGACGGGACAGTTATGACAAGTTTTGATTGGATAAACCGTCCCAATGTTAAAATGTCAATGGGAATTCCAATGTAAGCACTTTGAGAGCTACACCCACTTTTAAGCATTTTGACAAATTACAGATTAGGTTACATTTCGACTGATGACGACATTTTTCGCGGTTTTGTATGTGTGGGCTAATTTGATTGGTTGATTTTTCATTTGGTCTTGATTTCCGTGAGACAGAATCCTTTTACCTGGCCTACAATGTTAAGTGAATGACGAGCTAGTAAGACCGCTGCCAACGGACCGTTACGTGGCCTGTATTTTCATGAGGACTGTAGGAGGCGACGGAGCACTACCAAAACGCTAAACACGGATGAAAATGAAGCAATATGGCAGAATACAAGTCGCATTTAAGTCAAAAACAGTCTGAAAGTCGATTTTAGTACCTTCTTTCACTGAAAGAAAGCGCACAAATCAAGTTTTATTTGGATTTGTATGGGTAAGCCAGGCTTACCCTGGCTTATAGGAGCAATTGCCACTGGTGTGTAGAGATGAACAGCCCTACCAATATATATGCTGCTGCAGTAAAGGGTGTTTAAGATCCACTGGTGTTGCAGCTGATCATTCTGGCACATTTCAGCAAGCAGTGCTTATAGTTGCATTATAGTTCTATACAAGCTGCTTTTCATTCTTCGTTCTCCACAGAAATGACACTCATCACCACCAACCCCTATGACTACCCCATGATCAGCCAGGGTCAGATCACTGTGGCCAGTATCGATGACAAGGTGGAGCTGGACGCCACAGACGTGAGTCACTGAAAGTACAATACAACAATTGAAAATAAAAGGCGTAGCATAAATGCAGTCATTAAGTCCCTCCACCTGGCACACTTGAGTTGATCTTACTTGTTTACATCTAACATTAACTTCCTCCTCCAGGATGCTATTGACATCTTGGGCTTCACCCTTGAAGACAAGCAGAGCATCTACAAGCTGACTGGTGCTGTCATGCAACATGGCAACATGCACTTCAAGCAGAAGCAGCGTGAGGAGCAGGCTGAGCCAGATGGCACAGAGGGTGAGTCCCACTTCAAGTCCCAAGGTTCTCAAAAATCTCTATCAAATTCTTTCTTTCTACTTGATATTTAACTAGAAATGGTGCTTGGAGAGCACAGACCTCCGCCCATGAATGCATTTCATGGCTGTGTGCGCGCACACATGCGTGCGAACAGGACATGTTTGGTATTGCTGCAGTTGTTATGTCACAAGCTTTATGCACGTCAAAACCCCCCCCATTGAGAAATAATTTTTGGCTCCTAAGCCCAAGTCGGCAGAGTTAGTTCCCTCGCTTATTTTTAGCCTGGAAAAATAAATGTCTCAGTCCAAAAAATGACTGGAAGTGAATGGACAGCTGTGTTTGGGCAGCTCTGTGGCCCCTTGGGTCGCCGTCGGTGGGCGGTAGTGCGGTGCACTCCGTGCTCTCCCACCGCACACCCCAGTTCAAACCTCGTGTCTCTAGCGCCCCCACACAGGGATCTGCATCCGTTCTAAGTTTTGTTTTCATTTGTGGATCCAGGCCGTGATTTGGATCTGCTCCAAAATGTAACGGTTACTAATTCAGCCCATGCTACACCCCATCGCCAAGGTTCATGAAAATTGGTCAGGTAGTTTTTGTGTAATCCTGCTGGGAAATAAACGGGCGGAGTTCCCCCGCTTATTTTTACCCTGGAGAAATAAGCGGTCCTGAGCCTACGTGAATGGCCTGCCTGGCTGTGTTTGGGAGGCCTGTGGACCCGCCCTGTGAGTTTCATGAAAATCGGTCCAGTAGTTTTTGTGTTATCCTGGTCCAAAAAATGAATGGTGGTGAAAGGCCGGCCGTGTTTGGGCAGCTCGTGGACCCGCCCCGTGATTCAGATCCATTCCAAAATGTTCGACCACACTACACCCATCCACCGAGTTTCGTGAAAATCGGTCCAGTAGTGTCCACAAATGCCACTGAAAACATTACCTCTCACCATGCGCTGTCGCCAGGGTGGAGGTAATAATTCAATTGTGATCATTGTATCCCTCCTCAAACTCTATTTACTCCTCTCTCCCTCTAGTGGCTGATAAAATCTGCTACCTTCTGGGTCTGAACTCAGCTGACTTGCTGAAAGCCATTTGCTACCCCAGAGTGAAGGTCGGCAATGAGTATGTGACCAAGGGTCAGACAGTGCCTCAGGTAAGGTGTATGTCAAACCTGAGAGGTACACATTTGCTGAAAGAAAATAGTTTACTGCTTATTTCTTTAAATACTCAATATATGCTGTTACAAAGTAACTGGAATGGTCCTTTTCATGTTCCTATAGTTCTTCTAGTATCAATACAAGGCAAAATGCAGACTATATGATAAAGTACATTAGTGTAATAAAGTGGAACCAACTCATGGCATTGTCATTACACAGGTGAATAATTCAGTGAGCGCTCTGGCCAAGTCCATCTATGAGAGGATGTTCTTGTGGATGGTCATCCGCATCAACACGATGTTGGACACCAAGCAAGCAAGGAACTTCTTCATCGGCGTGCTCGACATTGCCGGTTTTGAGATCTTTAACGTGAGTTTGGTATTGCTATGGGATTGTTCAGGGTTGTGACCATATTTGGTAAAATAAATCCTGTTCTATTATTAATGAACTCATAAGTGAACAATTTGCACTTCTTCTTTTTGTTTGTTTGTTACACATGAATACAGAAATTTATGAGTAAATTTAAGAGTAAATTAAGTCAAGATAAAAAAGCAATACATGGAGGGTATCTAAACAAAGATTATCTCTCAAATTGTGAATCTACAGTTCAACAGCATGGAGCAGCTGTGCATCAACTTCACCAATGAGAAACTGCAACAGTTCTTCAACCACACCATGTTCGTCCTGGAGCAAGAGGAGTACAAGAAGGAGGGCATCGTCTGGGCATTCATTGACTTTGGCATGGACTTGGCTGCCTGCATTGAGCTTATTGAGAAGGTTAAAACTATAACACTACAACTTTTGGGCTTTGCAAGTATAGTGGGTACATTTAAGGCAACTGAATAGTATCATAATAATCACAGATATTATCATATTGATAACACAATTCTGTAATTTATACATAAATATCAGACACATTTGGACAAGGCACTAGTTTGTTGTATGTAAACAGACATTTGTCTGATCAAAATGTGTTTCTTACACAGCCAATGGGCATTTTCTCCATCCTTGAAGAGGAGTGCATGTTCCCCAAGGCTTCAGACACGACCTTCAAGAACAAGCTGTACGATCAGCATCTTGGCAAGAACAAGGCCTTTGAGAAGCCTAAACCTTCAAAGACCAAAGCCGAGGCCCACTTCTCCCTGGTCCACTACGCAGGTACAGTGGACTACAACATCAATGGCTGGCTGGACAAGAACAAGGACCCCCTGAACGACTCTGTGCTTCAGCTGTACCAGAAGGCCTCAATAAAAGTGATGACCGTTCTCTACGTTGCTGCTCCACCTGAAGGTTTGTACATTTTCAATCTCCTCAAAGCAAAATGGATATAAGAACCTTTTCTTCCCTAAGGGTCACTTTGAAGTAAGTGAGATAGACAATTCAAGTGTTCAGAGTGAAAATGTTTGTGTAAAGGAACTTGTTGAAAAACACAGAATATGTTTTTAAATAATTTAATAAACACATTTAATTGATTGTTTGTGAATTACAAGAAAACTTAACATGACTTAAATATAAATATTGTATCACATTATCATGTACATTATTATTCTTTAACTCTTGATACTCATAGACACTACAAAGAAAGGAGGCAAGAAGAAGGGAGGTTCCATGCAGACTGTGTCCTCTCAGTTCAGAGTGAGTGAACTTTTCTATCTAATTTCAAGGTACATTTGTGATGTTTTATGCCATGATTTTGTCTAATGGTTATTCATAACAAGCTACTAATCTTTCCATACTTTATATTGAAATGTATTTACAGAATCAACTAATCAGCTAATTAGGTCTAGTTGCAATCTAGCTCGTCAACTCCATTATCAATGGTATCTGAGAAAACTGCCCTTTGGAACACCCTTACAGGAGAACTTGGGCAAGCTGATGACCAACTTGAGGAGCACCCACCCTCATTTTGTGCGCTGCCTGATCCCCAATGAGTCTAAGACTCCAGGTATAAATCACACTTTACAAATTATTTTACTTCTAAATTGTCATTTAAATGAAATCTTAATTTCTAAAAACAGAAAAAAATCATCATTATCTTTTGTTTCCAGGTCTGATGGAGAACTTCCTGGTTATCCACCAGCTGAGGTGTAACGGTGTGCTGGAGGGTATTAGGATCTGCAGAAAGGGCTTCCCCAGCAGAATCGTCTATGCTGACTTCAAGCAAAGGTACAGATACACACACAAACGTTCGTGCACAAACACATACAAAAACACAAAGTTCATGTAGAAAGGCACAGGCACATTTGCACATGAATACACACACAAACATACTGTACGTATGCACTCCCACAAAAACCTTTTCATCCTTAACATTTAAAACCAAACTAATCAATATTCAATATTTCTCTCTACACAGATACAAAGTATTGAATGCCAGTGTCATCCCCGAAGGCCAGTTCATTGACAACAAGAAGGCTTCTGAGAAGCTGCTTGGGTCCATTGATGTGAATCATGAGGAATACAAGTTTGGACACACCAAGGTAAGATACCACATATTCAGGCTATGAAATACAAGCAACAACAAACACCCAACACAATAGCATTTCACCCATTCAATCAAATTAAACTCAACTTTGTGTCATACGGTACTTTTACCTTGTTTACTTCATCTGTGTATTCTACCTGTGCATCAGGTGTTCTTCAAAGCTGGTCTGCTGGGTGTCCTTGAGGAGATGAGAGATGAGAAGCTTGCTAAACTGGTAACCATGACACAGGCTCTCGCCCGCGGTTACCTGATGAGGAGGGAGTTTGTGAAGATGATGGCGAGGAGGTGAGAGGGAGCTTATAATGTCTTTTTAACCTTTGTTTTACCACAAACCTAAATTAGTTGTGCAATTTCCCCCCTCAGGGATCAATAAAGTAATCCTACTCCTACTGCTACTTATGCCAACAGAAAATATGTTGTACTACAATATTACAATGCTTTGAATTACCAAAATATTATCATTCCGGGTGTTAGGATTTTAACTTTGATGGTAATTTTGATGGAAATATTTTACATATCTTACACATTATATATACATACCGGTATCAGAGGATAGATTGCATTCATCACATCAGATCCAATGTGTATTGACCTTAACATTCACTGTGGCGCTCTTTCTTGTGATCAGAGAGTCCGTCTACTCCATCCAGTACAATATCCGCTCATTCATGAATGTTAAGCACTGGCCATGGATGAAGGTGTACTACAAGATCAAGCCTCTTCTGCAGAGTGCTGAGACAGAGAAGGAGCTGGCCAACATGAAGGAGGATTATGAGAAATGCAAAGTCGCCCTTACCAAGGCTGAAGCTCGCAAGAAGGAGCTGGAGGAGAAAATGGTGTCCATGCTGCAGGAGAAGAACGATCTGGCTCTTGCAGTTGCATCTGTGAGTGAGCTACAGTACACAAGCACATGCATTCAAAAATAACCACCAATATCGAACACTGATCTTTTCTCCACTGTGTTTGCCTCCCAGGAAGCAGAGAATCTGAACGATGCTGAGGAGAGATGCGAGGGTCTGATCAAGAGCAAGATCCAGCTGGAGGCCAAAGTCAAAGAGACAACCGAGAGGCTGGAGGATGAAGAGGAGATGAACGCAGAGCTGACGGCCAAGAAAAGGAAGCTGGAGGATGAGTGCTCTGAGCTGAAGAAAGACATTGATGATCTGGAGCTTACCTTGGCCAAAGTGGAGAAGGAGAAACACGCCACTGAGAACAAGGTTTCAACATCTCAAAATCTTTTCAATAGCAAAGCAGTAGTTTGTTCAAAAACACAGCCAAACAGTAATGAAGTTAAGCTCTTCCATTCCCAAATCATGAACTGACCATCATTTCCTTTCGTTCTTGTCTTGTCCAGGTTAAAAACCTGACAGAGGAGATGGCTGCCCAAGACGAGAGCGTTGCCAAGTTGAGCAAGGAGAAGAAAGCCCTGCAAGAGGCCCACCAGCAGACACTGGATGACCTGCAGGCAGAGGAGGACAAAGTCAACACTCTGACCAAGGCCAAGACCAAGCTGGAACAGCAAGTCGATGACGTGAGTCATCTTAGAGGATGTCTTGAACATTAGGGGCAGTTCTAACTATGCCTCTTCATGAATCGCTTATTGTTATCCTCATGAATGTTATCAATATGAACCTGTTATCACCAAAGGTGAGTGAAAATCATGTGTTTTTTTCTCCAGCTGGAAGGTTCTCTGGAGCAAGAGAAGAAGCTCCGTATGGACCTGGAGAGAGGCAAGAGAAAGCTGGAGGGAGACCTGAAACTGGCCCAGGAAACCGTCATGGACCTGGAGAATGACAAGCAGCAGTCTGATGAGAAGATCAAGAAGTAAGTACAAATACTTTTCAGAGATCATTTGAGACATTTGTGACTGATTAAATTAACTTGAATTCCAACCATCATTACAATGAAAGTGGGTTTAGTTTTGAATTTCAAGACTCCAAAATTGTAAATGTGTGAAAGCAAAATAAATGTACTGGAACAGTCAATTTGGTCATGTTCTTTGACAAGCTGCCCTATTGTGATGATACTTTTTGTCCCTTGGCCCTTACTAGATGTTGTCAGAAATTATATCACCCAGGACACTGGCAACTAGCACGTCACATCAAAATTGTCGTAGACCCCTGGTGTAGTGAATGGTTGGACTCTGCCGTCACAATAGCACAGTAACTAAACGTTTGTCATTGATTCATTATTGCTCCATAGGAAGGACTTTGAGACCAGCCAGCTCCTCAGCAAGATTGAGGATGAGCAGTCTCTGGGAGCCCAGCTGCAGAAGAAGATCAAGGAACTTCAGGTACCATGTAGTTACTGAGCCCTAGTACAGTCATGATCATTATGATTCCTGAAAAAAATGATCCTGATAGCACTGTCCTTGCTTCTGAGACGTTCAGCCGGTTTGACTTTGGGTTGACTTCACCCTTATTTGCCCCCTGTCTTCTACTGAAGACCAGAATTAAAGAGTTAAATTAATTTCTTTGGCAGCCATGATTTGTTAGAAGAGTACTTCTGAGTTTTTAATCTCTACTTTAGGCTCGTATTGAGGAGCTGGAGGAGGAGATCGAGGCTGAGCGTGCTGCCAGGGCCAAGGTGGAGAAGCAGAGGGCTGATCTGTCCAGGGAACTTGAGGAGATCAGCGAGAGGCTGGAGGAAGCAGGAGGCGCCACTGCTTCTCAGATGGAGATGAACAAGAAGCGTGAGGCTGAGTTCCAGAAACTGAGACGTGATCTGGAGGAGTCCACCCTGCAACACGAGTCCACGGCTTCTGCCCTGAGGAAGAAGCAGGCTGACAGTGTGGCAGAGCTGGGTGAGCAGATCGACAACCTGCAGCGCGTCAAGCAGAAGCTGGAGAAAGAGAAGAGCGAGTACAAGATGGAGATTGATGACCTCTCCTCCAACATGGAAGCAGTTGCCAAGGCTAAGGTCAGTGATAATTCAATATTGTGATTTATTACATGCAGTCTCTGCACCAAGTACAGTAGAATAGGCAAATCTGCAGTGTTCTCCCACATACTGTAGAAGAGAATAGTAGGGTGCCAAAGGAGGCTTGTGAAAAGCTAATGTCATTGTAGCTCAACTGATTACTATCAATGCAAACCAGACTCACTCAATCAAATACAGTATGTGTGTGTATTGAATTATATAACATGAGAAACTGGTGTATTCCAAATATATGGTAGGGAATCAATGTCCTCTTCCTCCTCAGAAAAATACATTAATTCATGTAATTTCTTGTGTTAAAACGAAAGTGACAGTGTAATTAAAGCATAACCCTTTACCATGTCTGTAAACATGGTGTTTGACCCACAGGGCAATCTAGAGAAGATGGCGCGCACCCTTGAGGATCAGCTCAGCGAGATCAAGACTAAGAATGATGAGAATCTTCGCCAGAACACTGACATCAGCGCACAGAGAGCCAGACTCCTGACTGAGAACGGTAAAATGAATAAATCAAGAACAAAGATGTATTGCATCTCATTACCAATTTTCAATTCAAACCTTTATTTAGCCAGAGGAAACACATTGAGATCAGGGGTCTCATTCACAGTGTTGCCCTAGTTACAACAATCAGTGAACAGTCATACAAACACGCAATACAATCATAAAAAAGCAGAACAAGTACACTCATAAAAACAATAAACAATGCAAAGAGATAAAACATGTATAATTTAACTAAAACAAACACAAGCATCTAATCCAGTTTTATTCATCATTTGTTTAAAATCACCCATTGAGAGGTACAGTATCTAGTAAGAGTGTCTTACAGCTCATTCCATGCTCTGGGGATTCTATAATGATTACCTGTAATAAAACTAAGTGCCGAGTGGTAAACCATGTCAAGCTCATAGTCTAGAACTGACAGGAACGTCAAAGTTGATTTTACTAAAAGTTTCCTTAATTGTCACGCGAGATACTTGGATGTTTCTATACAAGAACCCAAGTTTCACTCTCAGCTTTTTTGTTGTTAAATAACACATATAAATTATAATACACCTTTGATGATTCATAAAATCATTATACAGATGCATGGACCACATGATTCAGTTTAATGTATAAGAGGGGGAAAAGCATAAATATAGAAAACGTCTGTGATGTTCTTTGCCTGACGAGAGCTCCATTCATTCCCTGCAGGTGAGTTTGGACGCCAGCTGGAGGAGAAGGAAGCCTTGGTGTCCCAGTTGACCAGAGGCAAGCAGGCCTACACCCAGCAGATTGAGGAGCTCAAGAGGCTTGTTGAGGAGGAGGTCAAGGTGAGGCTCTAAAACAAGTTGAACTATGGAGTCAGGTTCACCAACTATGTCAGTGACTTAATGTGACTATTAGACACAGTTTCTCTCTCATTGAGTCATTTTTCGTAGTGTCTTGTTTAGTTTGTCATGCTTCCTCCTATTCTATATGTATGTGACTATTTCATGTAGTTTTTGATGACTCAGTGAAATATGAACTTGAAAGTATACATTTATGTAGTTTTCAGTAAATTGAACTAGAACACTCTCTCGTTTTCTTCTCCTCCCAGGCTAAGAACGCTCTGGCCCACGGTGTCCAATCTGCTCGCCATGACTGTGACCTGCTGAGGGAGCAGTTTGAGGAGGAGCAGGAGGCCAAGGCAGAGCTGCAACGCGGCATGTCCAAGGCTAACTCTGAGGTGGCTCAGTGGAGATCCAAGTATGAGACTGATGCCATCCAGAGGACAGAGGAGCTGGAGGAGGCCAAGTAAGTACATGGACCCAGAAGGCCTTACCCAAGAGAAATTATATTGGCCGGGTTTCCCGAACGAGTTAAGTGGCACTTAACTGAGTTAAGAAGCTTCTTAACTCCAAAGTACTTCTTAACTCCCATGCAAAGGGTTGCTTAAGAAGGTTCTTTATCGGGAAACCCGGCCATTGTCGTTCCCGTTGGGGAAGAAGGTTGTTAAGAAGAATTGCGATGTCAGGCTACTTATGGAACTTATAATCTTTCCATCAGGACAGAGCACCTTCACAATGCCTCTTTTGTCCCAAACAGGAAGAAGCTGGCTCAGCGTCTCCAGGAGGCTGAGGAGACCATCGAGGCCACTAACTCCAAGTGTGCCTCTCTGGAGAAGACCAAGCAGAGGCTGCAGGGAGAGGTGGAAGACCTCATGATTGACGTTGAGAGGGCCAACGCATTGGCCGCCAACCTGGACAAGAAGCAGAGGAACTTTGACAAGGTGAGAAAGATTATACCACAACTAAGTTTCAATAAGGTGAAATTATAGTTTATTGGCAATCATTGGTCCAAATGCTTTACTAGATGGCATGGAAAAGGGACCTGAATCAGCAATTGGAGGGTTGAGGGGCTTAAGAGTGATTTTAAGGCATTCTACTATTGTGCTGTTGGTTCATAACGACCTCAATGGCAAATGTAGTAATTATCATTTTCTAAATGCAATTCCAACATTGGCATCAGTGTGTAAGGCTGCTTTTGTATGTGCTTCCTCCTACTGTAGGTTCTGGCAGAGTGGAAGCAGAAGTTTGAGGAGGGTCAGGCTGAGCTGGAGGGAGCTCAGAAGGAGGCTCGTTCTCTCAGCACAGAACTCTTCAAGATGAAGAACTCCTACGAGGAGGCTCTTGACCAACTGGAGACTCTGAAGAGAGAAAACAAGAACTTGCAACGTGAGCTAAATGTAGTGCATGATGCTTTTAGTACAGTATTATTCACAGAACAACCCAAAGTGGGGGAATGGTTTCTCATTTAATAACTCAATTGTGCTGTGGATTAGTTATGTTCATGTAAAATGTTTCTGTTTCAAATCACAGAGGAGATCTCTGACCTGACCGAGCAGATCGGAGAGACTGGCAAGAGCATCCATGAACTGGAGAAGGCCAAGAAGACAGTGGAGACAGAGAAGTCTGAGATCCAAACTGCGTTGGAGGAGGCTGAGGTACAACTAAAATTTGAAAACTAGAATACAGTTTAATTTGGAAATAATGAATATCGTCACAGTTCTTATATAACAAAGTGATTACTTCCATTTATTCAGGGAACACTGGAGCACGAGGAGTCCAAGATTCTGCGTGTGCAGCTGGAGCTGAACCAGATCAAGGGTGAGGTGGACAGGAAGCTGGCAGAGAAGGATGAGGAGATGGAGCAGATCAAGAGAAACAGCCAGAGGGTGATTGAGTCCATGCAGAGCACCCTGGATTCTGAGGTTCGCAGCAGGAACGACGCCCTGAGAGTGAAGAAGAAGATGGAGGGAGACCTGAACGAGATGGAGGTCCAGCTGAGCCATGCTAACCGCCAAGCAGCAGAGGCCCAGAAGCAGCTGAGGAATGTGCAGGGACAGCTCAAGGTACTGGGAATCTTTATAATAATGATTACACTGCAGAGAATAACATAAAACCGCTTTCAGGCCAGTAATTCTGGCCTAGATTGGGTCATATCCTACATTTAAAGCTACAGTATGTAACTTCTGCGCTATGAGCATGAGCTCCAAGCTAGTAGTGAGGAAAATTCCATCTGCCAGGGTAAATTCAGTCTTCTTCAACCCTAATGGTTTGTGGGTCTGGGTACGCCCACATTCCCATAAGGCCATAGAAGAATGCCCATTGTTGGCGATTGGATCTTGTGCATGCATGCACACTTTGAACCAGGTGTGGCCACACCTCTCCAAACATGTTTTCCCATTACATACTTAATCCTCTTTGTTCCTTGAGGAACATAAGAATGCAACAATCTGCTTCCATCTGGTCCTGTCCTGTGCAGCACGTTGTGCCTCGCCCCAAGTTAGGTTAGCCATTTTCATTTCAGAGGTCACAGTTCTTCGACAAATTGTTTTTGGCCTCCCTTGTTTCCTCTTTCCAGGTTCTATCTCCAGGCTACTTTGGGAATACAGTCCTGTTCCATTCTGAGGACATGCCCTAGACATTGGAGCCGGCACTGTTTAATTTCCAGCACTACACTGCGACAGTTTTTATTTTTATACAGGTCCTCATTGGAAATCCTTTCCGGCCAGAAGATGCAACATTTCCTACGGAGACATCCATTGTGGAATGCATTGATCTTCTTCATGTCATTCTCAACAACTCGCCAGCTTTCTGAGCCGTACAGCAGAACTGACTTAACATTGCTGTTATACATTCTGATCTTGTTTTTTTTCCCATAGACACACACATATACAGACAAAGCTGCTAGAGTACTAGACAACTTAGATTATGTGTAGTAAATAATATGTCATATCTGTGTTTCTAGGATGCCCAGTTGCACCTGGACGATGCTGTCCGTGCTGCAGAGGACATGAAGGAGCAGGCAGCCATGGTGGACCGCAGAAACGGTCTGATGGTGGCTGAGATTGAGGAGCTGAGAGCGGCTCTTGAGCAGACAGAGAGAGGCCGCAAAGTGGCTGAGCAGGAGCTGGTGGACGCCAGTGAGAGAGTGGGACTGTTGCATTCCCAGGTGCTAACACACAGACACAGATAAAGCCAACGAACATTCATAATGGAAGCTATTTTTCAACTTATCATTGTTAAATCCTTCCAGAACACCAGCCTGTTGAACAGCAAGAAGAAGCTTGAGGGTGACCTGGTGCAGGTGCAAGGAGAGGTGGATGACACCGTCCAGGAGGCCAGGAATGCTGAGGAGAAGGCTAAGAAGGCCATCACTGATGTGAGTCTGGATAAGTTTAATCTGTATGCATCTTTCACCCTCATCACACTGTACTGTTTGCTAACCTATCTACTTTTACCAGCCATAACAGCTATGCTGACTTACCTAGCAGTACTTCTCCACCTCACCCAAGCTGTGTTCTGTGGTTGCAGGCAGCCATGATGGCTGAAGAGCTGAAGAAGGAGCAGGACACCAGCTCTCACCTTGAGAGGATGAAGAAGAATCTTGAGGTGACAGTCAAGGACCTTCAGCACCGCCTGGATGAGGCTGAGAACCTGGCCATGAAGGGTGGCAAGAAGCAGCTCCAGAAACTGGAGAGCAGGGTGAGTTAATAGCAGTGGTAGAATTACCTGAGTTGCCTTGAATGGGGTAAAACGTTTTTATGGCATGTAATTGATAAAATCTTCTCAATGAGCTCATGTTCTCCATGCAGGTGCGTGAGCTGGAGGGAGAGATTGATGCTGAACAGAGGAGAGGTGCAGACGCAATCAAGGGAGTCCGCAAGTACGAGCGCAGAGTCAAGGAGCTGACATACCAGGTAACAACTCACACTCCAATACACTCCTCATTATACAGACATCATTTATGTATGTGAACATAATACTGCATATATATTTTTGCATAAATGTGTGTGTGTATATTTATATATATATATATATATATATATATATACACATATTTAGTTTACACATATTATAATTTCTTAATGTCCTATCTGCTTTAGACTGAGGAGGATAAGAAGAACATGGCCAGACTTCAGGACCTTGTGGACAAGCTGCAGCTTAAAGTGAAGGCCTACAAGAGACAGGCTGAGGAGGCTGTAAGTCACACACTAAAGAGTTCAACCTGCATTGCAGGTTTAACCTGAAATCACAATGTTTTAGAGTTCCATCGAAACCTTTAACTAGGGGCTCCATTCATGTCAAATACTTGAGCTTGATGGAGTTTGCCCTGTAAAGGAAAAAGTGCAGTAGTCACAAAAGTTTAAGTCCACCCTCAAATCAAGCCATTATCATTTAAAATGAAACATTATGCACTTGACCTTACTACCAAGTAGAATAGAATGCAAATTCTCTAAGTTACACAACTTGATCGTCATTCTGCAACTACTGCATTTTGGGATGCTGATGTTTTCCTCTCAATATCTCCCAGGAGGAGCAAGCCAACGGCCACATGTCCAAGTTCAGGAAGGTTCAGCATGAGCTGGAGGAGGCTGAGGAGCGTGCTGACATCGCTGAGTCTCAGGTCAACAAGCTCAGAGCCAAGAGCCGTGACTCTGGAAAGGTAAGGGTTCGTTTGCTGTTGGCTAAACTTGAACCATGTCCTACTGGAACCACTGCTTCAAATTATAGTTTACAAAAATGCATATTTTTTCTGGATCTTTTCTGCAAAAAGAAGCTGATAACTAATGCCCTCTCTTTTTTTTCTTTCCTTCTATCAGGCAAAGGAAGCTGAATAAACATGACAAGAGCCTGTCACACATTACTATGGCTGATAAAATATGAGTTTCATGGTGAATGTTGGAGAATTTTCTGAAATAAAGTAAGCAAGAATGCACCTAATGAATTTGTGTATTTGTAACAAGAACAGCTCAGTAGTGTAAACAAAGAGGTTACTTAACTTCACTGAAGCTTCTTTATTGCTTCATGATGAAACACCTACAGCAACTAAAAGCATCTCTTTAAAACTTTTAACTACAAACACAGAATACACCCCTGGAAGCAGTTGACCTAAAAATCACCAAAGGTTTTGCAATGACTGAAGGTGGATATCAACCAAGCCAACAGTCAGATGAAAACAGAATGCTTTCTAAACCGTCAAGCTGCTTCAGTTTGGTGGGGCTGCATTTTCGACTCTGGTCTGGAGTCATGAGGAGGTGATGCGAGCTCATGAGGGCCTACTCTGAGAAACATGGAGGTATTAGAGAAACTGTCTCCCAACATGTCAGGACGTTGGGAGGAAATTAGCCAATCAGCATATAGTGGAGTTTTCATTCAGGAGAAGGGGGAGCAGGCAGAAGTTCAAGACAATGAAAATAAAGATGGTCCTGCTGCTGCATTTTAAACATACTGTATCTGGCCAACTTGTAGAATAATGATCAGCATTTTCATTGTTGATAGCCATGACATTGAGAGGCTGTACTGAACATGGAGATTAAGCCTTTCCTTTTTGGTTATTAAGAATTGTATTGATTTTCACTATTATACAAAGCACCCATTAGACAGAGATTCAAAGGACAACACTGCATAAGAAAACAGCACAAAACAAAGAATAACAACTAGAAAGGGTGCTCGGGGAGCACAGGGCTCCGCCCATTAATTCATTTTGGTGGTGTAATCGAGTTGAAATGGTTAACCTCACTCCTCAGTATAAAAATAGCACATTTTGCACCATTGAAGAGTAAGCTTTTTGGTGGTGTACTTGATTGTGGTGTTTATGAGAGATGGTCATGTATGAACACAACTAGAGATGCTCCGATCAGGTTTTTTGGTGCTGATCACCGATCACCGAAATCAGTATCTGCCGATCCGATAATACCGATCACGGCGTCGATTGAAGCATTCTATTTATTGTGTAGTATTATTTATTAAATTAATTATTCTTAACAACATCGGCATTGTATTCTAAGTATTTAAATTACGAGACGAGAGTATCATGAATTGACAACCATCTGTTTTATTGCAGGGAACGTGCAACATTCCGCAGTGTAGAAGCCCCCTCGCTTACTATAACATTTTAAAATAATAATAAATATTAAAATAATAATATAAATATAAATATTAAAATAAAAATCACAACAATAGAATCACATGTGCAACATTCCACCCTCTAGAGGCTCTCAAGAGAACTTGGAGCTTATACAGTAGCTTTATAATAATAATAATAATAATTAAAGCTGCAAGCAGCGTTGTGGGGGCCAAGCTGACCACGCGAAAGATGAAGCAAATACGACTGATGTTTTGAAGGCTTTAGAGATATGTTTGTCGGACTGCAACTACACTGCAAACTTGGTAAACACAGCAAACGTTATAACCACTGCAAACTTCAACCACTGCAAACTATTTAAATCATTCAGCTCAATAAAACAAGAAAAGTAGGCTGGTCTAATACTCAACACTCGTGGGCAGCGGATGAGAGCTAAAGTCTTTCCCACACCCGTGTGGCCAGCCCGTTCGTGGAGATTCTGCCACACCTTCTCTTTCAAGGCTGTAGGGAGGACCAGCTGAAAGATGGAGTTTGCGGTGTTGGGGTCCCTCACACACTGATGCAAGACTCCCTCCCTCAGAGTCAGCCTCTATCTCTCCTTGAGGATCTGCCGAGTGTCACGTTGCAGGGCGATCCTTTCTGTTGCACTGGGCGGTTTCCCTGTCTGCAAGGATAACGGCATGTGGCGAATCATGTCATCTTTTTGCTGGGAGTCCTTCCATTCTCCAGGGGATTCGGCCCAGCTGCACTTCTTCTAGGTGAACTTGGACAGGAGAGTTAAGCATTTCTGGGCATGGGTTTTCCACCCCGGTGAGAAAAGTCTTCAGGGCCAGGATCTCCTCTTCACCATCCTCTCCTCCATCCACAGGTACTCGAGATAGGGCATCAGCATTAGCATTGGTTTTGTCAGGCTGGAACTTGATGTTGAAGTGGTAGTTGTAGAGTCTGGCTGCCCACTGTTGCTCCAAGCTTCTCAGGTTCACCGCCTGTAAGTTTGCGAGAATGTTGTTGTCAGTGAACATTACAAAATGGGAGCCTAGAGTGGAATTTCTTGCTGCACCAGCGAAAGACAGCCTACCTTCTGATAGCAATGAAGGTAAACAGGAGTCTGGCCAGTGTTCTTCACTTCTTCACTTGTACCTTCCAATTCAGACATACTAGACTCCATTGAATCTTCAAAACCTTCCCCTACTCCACAGGAGTCTACACCCACTCACTGCATTTCCTTTACCCACTTTGACTATTTCGACACGGCCATGAACATGGCAAACAATACGCAACCAAGTTCCGTCTGCTGCATTTTACACAAGAGGAGCGCATTATTCTACTATATGTGATTATCTGTACTGTATGTGCTTGTGTCTATGTAATTGTCTCTATTGTATGTTATGTTCTCTGTACTGTACTGTATGTCCGTGATTGTCTACTGTATGTGCTTCCGTCTGATTTTCTCTACTGTATGCAATTGTCTATGTGATTGTCTTTACTGTATGAGCTTGTCTATGTGATTGTCTCTACTGTATGTGCTTGTCTGGGTAATCGTCTCTACAACAAAACCCCTGAATATGATGTACTGTACTGTAAGATGCAGCAAGAGCCGAATCGACAGGGCCGTCTGGGAGATATGCGAGGCCTGAGGCAAAGTCGAAAACGCGAGGCCTACTATAATGCACTATACCCGCGACGCAACATGAACTCAGCACGCATGTCTTTTTTAGTCACATATAAAAAAATAAGCACCTGCGCAACCACTGTTGTGACGCTGCACTCACGAAAATGAAGATGATGAGTATTTAGATTAGTGTAGCCTACAACCATGTTTATAGTTAGGATTTTTAAAGCAGTCACACCCACATTAAGTTATGCATTAAACACATTATTGTGGACGTAAAATGTTACTCACCATATGACGAGAATAATCAGGCCAGCATTTTCCTCCCTGCTTTCCTTGCCGCAAACTCGGCTATGAATCCTGATGTCCTTGTAGTCTTTCTCTATTGACAGGATGGCAAGTTTCAGCTAACAGAGCCGAACGTTCGTCGCAAACATGTTTTCTCCAAACGGTCACATTTGAACGGCTTTTAAAGAACGTTCCAAATAGTTCACATAAACGCAACAATTCCCATCTGGGAGCACATCTACAGTAAGCCTGGGTCCACTGTGATCCTTGTTCCGTTACTGGCGAACTACCTCTCCAGACTGTTAGCAAATGTTAGCAAATGTTTGGGGCGAACACAAAGCTAACGGAAAATAGTTCATAAAACGTTCGCTATGTTCGCTGAATTTGAACGCACAAGCACAATCGTGTTCGAGTTGACTGTGACACACTAAAGCCGCCTGTACATTATTGTGGAAAAATGACTCCGGTTTCCGCAATCCGCACCCTGGTGGACACCCTGGGTCTGTCCCAATTCAAGGGTACCGCGTAGTGGGGTGTGACTGCAGGACTCACCGGGTGACTGGAGAGCGCAGGATCCAGGTCTCTGTGTCCCCAGCCTTTAATGTCTTATCACTACTGCGCTTTGGGTGTGGATGATTTGTGCTGAGCCCTAGGATTTCTGCTAAACTCAGTCTAACCTGAGGTGTGTGAGCAGCATATGCTGACCCTAAGTCTGACCCAACTGTTCCTTTCCACACTGAACCACCAGGCTATATAAGAGTACACCCCCACACCCAGTGAGCCTTTTAGACCAATTACTTAGTGACCCGGGCCTCTAATGCCCACTCTCATATAAAAAAAAGAAAGAATTCCCCCGCTACTGGCTTGTAATAAAATTAATACTATTTATTAGAACAAAATTAAATCGGTTTACCAATGAATACCAAGAAGGAAAAGAAAAAAAAATACTAATGTTAAAGTTGATGAAAATGACCCTCTTAACCCTATCAGGACCGGTCCAGCCAAAGAACTACTGTGACATGCCACACTAAATCAACCTCAGTAGTGAAACAGTGAATGAATTAAAAGAACCTCGGCGCACATTACACACTTGACCCTAAAATGTTATAACCGCAAGGTGGGGCCAGCACACAGTTTACAAGGAGGAGATGACGACAGCCTTCACGTGGTCTCCTCTGTGAGTAGCAAATAATGGTGCAAGACCAGCTTGCAAAACTAATGTCGCCAACCAGTCATCACCCAGCTGGCAGGCCGAGGTGCAAGAGGCCGGAGGGACATCGAACGTCCACGTCAGGACGGGCGACCATCCCGACCATCGAGCACCAGGTCCTGTCAGTGCTCCAGCTTAATGTAGAGGGCCTCACCACTGCCAAACTGGAAATCATCCACCACCTCGCCGACTCCCACAAAGTAGCAGCCGTCCTCCTCCAGGAGACACACTGTGACAGTGACAACATCCTCAAACTGCCCGGATTCCAGCTTGCCGGATCCATCCACAGCAAACAACATGGACTTGCGACCTTTGTCAGGGACGACCTTAGCTGGACAGCCACTGGCCAATCTCCACCAGGCTCGAGTTGAATGGCTGTCCACTAAAGTGCAGATCACATCGGTTGTCAATGTCTACAAGCCCCCGCCATCAACGCTGACCATGGCATCTCTCCCGCTAGCACCTGCACCCGCCATCTATGCAGGGGACTTCAACTGCCAAAACACAGACTGGGGTTACAGCCACACAACACCAAACGGAGAGACACTAAGCCAATGGGCCTCCAGCGCCAATGCGTTGCTGTTGTTTGATCCAAAAGAACCTCCCAGCTTCTTTTCCGCACGCTGGAATACCCACACCAACCCGGACCTGGCCTTCGCTGTGTGCCACACGGCCCAAAAGCCGGAGAGACGCGTCCTGGAAAGGTTCCCCCGCTCACACCACCGACCGTTCATCATAAAGGTCCCATCCCTGGTGCAGCCAGTAGCAGGGAAACCCGTCAGGAGATGGAACTTTCGAAAGGCAAACTGGCAGTCATTCACTGAGGAGACAGAAAGAAAATCAGTCTGCCTCCCAGACCCAGACAATGCCGGCGTGGACGTCGGGTATGCAGCGTACTGCAAAGTACTCCTTGGGGCAGCAAGGAAAACCATCCCCCGTGGCTTAAACGCAAAGTACATCCCGGGCTGGGATGAAGAGTGCAGCCACCTCCTGCATTTCCACCAGCAGTCAAGCTCCAGGGAAGAAGTGGATGAGTCCGCAACGGCACTCCTGCAGAAGCTGGACACCACCCAAAGGTCAAGGTGGACCGAAGTTGTGGAGTCAATCGACTTCACCCACTCTAGCCGCAAGGCATGGCGGACTATCAACCAGCTCACAGGCAGAACACCATCGGCCCCCAGGTGCCCAGTAACGGCAAACTCCATCGCCTCACAGCTCCTCAAGAACGGCTGCTTCCCGGGTGCAGATAAAAACTTTGCCCGCACAACATCACACGAGATGTCCTCCTTGTGTAGGGCGGCCAGTGTGGATGCTAACCTGTCAGGAGACTTCACAACCGCTGAGCTCCAGACAGCCATAAGCAAAATCAAACAAGGGAAGGCACCAGGGCCTGATTACATCCACCCTGAGTTTGCAATCCACCAGAGCGCAAGAACATCTGCATGGCTCTGTTCGTTCTACTCAGCATGCTTTCGGAGGTCCAAGCTCCCGAAGATCTGGCACCGTGCTGCTGTCATAGCCCTTCCAAAGCCAAACAAACCTGCTGAAGACCCTAAGTCCTACAGACCAATATCACTGCTCTGCGTCCCATTCAAGATCTTGGAGAGGATGATCCATAGCCGCATCGAGCCAGTAGTGGACCCACAACTTCCACGGGAACAAGCCGGTTTCCGCCGCGGACGGTCAACGGTCGACCAGGTGACACTGCTCACTCAAGACATTGAGGACAGCTTCCAGCAAAAACAGAAGGCTGGAGTAGTGTTGCTTGACCTTACAGCTGCCTACGACACCGTCTGGCACCGTGGACTCCACCTAAAGCTGCTAAAGACCATCCCCGACCGGCACATGGTGAAGTTTATCATGGAGATGCTGACGAACCGCAGCTTCACCTTAAAGACCAGTGACGGACAATGCAGCAGGCTCAGGAGGCTGAGGAATGGCGTCCCGCAGGGGGTCTGTCCTCGCACCAATGCTGTTCAACATCTATATCCACGACCTACCGGAAACAACATCCCGGAAATATGGCTACGCTGATGACCTGGCCATCATGATGCGACGACAAACATGGGAGGCGATGGAAGTCGGCCTAAACCAAGACATGGACACCCTAGCAGCCTATCTGCGCATGTGGCGCCTCCAGCTCAGCATTGGCAAGACAGTGTCAGCAGCTTACCACCTCAACAACAGCGAGGCAAGAAGGGAACTGGAAGTTTTCGTAAACAACAAGCGCCTGGAGTGCCAGCAAGCCCCGCGGTACCTCGGTGTACACCTGGATAGGACACTCTCCTTCAAACAACACCTTGAAGAGGTGACGGCCAAAGTGTCATCAAGGGTCTCACTAATCCGACGTCTCGCTGGAACTAGCTGGGGTGCAACCGCAAAGGTGCTTCGAATCTCCACCCAAGCCCTGGTCTTCTCTGCAGCTGAATACTGTGCCCCAGCCTGGTGCAGAAGCCCTCATGTTAGGAAGGTCTACATTGCGATAAATAACGCTCTGCGGACCATAACTGGCTGCCTGAAGCCCACTCCTGTGTGCCACCTGCCAGTACTAGCAGGAATTGCCCCGGCCGGCCTCCAACGAGAGGCTGCTACCCTCGCCCTAGCAAGGAAAGCCCAAAGACACGACTGGCATATCTTGCACAACACCACCGCCCCCCCATAGACTCAAGTCCCGCCACCTGTACAACAAGGCGGCACAAGATCTGCTCAGGTCCATCCCTGAGGACCATTCTACAGAGGCATGGCTGGCGGCAGCCTGGAAGCAGGAGTGGGAGTCGGCCGGGCCTACACGCATCCACCGTTACATCCAGGACCCGGGAGGCGGTATTCAAGGAGAGGAACTGCCGCGCCGGAAATGGACCCTGCTGAACCGCCTGCGAACTGGGGTCGGACGCTACAGAGCAACAATGAGGAAGTGGGGCCTGGCAGACGGAGCAACGTGTGAGTGTGGGGAGCCGGAGCAGACAGCTGAGCACATAATCACCGCCTGTCCCCTGTATAAACCACCCTTGGAGGCTGGCCTCTTCGATGTGGGACCTGAGACGAGGGCGTGGCTATACGCTACTGAGCTGGACATCTGATGATGACACACGAAAGAAGAAGACAGTTTACAAGAAAACCATTTGCAGCATACAAAAGAACACTGACATGAACTCAAAATGACATCAACAGTCAATGAGAGAGATACCCATACACACAGCACTTCAGTGAAATTCAGTAATAACCCACACTTTCCATACAAACACGGCTGAATAGTCCCGCGATGCACACACGCATACAGAAAAAGTCACTGGAACTCTAAACGATCCGAACAGTTCAGTTCCAGTGCGAAGGTTGCTGAATGGTCCCGCGTTCACAAGAACGGTCTCCGTCTAGAATGTGCACTGCCTGGCTAGTCAGAGGAGAAGTGCCCACTAGTGGGCTAAAGGACAGAATTCACCTGCGTCCCAGAAGACAGGTTGCGATGTTGATCCGGGGGTAGACCTGGTCCAGGGCGATATCTATACAGATAACGCCCTGTTACTCTCAATGCAATTTGCCTATGAAAGCGCTTCATCGGCCCGGTCGTCCGAGTCTACAGACAAAACCGTTTCGTTACTCACCAAAGTAAACACATCGTTGGAAAGATGAAAGCCTTTTCTCCTAAAGCGCTACAGTTTGTAGTCCCCCACCTTTCAAATAAAAGGCAAATTTGTACACTTAAATGTTTTATATCCACAGCGCATCGACTGTCTTCTTCTACCGGCGAATCGGCGCTCTCCGCTTTGTTTAGCCTACTCACTGCTGCCGCCCATGTCGGGGATGATGCATTACATCTTAAAGTCTCTCAACACCATTTAAGATCTAATGCATCATCCCCGACATGGGCGGCAGCAGTGACATCAACTTTGTCTGTAGACTCGGATGACCGGGCCGAGGAAGCGCTTTCATAGGCAAATTGCATTGAGAGTAACAGGGCGTTATCTGTATAGATATCGCCCTGGACCAGGTCTAATCCGGGGGTTGCCCAACCGGA
Source organism: Borostomias antarcticus (assembly GCF_949987555.1). Lineage (NCBI taxonomy): Eukaryota > Metazoa > Chordata > Actinopteri > Stomiiformes > Stomiidae > Borostomias > Borostomias antarcticus. The sequence goes on along the minus strand of NC_140257.1, from coordinate 7,595,507 downwards.
GCCAAGCCGTAGTGAGGGGATGCAGAGCTGTAGCAGGGATCCTTGAAGACGTCCCTCTCCAGAAAGTGTGCCGACAAAACGCAAACTAGTCACAACACAAAAAGCTAGCTCACAACACTTACGACATATTATATATAAGTTTGACTCACCGAGATCACTTTGATGTAGTTCGGAGGCATGTAGAAGAAATTTAAAATCCAGCGCGAGCCAGTATATCCATGTAATGGCGGTGGTCGGGGCACTTAGAATGCAGTTTCTAAAAATCTAAAGCGCTCCAGCTCTAAAGCTCTCGTTGCTCCAGCACGCTGTGCGCTCCAGCACGCTGTGCGCATGCGTGCTGGAGCAAGTGAGGAAGCTATTTCGTGTCGAAAGATGTTTCTAAAGATCATATTACAGAGGCATGTGAAAAACCACAACAGGCCTATGCTCTATGTAAACACAACTAGCGATTCATCAAGACAGATTGATGAAAACAACCGTTTCGCGGCAGAAAATAGATTTTTAGAAACTGCATTCTAAGTGCCCCGACCACCGCCATTACATGGATATACTGGCTCGCGATGGATTTTAAATTTCTTCTACATGCCTCCGAACTACATCAAAGTGATCTCGGTGAGTCAAACGTCTTATAATATGTCGTAAATAAGGTCCAGGTTGTCAAAAATGTCCTTGTCCTTTAAGGCGACAATTTCACGGGGTCGCGCCCGCTTGCCACTCCGCCCCAGATTGTCCGCGGCTCCCAAATTGTCCGCTCGCCTCTCTCATTTACAATGCGCGGATATCTCCTCGTCTGAAACGGCCTTTACTGATCCTTCGCGGCCTGCCTCCCAGAATGCGTTTCGGTCCGGATGAATTCCTGTACCAGCCGCCATTGCTCGGATTTTAAAATCAAAAAGATCTGCGAGTAGTGCACCGTAAATTAATAAAAGTGCTAAGTTAGGCTACAGTGGCGTTCGAGAAGAGGACGTTTAAGACCGAGACCGTCGATGTGTAAAAGTGAATTTCAATCTGTCTGGATGAATCGCTAGTTGTGCTTACATAGAGAGCATAGGCCTGTTGTGGTATTGCCCATGCCTCTGTAATATGATCTTTAGAAACGTCGTTAGACACGAAATAGCTTCCTCACTTGCTCCAGCACGCATGCGCACAGCGTGCTGGAGCAACGATTGCGCGATGTGCGCATTAGTGCTGGAGCAAGTGAGGAAGCTATTTCGTTTCGAAAGACGTTTCTAAAGATCATGGCATGTGAAAACCACAACAGTTATGCTCTATGTAAGCACAACTAGCGATTCATCCAGACAGATTGATGAAAACAACCGTTTCGCGGCAGAAAATAGATTTTTAGAAGCTGCATTCTCGTTGCCCCGATCACCGCCATTACATGGATATACTGGCTCGCGCTGGATTTTACATTTCTTCTACAGGCCTCCGAAACTACACCAAAGTGATCTCGGTGAGTCAAACGTCTTATAATATGTCGTAAATAAGGTCCAGGTTGTCAAAAACGAGCATTGTCCTTTAATTAGTCAAAAGCGACCAGCGACAAATCTAGCTACATTTTCTGATCATTTGTGGCTGATTTGTGGGCATGGTTGTGTTGATAAAGTTCTGCAAAAAGCATCTGCGGTTCACGTTGCAAGCGAGCTCACAAGGGCAGAGTAGCTGCAGTATTCTCTCTGTTACCATAGAGCACACAACAGGTAAGAGGCTATTTTTTCTGTCTTTGCAGTGACTGAATTGTGATGATTGAACTGATTGCTGTGCATAAGATGAGTGTGTGCGACTGTGCTAGTATCCTGTGTAGATTCCCGGCTTCGGCCTAAACAATCAATCATCAATCAATCAATCAAAGCTTTATTTGTATAGCGCATTTCATACCCAGAGGCAACACAATGCGCTTTACAGAGAACAAGGGAGGTGGGCATACGACCCACTCTCTACATATTCCAGAGGGAAGAAAAAAAACAGTAATCACCTGGGGGCCAGATAAGTGAGCTGTAAAAATTCTTCCCTGACCCCTCTCAACAAGGCGATCGAGCAAGCTCCAGGAATGAAGTCTCCGACGTAACTTCAGGCGAGGCACGAACGTCACGGCCGGGGTAATCGGCAGAGCTTAATCAGTCACACCCCGTATGACGCTAACCACCAGCTGACTGTCAGCTGTCATAGCATTGGTTCAGCTCGCCATGGAAGCAGAGACACTCAGCTGTATCTCCTTCAGACTCCACGAAGCGTCGGCCCGTGGAGGCCGGGGACTATAATGTACAGCAGTCCCCCTGTGGCTCTCTTTGACGGTCTTAGTGGGCTGAGTTACCTCCGAGCGTTTTCCCGATCGTGGCCCACTCTGATCGTCATAGAGGCAGGGGGCTAGATGCCGTTCACCCTTCTGGCTCTCTGGGCCAAGCGGCCCAGATGGGGGGAACACCTAGATTGCCTCCCCCTGCTAACGTGCTTTCCACATCGGTGGAAGGCAGGGGGCCCCCCGAATAGAGCACACCGCCAAAATGCATATGCTATGTATTTATAGATGCATGCTAATAATGGGTCAATTTTGACAAAAGTGGTCTCGACTGAAGTATGTTTGTCTACCGGCTAAGAACATTTATAAAGCAATACATTACATTAAATTACATTTCAGTAAGAGAGGCTAAAAAAGCATCATAGGAGAGACATGGCAAATACTTGTGTGTGTTTGCTATGGCCCAGGCCTAAAGCCGGAAGTGGGCTGGTGTATGTCTGTGTGTGCGTGTGTGTGTGTGTTAACTAAATGCTACGACATCCACAGCAGACACGGGGGTATCTATCGGACTCCGGGAGGTCTGCTGGTGACAGTGGTTAGAAGAAAGGAGGGAGAGAGAGAGGCACTAGGGAGAGGGAAGGCAGAACAGGGTTAGTAGCACATAGAGCCATACAAACCACACAGATATTTAAAACAGGCAACCTGGAGCAAGCTCCTGGAATATATTTGTCTAATGGCTAAGAACATTTATAGAGCAATAATCCATCCATCCATCCATCAATCTTCATCCGCTTATCTGGGGTCGGGTCGCGGAGGCAGCAGCTCCAGCAGGGGGCCCCAGACATCCCTTTCCCTAGCAGCATCAACCAGCTCTGCCTGGGGAATCTTTAGCCACTCACAGGCCAGTGCGGAGATGTAGTCCCGCCACCTAGTCCTGGGTCTACCCCGCGGCCTCCTCCCAGCCGGACACGCCTGGAACACCTCCCTAGGGAGGCGCCCAGGAGGCATCCTCACTAGATGCCCGAACCACCTCAACTGGCTCCTTTCGACGCAAAGGAGCAGCGGCTCTACTCCGAGTCTCTCCCGGATGACTGAACTTCTCACCCGATCTCTCAGGGAGACCCCAGCCACCCTCTGGAGAAAACTCATTTCGGCCGCTTGTATCCGTGATCTCGTTCTTTCGGTCATGACCCATCCTTCATTACTATAGGTGAGGGTGGGGACGAAGATAGATCGGTAGATTGAGAGCTTTGCCTTTTGGCTCAGCTCTCTTTTCGTCACAACAGTGCGGTAAAGCGACTGCAGAACCGTACCAGCTGCTCCGATTCTCCGGACAAACTCCCTCTCCATGGTTCCCTCACTCGTGAACAAGACCCCCAGATACTTGAACTCCTTCACTTGGGGTAAGGACTCATTTCCTACTCGGAGCGGACAGGCCACCGGTTTCCTGCTGAGAACCATGGCCTCAGATTTAGAAGTGCTTATTCTCATCCCAGCCGCTTCACACTCAGTTGCGAACCTATCCAGAGAGTGCTGGAGGTCGCAGGCAGCTGATGCCATCAGGACCACATCATCTGCAAAAAGCAGCGACGTGATCCCCAGCTCACCGAACTGCAAACCCACCTCACCACGGCTACGCCTCGATATCCTCTCCATGAAAATCACAAACAGGATTGGTGACAAAGCGCAGCCCTGGCGGAGGCCAACCCCCACCGGAAAGGAAGACGACTTACTACCGAGGACCCGGACACAGCTCTCGCTCTGGGTGTACAGGGATTGGATGGCCGTAAGTAGGGACCCCCTCACCCCATACTCCCGCAAAACCCTCCACAAGACCTCTCGAGGGACCCAGTCGTAAGCCTTCTCCAAGTCCACAAAACACATGTAGACAGGTTGGGCAAACTCCCAAGCCCCCTCCAAGATCCTTGCGAGAGTGAAGAGCTGGTCGGTAGTTCCACGACCAGGACGAAATCCGCATTGTTCCTCTTCGATCTGAGGATCGACTATCGGCCGGACCCTCCTTTCCAGCACCTTGGAGTAAACTTTCCCTGGGAAGCTGAGTATTGTGATGCCTCTATAATTCGCACACACCCTCTGGTCCCCTTTTTTTAAATATTGGGACCACCACCCCAGTCTGCCACTCCTTCGGCACTGACCCAGACTTCCACGCAATGTTACAGAGGCGTGTCAACCAAGACAGCCCCTCTACACCCAGCGCCTTCAGCATTTCTGGACGGATCTCATCAGTCCCTGGGGCTCTGCCACTGTGGAGTTGTTTGACTACCTCAGTGACCTCCTCCAAGGAAATTGACGACCCCCCATCATCTTCCGGCTCTGCCTCGATCGTAGAGTGTGGATTAGTCGGGTTCAGGAGTTCCTCAAAGTGCTCCTTCCAACGCTCAACAACCTCCTCAGTTGAGGTCAGCAGTGTCCCCTCCTTGCTGTATACAGCTTGGATGGTCCCCCGTTTTCCCTTCCTGAGGTGTCTGATGGTCTTCCAGAAACACTTTGGTGCCGACCGAATAGAGCAATAAATTACATTAAATTAAATTTTCAGAGCAAGAAAGGCTAAGAGCATCAGGTCCAGGCTTAAGCCGGATGTGGACTGATGTGTGTCTGTGTGTACGTGTGTGTGTACTTTCTACGACATCCAGAGCTGACACGGGGGTATCTATTGGACTCAGGGTGGTCTGCGGGCGACAGTAGGGCATCCACTGGACCTGGTTAGAAGGTAGGAGGGAGAGAGAGAGGCACTAGGGGAGGCAGAAAACGGTTAGTAGCACACTGAGCCATTGAAGCAACACAGCTGTCAGAACAGAACAAGCCTGTTTCAGGGTAACCAGCTTCTGTACACTACTTGATATACATACAGTGCATAGCAGGATAAATACCAATGTATACAGAGGATTCACAGGTAGGTTTGAGGCTGCCTTTCTGTGTCTCAAGGTCCAGGCTAGTGATTGTAGGCTAGGTCGAAAAGGTACGTCTTGAGATCTCGCTTGAAGACCTCCATTGTTTCGGCCCTTCTTAGGCACTCCGGCAGGGTGTTCCAGAAGTTGGGGGCATAGAAACTAAAAGCTGCCTCTCCGTGTTTCTTGGTCCTGGCTTTTGGAACTGTTAAAAGTTCAGTACTATATTCTGGTGAGTGACTGTGGAGAGATTTATAGACTAGTAATAGTATTTTAAAGTCTATTCTAGAGTTGACAGGTAACCAATGTAGTGATTTTAAGGCTGTTGTGATGTGTGCCCTTCGTCTAGTCTTAGTGAGGACTCGTGCTGCAACATTCTGTATCATTTGTAGCTTAGAGATTGCTTTCTTTGGTAGGCCTGATAGTAGTGCATTGCAGTAGTCCAGCCTGCTTGTTATGAAAGCATGCATTAATCTTTCGGTGTCAGCCTGAGAGAGAAAGGGTTGCACCTTGGCAATGTTCCTTAGGTGGTAAAAAGATGTCTTTGTAATATTCTTGATGTGGTTTTCGAAATTAAGATCTGAGTCAAGTATGACACCTAGGTTTTTAGCCTGGCATTTGGTGTCAATTTCCAGAGTTTTTAAATGTGCAGATAGTTTCTCTCTTTCAGCTTTTTCTCCAATGATCAGTACTTCTGTTTTGTCCTGGTTTAGTTGGAGGAAATTATGTGACATCCATACATTTATATCCGTAATACACTTGACAAGGCAGTCAACCAAGCTGTAGTTACTGGGTGTGTAAACATGGTTTTGTAGGCCTAGTTGGTTGTGGTCTTATAGGGAAGCAGAATAGCCTAGCCTTGGCGTTCAAGTTGGAGTGATTGTGTGTGTGTGTGTGTGTGTGTCTGTGTGCGTGCGTGCGTGAGAGAGAGTGTGTGTGCTGTCATGTAGGCTATAGACTTATTGTCTTGGCTTGCATCCAAGAAATATAGGCCTACTGCATTATTGAGAAATTTTCTACCAGTATTGCGCAATAAACGGGAGATGGGGACCCCCCCCGAATATTGACGGGTATTTCGCACAGTGATTCAAATAAATCACACTGTTGTGAATATGGGTCAATGGTCATTGAATATGGGTCTTTTATTTTATAATTTTTTTCTTCTTATAATTGCTCTTGAAACGGGCCCCCAGATGGTTAAGGCCGGCTCTGGGATAGAGATGACCTTTGGCATCCTAAAAGTCCACTTCAGCTGCCTGCGCGGGCTCAGGGTGGCCCCAGAGAGGGCCTGCCAAATAGTGTCAGTATGTGTTGTTCTCCACAATATAGCTGCCATTCGGAAGGAGAGAGTCCCACCTGTCAGCATGCAACCCCCTGATGTCGTGGACCCCATCACCCTGGACTATTAAACAGGAGGCCTGTGCAGTAGTAATAACTCTTTTATTTGTCTCTCCTTTAGTTGTCTTCCCATAGGAACAAAGAGAGACATGTTAGTTGATGTTATCCATGTCGGTAAATAAATGACGTTGTTACTGATATGCCTTCTTTTCATACTCCAGTTTCTCTACCTCCAGCCTCAGTTTCTTGATCTCAAGGACCATGCACTTTCTGGTGCCTCTTTTCCTTTAGCTGCATGTCGACCTTCTTCAGCCTAATGTCTGCTTCAAGTTGTCTTGTACAGGGCCTGCACATTGTCTGCTCCAGCCTGAAACAGACATTATACACTTGCTTTTAACATAAGAGTATAGTATAGAGTATAGTGCCAGGCTCAATTAAGAAGTAAATGCAACTTTAAATGCAACTTTGAGTACTCTGTTTGAATTAGGGTTAATTCTTAACCCCTTGTGAGCATCTTGGGCTAGACATGTAGGGCCTAGAAGTGGAGGCTATGGGCTCTGGGAGAGGGAGACTGGCCTCCTCCTGTAGAATTATAGCAATGGAAGCAATTGATTAATTTGTAGATGGAGAGCATTAGAAGCAGTTTTGTCCCATTCCAAGGTATATCAATTAGACAGATGTCCACACACCATCTGTTTTAGCACCTCCAAAGCTCTCTGAGCACATAGACATGGCATCGTCATATAGTGACTCCAACTGATGGAAGAAGAAATGTCAATGGTCCATTTAATCCATGAACAACCACAGATTCATGCCAGTGTATGCTAGGCCTATATGATGGGTTGCTTCCACTTACCTCTGTATGGGACCAGCCTGTGCAAGTGGGTGGTGGCAGGAACAAGTGTGTCTCCTTCAACTGTATAGAAAGTAAATGCATTATACTACTTACTCCCACAAAGACTATGTTATATTTGTTTTATTTGCAACCCGGTATTTTAATATTGAGTCATTGAAATACCTACACTGTACATACTGTTGGGAGCTGCAACTGCCACCAGGGTCAGAGGAGACCCCCCCCCCCCCCCCCCCCCCCCCCCCGTTCATCAAGGGGCGACCCTCGTTGTTGGAGAGGGTCAGCTCCTTAGCAGGGGTGTAGTTTTTTGGAGCAGGCCCCCCTCCAGTCTTCCTGGCTTCATTTTTCTTCCTGTTCGCTATAAGCAATTTCAACCATTTCATTGTATAGGCCTTTGTATACTACAGACATCATCCTTAAACAGTGACGGTTTAAAGCACCACAACAGCCATGTAGGCTGCTTATTGAAGAATAAAAAGTAGCCTAGGCCTACTTACCGGTTTGGATTATGTTGTTATATTTGTTCTTAACTTGCTCCCAAGAATGTTTACCATTGGGTTGGCGCTGAAGGAATATGTTAAACGCCATAAGAATAGGCCTACATTTATGCAACTCATTAATTTCAAGGCATAGCCTACACACATTGTCACATCTAGGCCATGGTGCGTTCATCATGGGGCACAAGTCAAGTTATATGCGCTATTGAAAAAACTAACAATTGTCTTCCCTATATAAATCAATAATTCTATTCAATATTGTTGAGCCTATTAACCTACGCATTCAAACAGTCAGCTATTTTTTTTGCCAACTTTCCTTCCTGGCTTTAGTGGCAGCAACTGTGTTGCTTTTCGCTAAAATAATATTTTTGTAGCATTCATATTGGTGCAGAATAATTGTCTGCTCCTCCTGGGTGAAGTAAGCAGCTCTAGATTTCTCCATATTTGCGATTGGCCATGCCGGCAAACACCACCTCTTTATATGTGCACGCACTCATGGCTAGATTGGACCAGCTGGGTAGACTTAACGACTTGATAGCCACCATTTTTTGCGAAATCCTACTGTTGAATAACCTCCTAACCTCAAGTGTCTGGGGGTCAGCTTGTTGGTAACGCTCCTCTGACAGACTGGTTTTATGGTCCAATGCGCCATGTGTTTGTTATTGAGTGTTTGTGTACAGTATGTGCTGCTGTGTGCTGTGGGAAACTTTGGAAATAGCTACAGTATACTGAACTGTAAATAGAATCAACAATGGTGGAAAAGCCGTGTGTGTAGTGTATGTATGAGTCTCATCTTCTTTTATATCTGTCTTCTTTTATGCTCTTACCATCAAACAATGTGTTTGCATGTTGTGTTTATTGCTTTCTCTCCAAGCTTCATTACATCCAGAGTCTATATAAGGTTTTATTACTGACGCTGACACAGCTCAAACGAGGTTGTTTGATTTATCTATGGTCATAAGGTGACACCTGCACCGTGAAACATCACCCAGCAATTCTGTCTGTGACCATATAAAAATGTCACAATAAGGCATTGCAAATAAATCTCCTCTCCTCGTTTTGAATACTTCAACTACCTTGTTGACGGTAATAGCATAGGACTGAACTTTACAAAGGCTAGTTTGTCTAAAGTCATTGAATGTATATAGCCTACATTAGGGAGCAAAGTTTCATAAATGAGTATGAGATTATGATGAAAGTTAAAGCATTCTCATTTTATTGACAATCTTGAGAAGAGTATGAGTGCAGATTAATTGAAAGTGGACAAGAAGATTAATACAAGTTAAACTGATTAAAGAAGTGGAATGCGGTGAGCGGAGAAATTGACAGACTGTAGAAGCCTACACTTATAAATACCATACATTTCAGCACTGCTAAGGAATACATTCTTGTCCAGTCAGCTGTTTTGCAGCTTGGAGACACCCAGTGGTGGGCCTTATAAGTCATTTTCCACCCCCACATAAATCTGTGCCCCTCTCAGATTTCTCACATTGGTGCTAAAATACCACTGACATATTTGGCCTGGAATTTTAACACTGGAGGAGCCAATCCCTGCCTTGGCCCTTCATAGAGTCATTCAAAGTGAGGCCAAGAAGGTTTTTATTTAGTGGAGCCCTTCCAATGTGTGTGACATTATTAGACAACAAATTTGATTCTCACTCAAGAATTTAAATTATTTGTAGTACATCATCATACAACGCTTCTAACTAAACCATCTCCACAACACAAAAATAAATTTGGCCTGCTATCCCTTTACAATCAACTATTAACATGCAAGAATCACATCCCAATTTAAATAACTGTATTGCCATTATCGCCTTATCTTCATAACTTTGAATGATCTCCATAGAAACACGTTACTGGACATACAATATGTTCAATGTTATGAGTCCATCTGCTGAGTAAAGAAACAGATGCTATTGGAACTCTGCCAGGTGGAAGCCAGTGGAAATTTAGTCTTAAATAGCCAGACATATTTCCACACTTCTTTTACGCTGTGCCAGCACTGGAGAAAAGTCTGTCTGCACTCATTACCATTCAGAGATGGGGGACAGGGAGAGGGTGGGGGGACACTATATCTCTTTAAACCAATCACAATTGTCTTGGGTGATGAAATTGTCACGTCTCCTAATGACAGTGCAAAAGCATAAAATGACTCAAAGGACAGGTTTGGAATTTAGCATTATAAGCCATGTTATAAGGTTATTTACGATCATATACGACAGCCGATATCAAAGTTTCGTTAAATGGTGCACTCTTGAGATATAGCCTGTCGCCGTTAACACACTCAATGGATTCATAGGTGCATAGAAAAAATCCCTCAAAAACACCATAAACTATCGTTTTCAGAGTGGTCATTGGTGTCAGTTGATATTCTGGCAAAAAAAATCAGCACAAAGTATGCGTCCGATCGGGTTCTCAAATCTCACTGCGTTATGTTGGTTTAAAACTGTGCTGCTAATTTTCACGACAGGGCTAATATTCTCTGGGCGCTGCGTTAGCGAGCGACCATCACATTACCCAAAGCAGGCAATCTTGTCCTCATTGCGTTTGGAGACATTGAATTGCAGTCAAAATTCACATTGATGATTTAGGCTATATAGTTTTTGGAGAGTCCACTTTTTTGTTGAGGTGCAAAAGGGCAGAAACACATCTTGGTTGATAATGGCCCCTCTCCAGGTGGAGGGATTTTGGCTGTCAGTGGCACCGGAATCTATCGAAGGTTGCTATGGACTTATTAGGGGCAGGGCAGCCTTAGCTGCCGGACCCTCTTTTAATTCCCAATATTCTTCTTCTTTATGAGCCGGGCAACATCAGCTAAGCCTAATAAATCTCCAATGTTCATGAAAAAAATGACAACATTTTCATGACTTGGTAGATGTAGTGTGAACATACATACATTGCAGGAGAACCTGGACATTGAGGTGGAACCCAGGGACCATCCCAGCACACGCACCCCACCCTGGGACAACTTCCCCACCAACGGCCTCAACCCCAAGATCAACAGGAGATCCCCACCAAGTTCGGTAGGTGCTAACAAATACTCATTATCACTAGTCTTATTTCAGTCCCAGCTAGCCACTGCGTCTGCTACTCCTGTATATTTTGTGGTATTCAAATATTCACAGCTGCCCTCTGTATGGAGATTTATAGCCGACAAAATAGCTGCTAATTGTGGATCCCCCCCCCCCCCCCAGATAAGCCGGAGCTGCTGAGACAGCCTTCTACGACGCTGCCCCAGTCCTCCCAAGAAACCAGTGGGCTCCACCTAGGCCAGGGGTGGCACACCAGTCAGAGACTAAGAGCCACAAAAATTACTGTGGTACCACCCAGAGCCACACCATATATACCAGCGTTTCTCAACCTTTTTTTCAGTCACCGCATCCCTTCATAAGTACTTAAAATCCCAAGGCACCCCAGTCTAAAATAAGAAGAAAAACATTATTGTCCATTAAATATACATTTAAAGTTTATTTATTTAAAATTAATACATACAACAAGATATTTTCTGACATCATATATTTTTGACTGGGCTGGGTTAGGCTGGACTGGGCTGGGTTAGGCTGGGCTGGGTTAGGCTGGACTGGGCTGGGTTAGGCTGAACTGGGCTGGGCTGGGTTGGGCTGGGCTGGGTTAGGCTGGGCTGGACTGGGTTAGGCTGGACTGGACTGGACTGGACTGGACTGGACTGGACTGGACTGGACTGGACTGGGCTGGGCTGGGCTGGACTGGACTGGGCTCGAGATTTGAGGCTTTGAAATGTCCCAATGATGTCTGGCATATCAGACAGAATGGCTTACCATTACGTTCTATGAAGTAAAAATTACTCTCCCCACTCGGGTAAAAAATGTCCTGTGTTCGTCTTCATATTTTCTTTTAGCTGCGCATTTCTTTCCAGCCATTCTTTGGTTGTGTACAGTAGCCTAGGCTACGTTAGCTTTTGTCGTAAAAGAGAATGACCCACGCAAAGCAAATTATTTTGTTTACAATAGGTGCGTTTACATGACAAATATTTTTCAATCTGGTTGATTTCAAGCTGATTTCAGCTTCAGCGTATACATGGGATACAAAGTAAAGTGGTTGGATGTTTACATGCGACAACGAAACAAATGTTTCGAACGCGCACGCAGCCGTGAGTGATTGCGTTACGATGGTTACAAACAGCTGACTACGGAACTGTCGAGCATGCCTTGATTAGTCAAGTCTTGAACATGCGCAAAATGAACACAGAACGCAGCATCAATCCGTTTCAAGGTAGTATACATCACGGACCAAACGGTTACGAAAAGGTTTAAACTACCTCCTTGAAAGCGATTGGAATTTCAATCGGGTTGGGGCATTTCAGTCGGATTGAGGTGTTTATATGACATATTTTCAATCGGTTTGGTCTTCCAAACCTATTTGAAACCGATTCAAACTGTCCATGTAAAAGCACCTAATAATTTTGTTACCAAGGTGATTTGCTACCTATATGATTAGTTTGAAGTGGTTCTCACGCGACTTCCTCACTAGCGAAACGAATCATGATTTTGACAAATCTGCAATAAACTAAAATGGGCGGGAAGAAATGCACATCGAAACTAGAGAGAGAGAAACGTTCTTATGGAATGAATTAATTTATTTTTTAATGAAAGGATGGAAGAGCCGCAAGCCAACCTTTTTGGGGGGATGGATGGAGGAGCCGCACATTGACGGGCAAAGAGCCGCATGCGGCTCGCGAGCCGCGGGTTGGCCACCCCTGACCTAGGCAGTCACCCCAGAACTTCTTCCAGACCCCCGACTGGGACAGTACGACACACAGCACACTACACACAGGATTTCTCCTTCTGAAAAGACCCAGTTCCTGACAACGTCATGCCAAACACTTCCTCCTCTGATGTTTATGATGCTTTTTGACTTACCTCCCAGGTGAGGCTCACTAGTCTGTTTCCAAAAAATGCGCAAGCTCTTTGTGGGCAATTTACCTCAGGATCTCTGGGAGATTCTCTGCAGTGACTCTCCTTCTACAATCGTAGTTGTCAAGGACTTCCACAAGCTCTTCTGAGTCAATGGAGGTGAAATCTGCAAGGGCTTGTCGGATGATCTCACCTGGGGTTATAACATGTTAAAAAGACATAGCACATCAAAGGATCACATCATACTATACAGCTACCCGGACCCTCCCTCTTAGCTGAGACTGTATTGTATTTGTATTAATTTATTCTTGCGCTGGTACTTCAGCATGGATTATGCTCTTGGATGCCTGTTTAACACAAGGTGATGTACTTATGATTTCTGGTGACTAGCAGTTCTCTTGACAACGTGTGATCTTGCCTTTATTGGTTTGGTGAGTATCTAAATGTTTTGTTTGAGTTATTGATTGAGATGTAGCTAACAGGTTTTACAGCAGGGCAATTGGGCCCCCCCAGCCAAGGCCAGCTAAAGGGAGCCAGGTCTATGGACTAGAACGTGTGTCTGTGTTGTCATTGAGAAAATTTACCTCTGAGATGAGAGCAAAGCACGAACAGCGGTCTGAGTCAAATGGTACTGCTCTGATACACAGAGAGAGAGCATTAGAGCACAAACTCATGTGGGGGATGCATTTTAAGAGAGGCTATGACTGTTGACTGGGAGTGATGGTAGTTTAAAGCAGTAACATATTAGATTCATGAGCCACGGATAACAATAAAACCTGGTGGGAGAAAGGAGTTGGTAATAAAGGTTCAATAAGCCGTGGTATGGAATTTATATAAATAAGCCATCACCTTGAGGTCAATAGGGCAGTAGCCTACTCTTCAACAGATAACACTAATGGTGACGTCTTCAACAAATGGATTTAGTTTGTGATCACAAAGTTCAAAGTCAAAGTCTATTTCAGGCCCTTTGGTTGATATGCCTTGTGGGAAGAACAGACTCTTTCCTTTTTGTAGGATATCATCCATCCCACTGTTTACATCCATTACTACCTTCCTTGTGCCCCCACCTTGCTTTGTTCGAATTTGCTTGGTTTCATTATTTTGTCTGTGTAGCCAACCGATTTCTATTGTTCGAGTACTTGACTACTAGTATAGAGGGCACTTTAATTATTAATGAGAATTTATGACCTTATCAAATTGATATGCATATGAGGTCAGTCTGATGTATGACATGCACCTGGCATGTGTCCAGTGTGGGGGTGTCTGACCCCCCTCATCGAGTGTCCGGTTGACAGGTTGCGTCCTGTATAGGGATTTATGACCCTGTAGCTGGACTATGTCTGCTGGTGTCTGACCTCTCATAGATGGGTCAATCTAGACATCAGTCCCATAGATAGAAGCCCCCAGTTTAATGTGTGTGTGTGGAGGGAGGGGTGAATCTGATATCAGGAATCCTAGATAGAGGTATCCCTTTAGATATCTGACTAAGTTTAATGTGTGGGGTGATGTGTGGATGGGACGGGGGTGAATGTGGTTGTGTGTGTGTGCGTGTGTGTATCCTGCCCTCTCATAGAGTGGAGGGGGTCAATTTTGATGTTGGTTAATCTTGATATCTGGGCCTCCCCCCCTTTAATGTAGCTGTGTGTACAAGGCTCCCCATGTCCTCCATTCCCATTGACCTCTTATAGATGGGGTCAATCTGGACATCAGCCCCATAGATAGAAGCACCCAGTTTAATGTGTGTGTGTGTATCCTGCCGGCACGTCCTGCTCCCCCCTTCCCAGGCATCCCAGAGACTACCGTCCCTACATCTAGCTGGGGGCTTGGGATTTTGATCTGCAGACTAGGTTTAATGTGTGTGTGTGTGTGTCTGTTATGCAACATCCTACCCCCCCTTCACAGGCATCCCAGAGACTACCGTCCCTACGTCCAGCTGGGGGCTTGGGTTTTTGATCTGCAGACTAGATCACTCCATGGTCTGATAAGACAGAAGTTTTTTCAGCATGGGTGACTCCAGGCTCTGGGTTTAGCACACCACCTGCTGGGATCGTCCTGGGCTACTTCAGGCCTGGCCGTCGTGATAAGGAAATGTTACAAGGGGAGGGGGTAGGATTGGTCCCTCAGTGTCTGTGGGTGTGTGTGTAGGTTTTATGGCCTAGTGGGGATGAAAGAGAGAGATTCTTACCGATGTGATGTATAAAACCAAGGGCTCTCTAGAATCATTTACCAGCGGTCTTCCTAAGAGTTTGTGTCCAACTCGGCGTTCCGTCTCTCTCCACGCAACGATGGCAAACACACCGGTACAGACGGTCCCACCCATGTCGGCTGGTAGCGAAGTCTTATGCCGTGCTCCAAAAAAGCGAGTGTCCCGGGCATGGAGTTCAGTTGGATGCTGTCTGATTTTCGACTGGCCGGCTATGTTTATCATAAAGAGGACGCTACAGTTAAGATTTCCACCACTGCTGTTGTTGCTGAGCTAGATAAAGATGGAGTTGATAAAGATTCATGGTGGGCCTTCAAAGAGGGTATCTTATCAAACCTGCGCCAAGTGCAAATACTTGAAAGCGAGGTTTTATACAACAAACTCGTTCGCTGTGGTGAAAAACAATATTTTGTCTTCGCCGACCGAGTTTCTAAAAAATCAGAATCGTGTACGTATGTTCTGGAAATTATAGAATTTCTGTCATTTCAAACCCCGACGACCTCACGGCCGTTATAGCAAACTCGCAGGCTCTGTTCGTCTTTCCGTGGGGTGACAATGTACGACATATTTGACAGAATTGACGATATTTTTTGATGGAGGAATGGCTTGGAAGATTTTAATGGTATCAAACGGTCATTATTCATAAACGTCTGTGACCAATTCACCCAGACATAGTGAATGTGCCTAAACCCCATGACTCGACAGATGTTGATGAGTAAACTATCTCAACTTTATTTTATTTTTTAGTGTTTCTATGATTTTTTGTTGTTGATAGAGTTGTGTATTGGTGTGTTTTAATGATATTCTTAAGCATTCATCCCATCCGCCTCACCAAGGCTAGATGCGAAGCGCAGCCAGACCCCGCCCCCTGTGTATAAATAGTGGTGCCTGTGAGCGCTCAGTGTCCCCTGCGCACACAAAAGTTTGACATGGCCGATGCGAGTCGTTCTAAAGAGGGTGATGAACATGATGATGACTGTGCATGGGTTGACAGTTCGATGGAGGCATATGGTGAAACGCTTGGAAAAGATGTCATACCGCCGGTAACTTACTCGTCCGATCATATACGTAATCACCCTTATTTAATACTGGGTAAACCGCTTATGACAGTAGGTGTGCGTATTGTAAAAGCATCGGTTTGTCTGATGCTTGAGGACATCATTAGTGAGCGGCTACGTCTTACAGGCTACGGTTGTAAGGTCCAACACCCGAGCCAGGTCCAACATCAATGCCTTTTTGACCCACCAGCCCATTTTCTCGAAACACATTCAGCGGACATTACGCTTGAATTAGTGGTTCCAGAGCTACCGCGAATTTTGGCCGATGTTCTAGCAAAAAGAAGCCTCTTCCCCTCTCACCAGAAAATTATAGGCTGTATTGAAAGTGTAATTTACGAATTACAATCTGAACAATGGCTTTGTCACAAATTGAGAGAGATCAGAACCAGCTTGGTGACTGAAGAAATCAAGGGCGATGTAGATACAGCGTTGATTCGTTGGAGAGGTTTGAGCTCCGCTTAAACACCATAAGAAGATGGGCAACCGGTTCACATCCACCATCGCTGAGCATTCTCGTGCCATCGACGAGGAATCCTTGAAAGCCCAGTTGACATCGTTATTGTGTTGTGTTATTGTCGATGAATTTGATCAAATACAAAGTAATGTGTGGGGGATGACCCTTTGACTCCTCAAAACGACGACGTTAAGACAGCCGGTCATTTGAGCAATTTTAAGAAGCTCATAAGTCGGGCTAGAGAGATATGTAGTGAGTGGTCTAATTTACTCGAAATGTGTTCTGGGGATAGTCGACCATGTCATGTTACGATAACCATGCTTTTAAACTGCATGTCCCGATGTAAATGGGTTGTGTTAAATATGGGCTGTTTAATAGTTGTCTGCACATTCATGACTGATTTCTGTATAATGAAAATGTCAAAAAATATTGATGATCGTTGCTGGTGCTTTAGCCGATTTTCTGATGAGAAAAAACATTGAGAAATGTATTAAATTTTTAAAACTGCTCGACAAGATGTAAAGAATAAAACCCTGACAAATGTATTCATTTTAAAATCTGTATTGAGGGTATGTGTGATGTGTATGACTTTTCTTGGTCATATTCTAAATAAAAACCCATGCAATAGTGACAACGTCTCATTATTTCAACAATTCACACCATGGAGTCACGTATGAAAACAGTGTATTATGACCCGTCTTGCGAGGGATCTTTCGGTGGTCGGGAGAGACTTAGGCGAAGTCTCAGAGGTTAGGTCACGGCTCAAGCTGTGGAGAGTTGGATGTCTGAGGAAGATACATACACACTGCACAGACCAACTCGTATTAACTACCCACGAAGCAGGGTTGTGGTATTTGGGTTAAATCAACTATTTCAAGCAGACTTGGTCGACATGTCGATGTATGCCAGTGATAATGACAATTTTAAATTTATGCTGACTTGTGTGGATGTATTCAGTAAATATGCGTGATGTGTTCCTATCAAGACGAAAAGCGCTGCTGATGTCGCCAAGGCATTTGAGATTATATAATCTAGCGGTAGGGTGCCTTGTAAACTACAGACCGACCAAGGCTCAGAGTTCTACAATGTGACGTTTAAAAAACGAATGGACAAATATAAAATAAAACATTTTTCAACAAATAGTGAAGTGAAAGCATCTGTAGTGGAGCGATTCAACAGAACTATTAAAGGTTGTATGTGGAGATATTTGACAGCTGTTAATTCTAAACGAAACATTGATGTATTGGGTGATTTGGTCAAATCCTATAATAATTTGATGCATACATCGATTAAGATGCGTCCCTCAGAGGTGTGTATTGCCAATGAGCGTAAGGTGTTTAACAACTTATACGGTGTGAATGATGATAAAAAAAAAAGTGAACGTGAGATTCAGGTTTGTGGTGGGTAACACAGTGAGAGTGTCAAGAAAGCGTTGAGTATTTGATAAAGGCTACGAGCAGACATACTGTATACACACAAATATTTCACCATAACCGAGCGTATCCCACGGACACCGCCTATCTACCGGTTGTCTGATTATGATCAATCAATCAATCAATCAAAGCTTTATTTGGATAGCGCATTTCATACCCAGAGGCAACACAATGCGCTTTACAGAGAACAAGGGAGGTGAGCATACGACCGACCTCTACTGTATATGGGGCAAAAGTGGTTTTCCATCGATATCTCTGTCAAATATGCTGCGATCGCGCCCAAAATTTGAACGGAGCTCGTACACGGTAATATGTGCAGGCATGTATAACCACGTGATTGCAGGTCACAATTTTGCCACACCGATTTCTGGAACCCATGAAATATCTTTTATTTTACCGGGACTGACATATCTGCTAAGTTTCAAGAGTTTTCATGGATGTTTAGGCCGCCAAAAAGGCATTTGTGATTTCACCAGTAGGTGGCGCTATAAGTTTGACTCAATACCGATGCATTGATGTGTTCAGGATGCGACCTTCATGAAGCTTGAGCAATTGGGTGCAAATCGGATAATGTATGTAGGAGTTATGAGGACTTCCTGTTTTATGGCGAAATGTCAGAATTTGGCGGGGCGCCACGGCAAGGGTGTTTGGTGAAAACTCAGATTTTACTTTTGATCACAACAGTCTTAAGATGAAGCTGACCGAATATAAAGTTGATCGGATGAAATCTGTAGGAGGAGTTTGTTAAAGTATGAGGCATGGAAATGGTAAAACAAGGAAAAAATGGCACATTAAGAGCAAAATGGCTGACTTCCTGTTGGATGTTGGGTATAGCTCCGAGAGACATTTTAGTGTGTCTCGATGAACTACATATGCCCACCGAATTGCATTTGCCTACATCAAACTGAAAGGTGGGGCTCGCCATTTTAAATTTTCCAGGGGGTGCTCTTGAGCCGTTTTGCCACGTCCATTTCTGTCACCCATGAAATATAATTTTGTTCACTGGGACTGACGTATCTGCAAAGTTTCATGCGTTTTCATCGACGTTTAGGCTGCCAAAAGTGGAGAAGAAGGTAGGAGAAGGTAGGAGAAGGTAGGAGAATAATAATACGTACAATTTCAATAGGGCCTCGCACCACCTGTGCTCGGGTCCTAACTAGGTCTAATATGCAGTAGTATAAGAATGGAAATATAATTTCAACAGTTTAATAGCTTTGTCTATTTTTTCATGCCTGAAATGTTACTAGTAGTTATTGCCCATGACCCTCCTCTTTCTGAATGAGAACTGCAATTTTCCCATTTACATTATTTTATTTTAATTTATAAGTTATTTTACAGTTCTTCTATCAAATACCTTATAAATGCTAGTGTTTACTTAATCAGAATTGCTGAAAAAAGCTTGATGAGGAACTGCCATAATGAGGGAAATGATCTTAAAAGATTGTTATTAAAAAGACTGTCTTGTTAGTAATTTTTTTTCACGGTAAGTCTATTTATAGGACCCTACAAATTAATTTATTAAATGAACAACATTTTCAAAATAGTGTTCATAAAAGATAATATTAACACATCAAAGCACTGTGGAAAACTGTTGCTATTTCTATAATCAAAGATAGAAACAGAGAGCTAGAGGGAGGGAGGGAGGGAGGGAGGGAGGGAGAAGGAGGGAAGGGTCAAAGTCTGACCTTACAGGCAACAGACTCCCTTCCACGTCCTTGAGGAGAGTGGTCCACAATTAGCTCCTGCTTGCTTGGCAATCTGCAGCAGATATAAGGGGATCCAGAGACCAGCATCCATGGACAGATAGCTTCAACCTCTGTGGTAAGACCCTCTTACTCTTTGCACTCTTCATTCACACCGTGTTATTATTGGTATCTTGAGTCATAGTATATCTCTTAATCTTATTAACACTTAAAGAAAGGGAAGAACATCTTGCTACCGTACTTTGACGTATTTCCACCTGAAACGGACTGCAAGGGCGTAACATACGTTTAGATGAATTTCATTGGAACATTATCGAGCGGGCGGGATATTCAACACTTGAGGCTGCAGAGTAGTTGACGTTTTGATTGACAGGGTGGATGTCGTGAGATTATTGGGCTAAAATCTAAGGTACCTGGTGTCGTAATTGCACGTGACCTACCGTTTTCCAGGAAGTAAGAAATTATATACTTTGATATAAGATTACAACAAAAGTAGAATTTAGTAATTTTTTGGCATACATCGTTGAATAGGTGAACACTATGACCAATTATGTGAACCAAAATGGGACAGAATGCTTTTTTCATTTCTGTGCGACTTTAACATACGAGCACTACATTTGTTAGGTGAATTTTGTATACTTTGTCATATCCCAGTACACAGAGATGTCACATGTACAGTGCATGTTAACTCAATTATCTTTTGGAATCATAACGTTTGTTCTATACTTTGTTTTGTATAAAGATACACAACAGTCATGGTCTTTTCTATTCCATTCAGGGTTCTAATGAGCACCATTAGACCAACAGCCTGGTCCGTGTTCTCATTCAGGCTTACTTACATACCACTCCTGGACTCAATAGTCTCCGACTAACTAAGCCAAAGTTATGCCACATGCATGCAAGCTACTTAAATGTCTTAGTTTAACTAGTCCACATGAAGGTCTACTCCTGGCTTAATCTAAGCCCTGTCTGTGAAAAAAATTGTTTCATTTGAATTATGTATGTAATTTAAGTTGTGTTTTTGGGTTAAGTCGTGTGTTTACTCACAACATCCAAATCTTTTCCAGTGTCGACTAAGGTATTGTTTCATCTGGGAGGGGAAGACAAGGTGAGATGTTGTAATGCTACATACTAGTGCAGACAATTTAAAGTTAAAGGACAGGATTTAATCTGAACTAATCTCCTCAAAAATAGTTCGGAAACGTTATTTTGGTCGATTATTTCTCCCCTTTAATAATACCAATTGGTATTGTATTTTGTTTTGTTGGAAAGCCTGATTAGTCACCTTTACAATGAGGTACAACTTGTAAGGATCGTGCATTAGTGGAATGAGCAACATAGCTAAACGTGTGGGTAGCACCCAAAGAAAAAGTGCCAAAATCCCCTGCAATATTCTTCTGTTGGTATTCACTGTTGTTTTGAGTTGCTTGGTGGATTGGATGATTGCACTCTCCCACAGTAATAAGGAAAAAAGGCTATCGCCTGGCGGAGGCATAAAAATACCAATTGGTATTATTAAAGGGGAGAAATAATTAACCAAAATAACATTTCCAAACTATTTTTGAGGAGTTTATATGAACTGACTGGAGAGAGTTATCCAACAAAAATTACACGGTTTGTTCCATATTATCAATCTTTTTTATTTTTTTATTTGACTTAATCCTATTAGTTGGCCTGCCTTTTGTATGCCATTTATATGGCCAACATATAATCATTGTTGATGTGATAACACTCATCTGTAGTGTGCACCATTCAAGGCAAATATATTTCTAATTTTTCTCATGTTTATGCGTTATCTTTTTCTTCCAGTAAACCGCCACCATGAGTACAGACGCGGAGATGGCCCAGTACGGCCCAGCCGCCATCTACCTTCGTAAGGGTGAGAAGGAGAGGATTGAGGCTCAGAGCAGGCCATTTGATGCTAAGAATGCCTGCTTTGTGAGCGACAAGGTAGAGCTGTACCTCAAGGCAAAGATTCTCAAAAGGGACGCTGGGAAGGTTGAGGTGGAAATGGAACTGTCTAAGGAGGTAAGTCTATAAACTGACGTGTTCAGTTGGGTTGCAATTGTACAGAATTAACATGTTTAGTGAATTGTTTCAGTTGAAACTAGTTTTGGCTTTATTTCTTAATTTAAGACGAAAACCGTCAAAGATGAGGAGATCTTCGAAATGAACCCCCCTAAGTTTGACAAGATTGAGGACATGGCCATGATGACCTACCTCAATGAAGCTTCTGTCCTGTATAACCTCAAAGAGCGTTATGCAGCATGGATGATCTACGTAAGAAAGACACAGACATACACCTGCACAAATATATCCCATAATTGCATTCTTATATCTATACTGCATGTTGCCTGCTATATATCTTTTAATATCTGTAAACCCTGCATGCACCATAATGTGTCTAATGTCCTGTCTCAATCCCTTCTGATGCAGACCTACTCTGGGCTCTTCTGTGCCACGGTGAACCCCTACAAGTGGCTCCCTGTGTACGACATGGTAGTGGTCAACGCCTACAGAGGGAAGAAGCGTATGGAGGCTCCACCCCACATCTTCTCTGTCTCTGACAACGCCTTCCAGAACATGTTGACTGGTACGAACAATCATTGATGGATGGATGAAGGGATGGATATACAGTATGGAGGGATGGGTTAATGAATAGGCTGATAGATGGCGAGGTGAATAGATGGATGGATGGATGATGGATGGATGGGTGGATAGATGGATGGATGGGTGGATATATGGATGGATGGATGGATGGGAGGAGAGGTTGATATGATGTATGTACTTCATGATGATGCTATTCTTGACACCTCTTACATATTTCTTTACTTGCAGACAGGGAGAACCAGTCTATCTTGATCACGTAAGTTTAACATGCAATTTTGAATTGATTATTAGTTTGTTAGAACTTAGCAGTTTGTAGTCAGAATCAAGTGTTTCACTGTAATACTTTAATTATATGATAATGCCTATCTTGAGACATTTGCCAATACTTTTATTTGAAAATGACTAAAATAAACCAATTTTCTATTCCATAAACCAGTGGAGAATCCGGTGCTGGAAAGACTGTCAACACTAAGCGTGTCATCCAGTTCTTTGCCACCATTGCTGTATCTGGGGGTGAAAAGAAGAAGGAGACTGGCAAAATTAAGGCAAGTCCTCAGAATTTCTGGGGTGGCAGTGGCCCTGCAGTTATGAAAGAGAGACAGCTACCAAAAGGTCATTCGTTTTTTCAGGGAACATTGTGGGTTATTTTCTGGCTGCTAGACTGTTCCAGGTTTCAGTACTGTGGCCGTGTTATGCTGTTCACAGCTGTCCTTGGCCTGCCTACTGAGTTACAATGTAACTGACCAACGTGCTCTTTTCTCTCAGGGTTCCCTTGAGGATCAGATCATTGCAGCTAACCCTCTGCTGGAGGCTTATGGTAATGCCAAGACAGTGAGGAACGACAATTCGTCTCGCTTTGTAAGTTTGGAGGGACAAGGTTATATATTATAGCACATGCTCTTTCTAATACATTCCCTATTATGATGATATAGTACAGCATACTACCAGCAGTACTGTAGCAGTACTGTAATTGCCAAAATGTTGTAAATCAAAGTGTAAATACTGTGTGCTATTCTGGCAATTGTATTTATTTTCTGACCCTCTGGTATTTCTCCATGCTGTACATTAGGGTAAATTCATCAGGATTCACTTCCAAAATACCGGCAAACTGGCCAGTGCTGACATTGAAACTTGTAAGTTGGCTTGGATTGCTTCTCAGTTCTTCACTAAATACACAAGGATATTACACCAGATTGTTGGCCTAAATATAGACAAAAAATTACTATGACTTTTGGTTTCCTACTTCAGATTCAAATTGCTCTCTCTCTCTCTCCTTCCCTCTCTCTCTCTCCCTCCAGACCTGCTGGAGAAGTCCAGAGTGAGCTTCCAGCTGCCCGATGAGAGAGGCTACCACATCTTCTACCAGATGATGACCAACCACAAGCCTGAGATTGTTGGTAAGATGAAGCAGAGTGCAGAGAAACAGTGCCCACTACTACTACTACTACTACTAATACTAATAATAAACTTTAATAATTACGTTTGTATATCACCTTTCATACAAAAATGCAGCTCAAATTTCTTTGCAATAAAGAAATGATATGCAATAGCGCTTCACATAAAAATAGACCTAACATGACCATAAAAACAGGGATAGAGTGCCATAGTTCATGTAAAATCAGATGGAAGATGAAAGACACTAAATAATAATCCCTTAGCAGAGCCTCGATCTTGATGTTCAATCAGCAGATCTGTCATACTCGGCAGAACTGTGTCTGCAATACCCTTTATTTACTGATATATATTTACGAATATATTTACATATATATATATAAATATACATATATACTATAGATATTATAATGTACAGTATATAGCCTAGTTGTTATATTATTTATTCATAATCATAACATTGTCTATTGTAACCCAAGGTAGCGATGCACTGAGCGGATGGTAGAGTGCATGACTACAGTTCCCTGAAGTAGGGGAACGAGTTACAACACATTTGTGTGGGAAAAACACTGGCGTAAGAGCTTTGGAATACATCTGAACAGGCTAATTGCTACAGTACTGTATGTTGGCAAAATAGCTTTTAGTTACACCTGAGCAGGCTAATTACTGTCTAGTGTGTAGAGATGAACAGCCCTGTGTACCAATATGCTGCTGCAGTAAAGGGTGTTTTGAGTTTAAGATCCACTGGTGTTGCAGGTAGAAAGGTGCAGCATTGATGAAGCCAGGCTTCGATCCAGGTTGAGGATACATATTGGCATAGCCTAAGAGACTTGTCCTTTTTCATGTGACGTACTGCATGTTTTATTATGTGCTCTTTGTGTGTTATTGTTGTTTGACTTGTACAGCACTTTGGTCAACTTTGTTGTTTTTAAATGTGCTCTACAAATAAAGTGGTATGGTATTCTGGCACATATTCAGCAAGCAGTGCTTATAGTTGCATTATAGTTTTATACAAGCTGATTTTCATTCTTGGTTCTCCACAGAAATGACACTCATCACCACCAACCCCTATGACTACCCCATGATCAGCCAGGGTCAGATCACTGTGGCCAGTATCGATGACAACGTGGAGCTGGACGCCACAGACGTGAGTCACTGAAAGTACAATACAACACTTGAAAATAAAAGGCGTAGCATAAATGCAGTCATTAAGTCCCTCCACCTGGCACACTTGAGTTGATCTTACTTGTTTACATCTAACATTAACTTCCTCCTCCAGGAAGCTATTGACATCTTGGGCTTCACCCTTGAAGACAAGCAGAGCATCTACAAGCTGACTGGTGCTGTCATGCAACATGGCAACATGCACTTCAAGCAGAAGCAGCGTGAGGAGCAGGCTGAGCCAGATGGCACAGAGGGTGAGTCCCACTTCAAGTCCCAGGTTCCTCAAAAATCTCTATCAAATTCTATCTTTCTACTTGATATTTAACTAGAAATGGTGCCTGGGGAGCACAGACCTCCGCCCATGAATGCATTTCATGGCTGTGTGCGCGCACACGTGCGTGCGAACAGGACATGTTTGGTATTGCTGCAATTATTAGGTCACAAACTTTATGCACGTCAAAACCCCCCCATTGAGAATAAATTTTTGGCTCCTAAGCCCAAGTCGTCAGACTTCCCTCGCTCTTTTTTAGCCTGGATAAATAAATGCCTCAGTCCAAAAAATGACTGGAAGTGAATGGACAGCTGTGTTTGGGCGGCTCTGTGGCGCCTCCCTTGCGTCGCAGCCGGTGGTCGGTAGTGCGGTGCACTCCGTGCTCTCCCACCGCACACCCCAGTTCAAACCTTGTGTGTCTAGCGCCCCCACACAGGGAGCTGCATCCGTTCTATTTTTTTTTTTCATTTGTGGATCCAGGCCGTGATTTGGATCTGCTCCAAAATGTAACGGTTACTAATTCAACCCATGCTACACCCCTTCGCCAAGGTTCATGAAAATTGGTCAGGTAGTTTTTGTGTAATCCTGCTGGGAAATAAACGGGCGGAGTTCCCCCGCTTATTTTTACCCTGGAGAAATAAGCGGTCCTGAGCCTACGTGAATGGCCTGCCTGGCTGTGTTTGGGCGGCCTGTGGACCCGCCCTGTGAGTTTCATGAAAATCGGTCCAGTAGTTTTTGTGTAATCCTGGTCCAAAAAATGAATGGTGGTGAAAGGCCGGCCGTGTTTGGGCAGCTCGTGGACCCGCCCCGTGATTCAGATCCACTCCAAAATGTTGGACCACACTACACCCATCCACCGAGTTTCGTGAAAATCGGTCCAGTAGTTTTTGCATAATCCTGCTAACAGACAAATAAACAAACACAAGCAAGCACCCACCCACAAATGCCACTGAAAACATTACCTCTCACCATGCGCTGTCGCCAGGGTGGAGGTAATAATTAAATGGTGATCATTGTATCCCTCCTCAAACTCTATTTACTCCTCTCTCCCTCTAGTGGCTGATAAAATCTGCTACCTTCTGGGTATGAACTCAGCTGACATGCTGAAAGCCCTGTGCTACCCCAGAGTGAAGGTCGGCAATGAGTATGTGACCAAGGGTCAGACAGTGCCTCAGGTAAGGGGAGGTACACATTTGCTGAAAGAAAATAGTTTACTGCTTATTTCTTTAAATACTCAATATATGCTGTTGCAAAGTAACTGGAATGGTCCTTTTCATTTTCCCATAGTTCTTCTAGAATCAATAGAAGGCAATAAGCAGACTATAAGATAAAGTACATTAGTGTAATAAAGTGGAACCAACTCATGGCATTGTCATTACACAGGTGAATAATTCAGTGAGCGCTCTGGCCAAGTCCATCTATGAGAGGATGTTCTTGTGGATGGTCATCCGCATCAACTCGATGTTGGACACCAAGCAAGCAAGGAACTTCTTCATCGGCGTGCTCGACATTGCCGGTTTTGAGATCTTTGACGTGAGTTTGGTATTGCTATGGGATTGTTCAGGCTTTTGACCATATTTGGTCAAATAAATCCTGTCTTATTATTAATGAACTCATAAGTGAACAATTTGCTCTTCTTCTTTTTTTTTTGTTTGTTATACATGAGTACAGAAAGTGTCTGATCTACCCTAATTAATTATGAGTAAATAAAGTCAAGATAAATAATCAATATATGGAGGGTATCTAAACAAAGATGATCTCTCAAACTGTGCTTCTACAGTACAACAGCATGGAGCAGCTGTGCATCAACTTCACCAATGAGAAACTGCAACAGTTCTTCAACCACACCATGTTCGTCCTGGAGCAAGAGGAGTACAAGAAGGAGGGCATCATCTGGGAATTCATTGACTTTGGCATGGACTTGGCTGCCTGCATTGAGCTTATTGAGAAGGTGAAAACTATAACACTACATGTTTTGGGCTTTGCAAGTATAGTTGGTACACTTTGAAGCAACTGAATAGTATCATAATAATCACAGATATTATCATATTGGTAATACAATTCTGTAATTTATACATAAATATCGGACACATTTGGACAAGGCACTAGTTTGTTGTATGTAAACAGACACATGATTGATCAAAATGTGTTTCTTACACAGCCGATGGGCATTTTCTCCATCCTTGAAGAGGAGTGCATGTTCCCCAAGGCTTCAGACACTACCTTCAAGAACAAGCTGTACGATCAGCATCTTGGCAAGAACAGGGCCTTTGAGAAGCCTAAACCTGGAAAGGGAAAAGTCGAGGCCCACTTCTCCCTGGTCCACTACGCAGGTACAGTGGACTACAACATCTGTGGCTGGCTGGACAAGAACAAGGACCCCCTGAACGACTCTGTGCTTCAGCTGTACCAGAAGTCCTCAGTAAAAGTGATGACCGTTATCTACGTTGCTGCTCCACCTGAAGGTTTGTACATTTTCAATCCCCTCAAAGCAAAATGGATATAAGAAACTTTTTTCCCATAACGGTCACTTTGAAGTAAGTGAGATAACAATCTCAAGTGTTCAGAGTGAAAATATTTGTGTATAGGAACTTGAAGTATAGTGTATAGGAACAGAATATGTTTTTAAACAAGTTAATGCATTATATACATCTAATTAATTGTTTGTGAATTAAAAGGAAACTTAACAGTACTTAAATATAAATATTGTATCACATTATCATGTATTATTCTCTAACTCGTGATACTCATAGACACTTCAAAGAAAGGAGGCAAGAAGAAGGGAGGTTCCATGCAGACTGTGTCCTCTCAGTTCAGAGTGAGTGAACTTTTCTATCTAATTTCAAGGTACATTTGTGATGTTTTATGCCATGATTTTGTCTAATGGTTATTCATAACAAGCTACTAATCTTTACATACTTTATATTGAAATGTTTTTACAGAATCAACTAATTAGCTAATTAGGTCTAGTTGCAATCTAGCTCGTCAACTCCATTATCAATGGTATCTGAGAAAACTGTCCTTTGGAACACCCTTACAGGAGAACTTGGGCAAGCTGATGACCAACTTGAGGAGCACTCACCCTCATTTTGTGCGTTGCCTGATCCCCAATGAGTCTAAGACTCCAGGTATACCAACATCACATTTTACAAATTATTTTACTTCTAAATTTAAATGAAATCTTAATTTCTAAAAACAGAAAAAATCATAATTATCTTTTGTTTCCAGGTCTGATGGAGAACTTCCTGGTTATCCACCAGCTGAGGTGTAACGGTGTGCTGGAGGGTATTAGGATCTGCAGAAAGGGCTTCCCCAGCAGAATCGTCTATGCTGACTTCAAGCAAAGGTACAGATACACACACACAAACGTTGTGCACTAACACATACAAAAACACAAAGTTCATGTAGAAAGGCACATGCACATTTGCACATGAATACACACACAAACATACCCTACATGTATGCACTCCCACAAACACCTTTTCATCCTTAACATTTAAAACCAAACTAATCAATATTCAATATTTCTCTCTACACAGATACAAAGTATTGAATGCCAGTGTCATCCCCGAAGGCCAGTTCATTGACAACAAGAAGGCTTCTGAGAAGTTGCTTGGGTCAATTGATGTGAATCATGAGGAATACAAGTTTGGACACACCAAGGTAAGATACCACATATTCAGGTTACGAAATACAAGCAACAACAAACACCCAACACAATAGCATTTCACCCATTCCATCAAATTAAACTCAACTTTGTGTTCTACTTTCACCTTGTTTACTTCATCTGTGTATTCTACCTGTGCCTCAGGTGTTCTTCAAAGCTGGTCTACTGGGTGTCCTTGAGGAGATGAGAGATGAGAAGCTTGCTGCTCTGGTAACCATGACACAGGCTCTCGCCCGCGGTTACCTGATGAGGAGGGAGTTTGTGAAGATGATGGAGAGGAGGTGAGAGGGAGCTTATAATGTCTTTTTAACCTTTGTTTTACCACAAACCTCAAATTATTTGTGCAATTTCTCCCGTTAGGGATCAATAAAGTAATCCTACTCCTACTGCTACTTATGCCAACAGAAAATATATTGTACTACAATATGACAATGTTGTGAATTACCAAAATATTATCATCCCTGGTGTTAGGATTTTAACTTTAATGGTAATTTTGATGGAAATATTTTACATATCTAAAGACACATTATATATACATACTGGTATCAGAGGATAGATTGCATTCATCACATCAGATCCAATGTGTATTGACCTTAACATTCACTGTGCTGCTCTTTCTTGTGATCAGAGAGTCCGTCTACACCATCCAGTACAATATCCGCTCATTCATGAATGTTAAGCACTGGCCATGGATGAAGGTGTACTACAAGATCAAGCCTCTTCTGCAGAGTGCTGAGACAGAGAAGGAGCTTGCCAACATGAAGGAGGATTATGAGAAATGCAAAGTCGCCCTCACCAAGTCTGAAGCTCGCAAGAAGGAGCTGGAGGAGAAAATGGTGTCCATGCTGCAGGAGAAGAACGATCTGGCTCTTGCAGTTGCATCTGTGAGTGAGCTACAGTACACAAGCACATGCATTCAAAAATAACCACCAATATCGAACAGAAATGAACACTGATCTTTTCTCCACTGTGTTTGCCTCCTAGGAAGCAGAGAATCTGAACGATGCTGAGGAGAGATGCGAGGGTCTAATCAAGAGCAAGATCCAGCTGGAGGCCAAACTCAAAGAGACAACCGAGAGGCTGGAGGATGAAGAGGAGATGAACGCAGAGCTGACGGCCAAGAAGAGGAAACTGGAGGATGAGTGCTCTGAGCTGAAGAAGGACATTGACGATCTGGAGCTTACCTTGGCCAAAGTGGAGAAGGAGAAACACGCCACTGAGAACAAGGTTTCAACATGTCAAAATCTTTTCAATAGCAAAGCAGTAGTTTGTTCAAAAACACAGCCAAACAGTAATGAAGTTAAGCTCTTCTATTCCCAAATCATGAACTGACCATAATCTCCTTTCGTTCTTGTCTTGTCCAGGTTAAAAACCTGACAGAGGAGATGGCCGCCCAAGACGAGAGCGTTGCCAAGTTGACCAAGGAGAAGAAAGCCCTGCAAGAGGCCCACCAGCAGACACTGGATGACCTGCAGGCAGAGGAGGACAAAGTCAACACTCTGACCAAGGCCAAGACCAAGCTGGAACAGCAAGTCGACGACGTGAGTCATCTTAGAGGATGTCTTGCACATTAGGGGCAGTTCTAACTATGCCTCTTCATGAATCACTTATTGTTATCCTCATGAATGTTATCAATATTAACTTGTTATCACCAAAGATGAGTGAAAATCATGTGTTTTTTTCTCCAGCTGGAAGGTTCTCTGGAGCAAGAGAAGAAGCTCCGTATGGACCTGGAGAGAACCAAGAGAAAGCTGGAGGGAGACCTGAAACTGGCCCAGGAATCCATCATGGACCTGGAGAATGACAAGCAGCAGTCTGATGAGAAGATCAAGAAGTAAGTACAAATACTTTTCAGAGATCATTTGAGATAGATTGAATTAACTTGAATTCCAACCATCATTACAATGAAAGTGGCTTTAGTTTTGAATTACAAAATTTCAAAATCGTAAATTTGTGCGACCAATATAAATGCACTGCAACAGTCAATTTGGTCATGTTCTTGGACAAGCTGCCCTATTGTGATGGTACTTTTTGTCCCTTGGCCCTTACTAAATGTTGTCAGAAATGATATCACCCAGGACACAGGCAACTAACACGTCACATCAAAATGGTCGTAGACCCCTGGTGTAGTGAATGGTTGGACTCCGCCCTCACAATAACACAGTAACTAAATGTTTGTCATTGATTCCTTTGTGCTCCATAGGAAGGACTTTGAGACCAGCCAGCTCCTCAGCAAGATTGAGGATGAGCAGTCTCTGGGAGCCCAGCTGCAGAAGAAGATCAAGGAACTTCAGGTACCGTGTAGTTACTGAGCCCTATTACAGTCATGATCATTATGATTCCAGAAAAAATAATCCTACATTTGATAGCGCTGTCCTTGCTTCTGAGACGTTCAGCCGGTTTGACTTTGGGTTGACTTCACCCTTATTTACCCCCTGTCTCCTACTGAAGACCAGAATTAAAGAGTTAAAGGAATTTCTTTGGCAGCCATGATTCGTGAGAAGAGTACTTAAGAGTATTTAATCTCTACTTTAGGCTCGTATTGAGGAGCTGGAGGAGGAGATCGAGGCTGAGCGTGCTGCCAGGGCCAAGGTGGAGAAGCAGAGGGCTGATCTGTCCAGGGAACTTGAAGAGATCAGCGAGAGGCTGGAGGAAGCAGGAGGCGCCACTGCTTCTCAGATTGAGATGAACAAGAAGCGTGAGGCTGAGTTCCAGAAACTGAGACGTGATCTGGAGGAGTCCACCCTGCAACACGAGGCCACGGCTGCTGCCCTGAGGAAGAAGCAGGCTGACAGTGTGGCAGAGCTGGGTGAGCAGATCGACAACCTGCAGCGCGTCAAGCAGAAGCTGGAGAAAGAGAAGAGCGAGTACAAGATGGAGATTGATGACCTCTCCTCCAACATGGAAGCAGTTGCCAAGGCTAAGGTCAGTCATAATTCAATATTTTGATATATTACATGCAGTCTCTGCACCAAGCAGTATAGGCAAATCTGCAGTGTTCTCAAACATAGAAGAGAATAGTAGGGTGCCAAAGGAGGCTTGCGAAAAGCTAATGTAATTGTAGCTCAACTGATTATTATCAATGCAAACCAGACTCACTCAATCAAATACAGTATGTGTGTATTCCAAATACATGGTAGGGAATCACTGTCCTCTTCCTCCTCAGAAAAATACATTAATTCATGTAAAACGAAAGTGACAGTGTAATTAAAGCATAACCCTTTACCATGTCTGTAAACATGGTGTTTGACCCACAGGGCAATCTAGAGAAGATGGCGCGCACCCTTGAGGATCAGCTCAGCGAGATCAAGACTAAGAATGATGAGAATCTTCGCCAGAACACTGACATCAGCGCACATAGAGCCAGACTCCTGACTGAGAACGGTAAAATGAATAAATCAAGAACAAAGATGTATTGCATCTCATTACCAATTTTCAATTCAAACCTTTATTTAGCCAGAGGAAACACATTGAGACCAGGGGTCTCATTCACAATGTTGCCCTAGTTACAACAATCAGTGAAAGGTCACACAAACACACAATACAATCATAAAAAAGCAGAACAAGTACAATCATAAAAACAATAAACAATGCATAGAGATAAAACATGTATAATTTAATTAAAACAAACACAAGTATCTAATCCAGTTTTATTCATCATTTGTTTACAATCACCCATTGAGAGGTATTGTATCTAGTAAGAGTGTCTTGCAGCTCATTCCATGCTCTGGGAGTCCAGTATCTAAAAGCAGTCTTCCCTAGCTCAGTTTTGACTTGAGGGACCTCAAGAACCAACCAGTCCTGGGACCTTGTCTGGTAATGTCCAGAGCACCATGTGATGAGTGATGTCAGGTAACTAGGTAGTTTTTGTAAGATCGCTTTGTAAACATACAGGTACAAATGATGCATTCCCCTAGCGGACAAGGATGGCCACCCCGCTGACTGATACAGGTGACAATGGTGTGTTCTAAAATAATTACCTGTAATAAAACTACGTGCCGAGTGGTAAACCATGTCAAGCTCATAGTCTAGAACTGACAGGAAAGTTGATTTTACTAAAAGTTTCCTTAATTGTCACACAAGATACTTGGATGTTTCTATACAAGAACCCAAGTTTCACTCTCAGCTTTTTTGTTATTTTGTCAACATGCATTTGAAAAGTTTTTCGTCAATACATTATAAAAGATAATAATAGCAGATAATAGAATTACTTTCCTTAAAGGAGCGTTAACTAGAACATGCTATATATTTAGTTTTAGCTGCATTTAAAACCAGTTTAAGCTCCAGGAGTGAGCCCTTAATGAAGTCAAAAGCTGTCTGCAAAATAAACAATTCTCCTTCCATTGACCAGGTAGCTGAGTTTAGCACTGTATTGTCGGTATAAAAGTGCACCTTACAACCATTTTAAAAAGAGATAATGTTATTAATAACACATATAAATTATAATAGACTGTTGATGAATCATAAAATCCATATACAGATGCATGGACCACATGATTGAGTTTAATGTATAAGAGGGGGAAAAGCATCAATATAGAAAATGTCTGTGATGTTCTTTGCCTGATGAGAGCTCCATTCATTCCCTGCAGGTGAGTTTGGACGCCAGCTGGAGGAGAAGGAAGCCTTGGTGTCCCAGTTGACCAGAGGCAAGCAGGCCTACACCCAGCAGATTGAGGAGCTCAAGAGGCTTGTTGAGGAGGAGGTCAAGGTGAGGCTCTAAAACAAGTTGAACTATGGAGTCAGGTTCACCAACTATGTCAGTGACTTAATGTGACTATTACACACTGTTTGTCTCTTATTGAGTCCTTCTTTTTTGTAGTGTCTTGTTTAGTTTGTCATGCTTTTATTCTATATGTATGCGACTTATTTCATGTAGTTTCTGATGACTCAATGAAATATGAACTTGAAAGTATACATTTATGTAGTTTTCAGTAAATAGAACTAGAACACTCTCTTGTTTTCTTCTCCTCCCAGGCTAAGAACGCTCTGGCCCACGGTGTCCAATCTGCTCGCCATGACTGTGACCTGCTGAGGGAGCAGTTTGAGGAGGAGCAGGAGGCCAAGGCAGAGCTGCAACGCGGCATGTCCAAGGCTAACTCTGAGGTGGCTCAGTGGAGATCCAAGTATGAGACGGATGCCATCCAGAGGACAGAGGAGCTGGAGGAGGCCAAGTAAGTCAAAGGAACCAGAAGGCCTTCCCCAAGAGACATTATATGCCGTTCCCGTTGGGGAAGTAGATTGCTAAGAAGAATCGCGATGTAAAGCTACTTATGGAACTTATAAACTTTCGATCAGGACAGAGCACCTTCACAAAGCCTCTTTTGTCCCAAACAGGAAGAAGCTGGCTCAGCGTCTCCAGGAGGCTGAGGAGACCATCGAGGCCACCAACTCCAAGTGTGCCTCTCTGGAGAAGACCAAGCAGAGGCTGCAGGGAGAGGTGGAAGACCTCATGATTGACGTTGAGAGGGCCAACGCATTGGCCGCCAACCTGGACAAGAAGCAGAGGAACTTTGACAAGGTGAAAAAGATTATACCACAACTATGTTTCAATAAGGTGAAATGATAGTTTTTTGGCAATCATTGGTCCACATGCTTTACTGGATGGCAGGGAAAGGAACCTGAACCAGCAATTGGAGGGTTGAGGGACTTGATTTTAACACATTCTACTATTGTGCTGTTGGTTCATAACGACCTCAATGGCAAATGTAGTCATTATCATTTTCTAAATGCAATTAGTGTTAAAGGCTGCTTTCGCATGTGCTTCCTCCTACTGTAGGTTCTGGCAGAGTGGAAGCAGAAGTTTGAGGAGGGTCAGGCTGAGCTGGAGGGAGCTCAGAAGGAGGCTCGTTCTCTCAGCACAGAACTCTTCAAGATGAAGAACTCCTACGAGGAGGCTCTTGACCAGCTGGAGACTCTGAAGAGAGAGAACAAGAACTTGCAACGTGAGCTAAATGCAGTGCATGATGCTTTTAGAAGGGTATTTTCCACAGAACAACCCGAAGTAGTGGAAGGAACTGTTTCTCATTTAATGACTCAATTGTGCTGTGGATTAGTTATGTTAATGTAAAATGTTTCTGTTTCAAATCACAGAGGAGATCTCTGACCTGACTGAACAGATCGGAGAGACTGGCAAGAGCATCCATGAACTGGAGAAGGCCAAGAAGACGGTGGAGACAGAGAAGTCTGAGATCCAGACTGCGTTGGAGGAGGCTGAGGTAAAACTAAAATTAGAAAAGTAGAATACAGTTTCATTTGGAAATAATGAATATCGTCACAGTTCTTATATAACAAAGTGATTACTTCCATTTATTCAGGGAACATTGGAGCATGAGGAGTCCAAGATCCTGCGTGTGCAGCTGGAGCTGAACCAGATCAAGGGTGAGGTGGACAGGAAGCTGGCAGAGAAGGATGAGGAGATGGAACAGATCAAGAGGAACAGCCAGAGGGTGGTTGAGTCCATGCAGAGCACCCTGGACTCTGAGGTCCGCAGCAGGAACGACGCCCTGAGAGTGAAGAAGAAGATGGAGGGAGACCTGAACGAGATGGAGGTCCAGCTGAGCCACGCTAACCGCCAAGCAGCAGAGGCCCAGAAGCAGCTGAGGAATGTGCAGGGGCAGCTCAAGGTACTGAGAATCTTTATAATAATGATTACACTGCAGAGAAGAAAATAAAACCGCTTTCAGTCCAGTAATGCTGGCCTAGATTGGATCATATCCTAGATTTAAAGCTACAGTATGTAACGTCTGCACTATGAGCCTGATATGAGCTAGCAACAAGCTAGTCATGAGGAAGATTCCATCTGCCAGGGTAAATTCAGTCTTCTTCAACCCTTATGGTTTGTGGGTCTGGGTACGCCCACATTCCCATACGGCCATAGAAGAAAGCCCATTGTTGACGATTAGATCTTGTGCATGCATGCACACGTTGAACCAGCTGTGGCCACACCTCTCCAAACATGTTTTCCCATTACATACTTAATCCTTTTTGTTCCTTGAGGAACATAAGGATGCAACAATCTGCTTCCATCTGGTTCTGTCCTGTGCAGCACGTTGTGCCTTGCCCCAAGTTAGGTTAGCCATTTTCATTTCAGAGGTCACAGTTCTTCGACAAGTTGTTTTTGGCCTCCCTTGTTTCCTCTTTCCAGGTTCTATCTCAAGGCTACTTTGGGAATACAGTCCTGGTCCATTCTGAGGACATGTCCTAGCCATTGGAGCTGGCACTGTTTAATTTCCAGCACTACACTGCGACAGTTTGTATTTTTACACAGGTCCTCATTGGAAATCCTTTCCGGCCAGAAGATGCAACATTTCCTTCGGAGACATCCATTGTGGAATGCATTGATCTTCTTCATGCCATTCTCAACAACTCGCCAGCTTTCTGAGCCGTACAGCAGAACTGACTTAACATTGCTGTTATACATTCTGATCTTGTTTTTTTTCTTCCCATAGGCACACACATATACAGACAAAGCTGCTAGAGTACTAGACAACTTAGATTATGTGTAGTAAATAAAATGTCATATCTGTGTTTCTAGGATGCCCAGTTGCACCTGGACGATGCTGTCCGTGCTGCAGAGGACATGAAGGAGCAGGCAGCAATGGTGGACCGCAGAAACGGTCTGATGGTGGCTGAGATTGAGGAGCTGAGAGCGGCTCTTGAGCAGACAGAGAGAGGCCGCAAAGTGGCTGAGCAGGAGCTGGTGGACGCCAGTGAGAGAGTGGGACTGCTGCATTCCCAGGTGCTAACACACAGACACAGATAAAGTCATGGAACATTCATAATGGAAG
This sequence comes from Borostomias antarcticus, assembly GCF_949987555.1. NCBI lineage: Eukaryota > Metazoa > Chordata > Actinopteri > Stomiiformes > Stomiidae > Borostomias > Borostomias antarcticus. Next base: position 7,559,034 of record NC_140257.1, on the reverse strand, counting down.
TTATTTTTAAACGTATCATTGTTTAATCCTTCCAGAACACCAGCCTGTTGAACAGCAAGAAGAAGCTTGAGGGTGACCTGGTGCAGGTGCAAGGAGAGGTGGATGACACCGTCCAGGAGGCCAGGAACGCTGAGGAGAAGGCTAAGAAGGCCATCACTGATGTGAGTCTGGATAAGTTTAATCTGTATGCATCTTTCACCCTCATCACACTGTACTGTTTGCTAACCGATCAACTTTTACCACTCATAACAGCTATGCTGACTTACCTAGCAGTACTTCTCCACCTCACCCAAGCTGTGTTCTGTGGTGGCAGGCAGCCATGATGGCTGAAGAGCTGAAGAAGGAGCAGGACACCAGCTCTCACCTTGAGAGGATGAAGAAGAATCTTGAGGTGACAGTTAAGGACCTTCAGCACCGTCTGGATGAGGCTGAGAACCTGGCCATGAAGGGTGGCAAGAAGCAGCTCCAGAAACTGGAGAGCAGGGTGAGTTAATAGCAGTGGTAGAATTACCTGAGTTTCCTTGAATGGGGTAACATGTTTTTATGGCATGTAATTGATAAAATCTTCTCAATGAGCTCATGTTCTCCATGCAGGTGCGTGAGCTGGAGGGAGAGATTGATGCTGAACAGAGAAGAGGTGCAGATGCAATCAAGGGAGTCCGCAAGTACGAGCGCAGAGTCAAGGAGCTGACATACCAGGTAACAACTCACACTCCAATACACTCCTCATTATACAGACATCATATATGTATGTGAACATAATACTGTATATATATATTTGCATAAATGTGTGTGTGTGTATGTGTATACACACGTTATTTACACATATTATAATTTCTTAATTTCTGCTTTAGACTGAGGAGGATAAGAAGAACATGACCAGACTTCAGGACCTTGTGGACAAGCTGCAGCTTAAAGTGAAGGCCTACAAGAGACAGGCTGAGGAGGCTGTAAGTCATACACTAAAGAGTTCAAACTGCATTGCAGGTTTAACCTGAAATCTAAATCTTTTGGAGTTCCATTGAAACGTTTAACTAGGGGCTCCATTCATGTCAAAATACTTGAGCTTGATTGAGTTTGCCCTTTATAAAGGAAAAAGTGCAGTAGTCACAAAAGTTTAAGTCCACCCTCAAATCAAGCCATTATCATTTAGAATGAAACAATAGGCATTTGACCTTACTACCAAGTAGAATAGAATGCAAATTCTCTAAGATACACAACTTGATCGTCATTCTGCAACTACTGCATTTTGGGATGCTGATGTTTTCCTCTCAATATCTCCCAGGAGGAGCAAGCCAACGGCCACATGTCCAAGTTCAGGAAGGTTCAGCATGAGCTGGAGGAGGCTGAGGAGCGTGCTGACATCGCTGAGTCTCAGGTCAACAAGCTCAGAGCCAAGAGCCGTGACTCTGGAAAGGTAAGGGTTCGTTTGCTGTTGGCTAAACTTGAATCATGTCCGACTGGAACCACTACTTCACGTTATAGTTCACAAAAATGCATATTTTGTCTGGACCCTTTCTGCAAAAATAAGCTGATAACTTATGCCCTCTTTGTTTTTTTCTTTCCTTCTCTCAGGCAAAGGAAGCTGAATAAACATGACAAGAGCCTGTCACACATTACTATGGCTGATAAAATATGAGTTTCATGGTGAATATTTTCTGAAATAAATTAAGCAAGAATGCACTTAATGAATTTGTGGATTTGTTACAAGAACAGCTAGTGTAAACAAAGACATGGGGTCACTCAACTTTACTGCAGCTTCTTTATTGCTTCATGAAACACCTACAGCAAGTAAAAGCAGCTCTTTTCAACTTTCAACTACAAACACAGAATACACCCTGGAAACAGTTGATCAATAAATCACCAAAGGTTTTGCAATGACTGAAGGTGGATATAAACCAAGCCAACAGTCAGATGAAAACAGAATGCTTACTAAACCGTCAAGCTGCTTCAGTTTGGTGGGGCTGCATTTTCGACTCTGGTCTGGAGTCATGAGGAGGTGATGCGGGCTCATTAGGCCTAATCTGAGAAACATGGAGGTATTAGAGAAATCGGCTTCCAACATGTCAGGACGTTGGGAGGAAATTAGCCAATCAGCATACGGTGGAGTTTTCATGCAGGAGAAGGGGGATCGGGCAGAAGTTCAATACAATGAGAATAAAGATGGTACTGCTGCTGCATTTTCAACATACTGTTTCTGGCCAACTTGTAGAATAATGATCAGCTTTTTCATTGTTGATAGCCATGACATTGAGAGGTTGTACTGAACATGGAGATTTTCTTTTTGGTTATTTAGAATTGTATTGATTTTCACTATTATACAAAGCACCCATTAGACAGGGATTCAAAGGACAACACTGCATAAGAAAACAACACCAAACAAAGAACAACAACTAGAAAGGGTGCTTGGAGAGCACAGGGCTCTGCCCATTAATGCATTTTGGTGGAGTAATCGAGTTGAAATGGTTAAACTCACTCAAATATAGCACACTTTGCACCATTGAAGACTAAGCTTTTTGGTGGTGTACCTGATTGTGGTGTTTATGAGAAGTGGTCATGTATAAATACAACTGAACATACTTGTGTAATTCAATCATTTCAATCAGCATTATAGATAATAACAGAATACATAAGTTACAAAACTATATACAGAAATTCCTCTGGGGGGTAAAAAGGACGGGCACTAGCCCAGTGGCCATGCCTCGGGGAGGGGTAGCAGGGGCGTCATTCATGCAACCCAAAAAACCGAGGGGGCACGAGATATCGAAGCACGCGCGCGCAGCGTTCGTGCGAGGCTTTATGCGTGTCATGCCGAAATTTGTCACTTGATGCAAGCAATAGTGAAATTCCTTGTGTTTCCACAAAACAAAACACAGAACGCAAGCTCTCGAGTCATGTTGGAGCTTGCGTTCACAACGTAGCTTGCATTGTTTACGTCGACTATGAATCAGGCGTGCTCAGCGCGTGCAAAATGTTAGTGTTTTTTGTGCATTTTTGCAGTTTAAAATCAGGACACAGCACACTACCAGTTGCCAATTAAACTTACCGGTAGCGTTCTTTCAAGGACTTTCAAAATAAAAGTAAGGGAAAACAAATCTACTTTTTTTTTACTCACTTGGCATTGGTCCGAATGATACACTGTACTGAGGTATGAAGTATATTGAATCTGATAAACTGAATAGCCTAATATTTGGAGGACCTGTTCATCAGTTAAGGATAACCTTAATCTAAATGTATGCAAGCAGACCATGAAAACATCAAGAAAACATGAAGAAACCAAATCCACCGGGAAAGAGGGTGTTTGGCTTTTTGAAAGAGGTTATGGTGGCTTTTCGAGGTGGTCTATGACATAATTAAAATAATACATTCAGCTCAGTAGAGAAAATAATCATAGATCCGCATTGTAAAATGTAATGGTAAACAAACAATAACGGAAATGTCAAATAAAAACACAAAAAAAACACCCCCAAATCTGAGGGGGCACGTGCCCCCTCAAATTCTAAAGGCATGATGCCTCTGGCTTATAGTCTACTTCTCCACCTCGAGCTTCACCTTTTCCATCTTAATAGCCTGTTTTCTCTCTAGTTCCTCTTGTACATAACATTGTCTACTCCAACCTGAAACTATTAAAAACTATAGCCTACATTTGCTTTATTTAAGCATCCCTTGCCAGTCTCATGGGATTGCAGCTGAAAGAATAAGATGTACGCCTATAGCCTAGATATAGGCTACAATTGCTGAGAATAGGCATAGCCCATTGATCTAGCCTACTCCTGTTCATGAGGAAAATAATAAAACTTAGCCAGTCGGCAGTATTTTTCCAGCTTTCCTTCCTTCCTAGTTTTTTTTGTTTTTCAGTTTCTAACTAAATGTAGAATGTCCCCCAGTTGAGGGTGGTGGTGGGGTTTTGACACTTCATAGTTTGTTAAAATAAAACATACAGGATGATGAGGAGGAGGAATTATACTTCATAATTAATTATAATAATAATATATATAATCAGCAATTCTGATGTGTTGAAAGCACAGCAATTGCAATGCCAATTAATATTAGGATAAAGAAATGACATTTCCCCTCAGTTCAACCCCGCCCACTTACGAATACGAATACGAATAAGTACCTGTCAAATACAAATACAAATAGAAATACAAATAGTGGGCTCCAGGCACACCCCTACTTCATAGTACAGGGCCCTGGTCTAGTTGACTAGTAGACTGTTTTACAAATTGGAGACACCCAGTGGCAGTGGTCACTCTAGCCCTATAAGTGCCCGCCACCCCCGCAAATACGCTCCCATTTAATTGGTGCGTTGGACATTGGTGTTGAGATACAGTACAGGTATTTGGCCTGGAACATAACCCCTGGAAGAGTCAATCCTTGCCTTGGCCTTTCATAGTCATTAAAAGTGAGGCCAAGAAGGGTGCTATTTCAAATCCCATATTAGATGTTAGCACTGCTGAATGAGTAAATCAATTTTTGTGTAGTAGGCTGTTTTGCAACTAAGACATACTCAGTGGTGACCATTTAGTCCTATAAATCACCCCCACCCCCACAGATACCCCCACAATTCAGGCATGATGATATGCTGGGATAATTGGCCTGGAACATAAACCCTGGAAGATTTTTGGTCTTGGCTTCGATTTATGGGGAAGGTCATTAAATTGAGCAATTTACGTGGAGAAACAGAACATGTTGTAACCCTGTTAGGTGGCAACCAGTAGAAATGTGACACAGTTAACTATGGCATCTTTAATATGTTGTCTCTAACATGCATGGATGTATTAATAGAACTGGATAGGGTCACTCCATTCACTGACTGCTCGAAAGAGTGAAGCCCTATTGAACCACACCATCTCTGAAAAAAACACGTCACTGATACCTTTGACATGCGCAGTCAAAGGTATCAATGACGCGTTCTTGTAGTCCACGAACAGATTGCGTTCATGGATCTCCCCGCTCTGAGTTAGCGATGAAAAGCGGCTTGCTTATTAATCTACCTTCGTCAAATATATCCATTGGAAAACTTTTTTTTTTTTCCAGGCATCTTAGTTTTAACAGTATAATTGTGACTGATTGTGACCGGTCCCAGGCGAGTTGAACAGCTGTCCACCCAGAGACGGGAACTCTCGCTGCGGCATGAAGTTTGCGGCTAACCCGCCGAGCTCGAAACAGAATGAATACCACCTACTGCAAACAAAGCATTTTCAGTCACAATTATACTGTTATAATTGAAGTTGACACGTGTCATTGATACCTTTGAATCCTGGGGGCCTGGAATCAAGATGGTACTGCTGCTGCATTTTAAACATACTGTATCTGGTCAACTTGTATAATAATGGTCAGCATTTTCACTGTTGATAACCATGGCATTGAGAGGTTGTACTGAACATGGAGATTAAGCCTTTCCTTTTTTGTTAATTCTCCAATTAGATTTACTAAAAGTAAGCTGAATCGTCCAAACAGTCTAATCAGAAAGATAATACATTGACATTTATAACCTTTTAAAGCTGGCGCCCCCGGGATGCAGCATTCAGTCGAAGTGCACATGCGCAACGTTGTGCTTAAACAACACAGTAGTAGCTAACTATTCCGGCGTCTATGGATATCATGCGTTTTTTAGCTCAATGATATCATGGCAGAGGTGAGAAAACCGAATCGAAACATCACAGAGGAACCCAGAAAAAGAAAAAGACAATCTGATAACGTTACGACAGTACGACAGTGCCCTTACTCGCAGAGCCTGTGGGGGCGCAGTTCCGATAAAACGCTATGTATTGCTTTAAGAATTGTATTGATTTTCACTATTATACAAAGCACCCAATAGACAGATTCAAAGGACAACACTGCATAAGGAAACAGCACAAAACAAAGAACACCAACTAGAAAGGGTGCTCGGAGAGCACAGGGCTCCGCCAATTAATGCATTTTGGTGGTGTAATCGAGTTGAAATGGTTAAACTCACTCCTCAGTATAAATATAGCACACTTTGCACCATTGAAGAGTAAGCTTTTTGGTGGTGTACCTGATTGTGGAAGACATAAGACAGAAGACATAAGTTACACAACTATACATGTATAGTTGTATATATACAGAAATTAAGTCCAGTGTTCATTCCTCTGGGGGGGTAAAAAGGACGGGCACTAGCCCAGTGTCCATGCCTCTGGGAGGAGTAGAGGGGCACTAGCCCAGTGTCCATGCCTCTGGGAGGAGTAGAGGGGCACTAGCGTAGTGTCCTTGTCTCTGGGATGGGTTCTAAGTTGGCTTATGCTACACCCCTCCATCGAGTTTCGTGAAAATTGTTCTGGTAGTTTTTGTGTAATCCTCAGATATTATTTTACTTTACATGCATAGAAACATAAGATAATATTGGTGCTTAAACAGCAAATAAGTGGATATCTACGATGATATTTAAAGCTAACTTGATTCCTCATTGTTACAAAGAGTCAATGTTCTCTAAAGAAAAAAATCTTCATCTCGAACCCGCAACGAAAATCATGAGACTAACACCTTAACCGCTCGGCCACCAGGCAATGCGTAAGCCTGGCAGAAGCAGTAAAGACTATAAAGGTATAAATATAAAGGTTTCCACGCATTAATGTGTAAGTTTGTTGAGTAAAATAATTTACTATGTCTTAGGTCAATTTTCAAGAAATAAATCTAAGTTCAGACTAGTTTCAAAGTTTCAAAATAAATTCTGAGTCCAAAAAGAAAACAAGTTGAGGCACCAGGAGTCCAATGCGATGACTTTATTGCTTCTTCAGAAACAAAATAGCAGTAAAGCCGGTGCTTCCCGGGAAAGAGACCCCCCTTTGTCTTTGTGTTACCCCTTAAATAGTCTGCCACCATCCCCCCTCTTTCTTGACCACATCCCACTTTCCAAACATCATCTCTACTTTGGCACAAATCCAATGGTGTCTTATATGCCAACTCAGCAACAACCTATGCCCAAATATGTCCTTTTAGTACGCCATTGTTTCCGGCAAGGGGGGAGAATAGGGAGAAAGTTGGGGAACCCTGTCGGTACATGGGCAATCATAGACTGTTTTTGTAGACAAGACTGCAGTGCCAGCAATAATTAATTCAATCGTTTGGCAAATCAGGGAGGAGAAGAGGGGAAAATTGGAAATTTAACAGGAAGACATTGGGATATCTAAACGGTCAGGGAGAGCGTACACTATCCAGCCGCCATAAAATTGCTAGCCTCAGCAACCTTAAACTGCTGACCTAAGTAGGAGAACTCCACTTTCAACAGATCAGTTCCCTATGGCTACATCTAGTGGTTGCATCTGATATTGCTGTTGAGATGTTTATTATTGGTTTCATCTAGTACTACTCTTGAGCAGATATCTGTTACAGCATTTAAAGTTGTGGCTATGTAAAACAATTTATACCATAGGATGATTATGATTACAATATTATGAAATGATTAAAATGCAGGGGAGCTAAATCAAATTAAATCACTTCAAGTTGATACAAATTAATAGATAAGAAAGCAGCACAGGTTGACTGTCCCTGTCTTTTTTCATGATATCAAAGTGCATGTAGTAGAAAATAGGTTGTGGGATGTTCCAATCGCCCTGGTAGTTTTTGTATAATCCTGCTATGTGATGGATAATACTGTTTTTTTCGTTTGCTTCAACACTCAAATGAAAGAGAACACATAGTTAGTGAAACCTGACACTCAAGGGGCAAAACCTCAGCCCAGATGTGCAGGTAACTTATGATTTATATGTAGGCTAATACCATAGGTTCCAGGCTAAGAAAATGTAACTTTTCCTAATACAGTGTTTATCTGATTTGTTTTTTATAAATCAGATATGATTTTGTTTTACATGCATAGAAACATAAGACAATATTGGGCGTAAACAGCAAGAAAAAGAGTTGATATGGGTTCTTCGCATTGCTAGACTGATACATTACATTACCGCTCGGCCACCGGCGGGACAGTAAACCCGGCAGGAGAAGTAGATATAAAGGGAAGGAAGCCGGTCCAAGTATGGCAAATGTTGTTTTCTTTTAATATGTGTATCCGCCCACTGATTCTGATCCGCACCAACATTTTATGTGTTCTAACGTGGCCCATGCTACACCACTTCACAAAGTTTCATGAAAATCGCACTGGTTGTTTTTGTATAATCCTGCTATGTGACCGAACAAACGAAATAACACACATGACGGAAAATATACCCTCCCCCAGTGGTCGCTGGGCGGAGCCAAATATAACCGCACGTGGTAATGGGACAGGTTGCTACAGTTCCTACATAACCATACTCAGGACGTTTCAACCTACAGTACAAGGTCTTCGTCAGGTAGCCTAGAGTTCTGGGTATTTCACAGGGAAATCCCATTGGAAATCTCGTGGGATTTCAGACGGGTGTTATTTCATTTTAGTGATGCACCACCGCCAGGTGGCGTCTTTGAGCAGATTTAGTAGACTTGGCTCACAGTGTATGTCTCCTATAGTCTACGAATGGAGACAAGCCTGATCATTGCATCATTAAATTCTTTAATTTAAATGCTCTGTTGTAAAGCACTTTGAGCTGAATTTATCTTTATGAAAGGTGCTACACAAATTATGGTTTGTTATTATTACTTTGTTCTCAAACACATTTTTTTCCATCTGGATGTAATTTAATTATTACAAACATATCTATACAGTATCTATCTCAGTAACTGCGTCAAGTCAAGATGTGATGTCTGTTAAGTCATGTGTGTTATAGATTAATTCTAATAATTAATAAAAGAGTAGTTCAGAATGCCAAGGACAAGGACATGCACCCAATTTTTAAAAAAGTACAAAAATACACCTTATTCCAATTACACATTTTAGACCAACAATGCAAATAGACAGAGAAATCCTCACAGGCACGACCTCACGTCGAAGGCAAATAAAGCAGGCGAGGGCAGGGCGACGGGCTGTAAAGGAGGATGCTACCACCTGAATCTATAGAAGCACACCATGATTCTGTGCCAGCAGCCCCACACAGTACATGGCAAACAACACGGCAACCACACAGCAAGTCACGGTCACACACACACCCACACACACAATCAGTGGTACACGCGTCACACTCCACCCAGCGCAAGGAGACTTATGCCCGGCAAGCTAGTCTACCTCCTCCCCGCCGCCACCCCCCACTCAGAAGAAATACAAAGATGCACTACGACCAGGGTTGCCAGATTGGTGTGATGTTTTCCAGCCCAATGAGTGCTCAAAATCCGCCCAATGTGATAAAAAACCGCCCAAATATTATAGTATATAATATATAGCAGTGCATGCTAAGAAAAATGCCTTTCAGTTGAAATACCGAAAATAATAATAACTCGTGGTAAACTGCAACACACGCACATGTCACACACAGCCTACGACAGAGAGAAAGATGCGTAATCCCATCAAATAGTCAAAGAAATGATAATGCAGGCAACAAATTATAATAACACATGAGAAGCATGGCTATATCATGAATAGAGGACAAGATGACAAGCTAGATAACAAGCTTTAGTGGTGACAAGAAACCGCTAGAGAATGTGACAAGTGGACCAGGCTACACAACTTCCAATGGTAGGCCTATATAACCACCTGTATAACCACCCATGAATACCCTGCCTGCTCGCCTACAAAAACTGAGTCAGGAGTGTGACACTCAGGCAGGCAAGCAGGCAGAGACACAAGTAATGCATCACTCAATGATGCGACATCCAGAAACACCTGCTGTATAGTATTAAGTAAAAATGTCTTACCTTCACGCCGAACAGGCCAGGAGTCCATTCCAACTTCTAACGTAAGTCGTAAATGTAAAACTATGTAGGCCTACATGTGGTGAACTTGCTAATTAGCAAGTATTAATAGATGGTTGAGTCAAAGCTCCCCAACAACTGTCGGGGAGGGTGGAACGTTGCAGCCGTCAAACCGCTCCGTGTTAGACCGAGCGCACGTCCATGCGAGCAGAAAGCAGCGGTAATCCCATGCGATTTCTGGCATTATCTTTAGCGTCACTTGGGAAAATTCTCTCTCCACATGAGCATTTGATATGGGCAGAGTGAGCAATATGATTGCGCCAAGTGCCACATCCTGAAAGCACAGATTTCCTCCGGCATCTTTAAAGGCCTCTACCTCCAGCCAAAAGGCATCAATGCGGTGATCATGACAGAAACCTGCTGATCCCACATCCCCAAATTGGCATCTTTAGGTTTCTTCGGGGGTAGCTAGCTAGATTTGACTCCGACCTCGACCTCGACCTTCTCCTTGACCGTGTGAATCAAATGCATTGAACAGGGAGATCTCCCTCACCCCTATTGGACAGGTGCACATCTCCCACCCTATTACTAACATCATTGGATAAAATTGAAACGTCTGTCCCGCAAGTTTTAAAATATATATTTTTTTTTTTAAACGCCCGCCCAATGCTATTTTTTCCAGCCCACCCGCCCAATGCTATTTTTTCCGGCCAAACGTGATCAAAAGAAGCCCAATTGGGCGTGAACCCGCCCTGTACTTCCTGAAATTCTACAGGCATATTTATTTCCTGTCCTATACCATTGGATGTAAGTGATTAATCAGGTGTGATCAGGTGTGCCGCAGAAGAACCTTCTTAAGGAGTTAAGAAGGGTCCAAAGTAGAGGTCAGCTATGACGGAGCCTTAAGAAAAGAGTGTTTCCCAAGCGCGTTCGAGAGCCCTTCTTAGTGCCCTTCTTAGCGCCACGCTAAAGAAGCTTCTTTACAGGAGCTGTCCATCACCTCGGTACTGAAATCAAATCAATCGATGGCAGGCTAATCGATTGCTCCATATAATTGCATGCTCCCAAATGAAATTTTTATACAACAAGTGGCGTCCTACTTAACGCTAAAAATGATCACGCGGGGAAACAAGATGCCCGAACGCGATTATAATACTAATTGCGAACTGAATCCACACATCTCCTATTTCCCTGCTGTTCTGCCGACCTATTCTATGTAGGATAACGTTATTTCCTATTAATTTGCAATGTGTATGTAATGTGCTAAACAAATTAAATAGCATTGCTCTCATTGCCCACTACAAATAGGAAACACCAGTGACAGGCCTACTATACATACTAAACTAAACTATACTATACTAAACATCAACTGATGCAAATAATGTCCAATAACTTGGGAAGAAATCTGAAAAATAAGTCACTGAAAACATGACACTGACAACAATGAAATATAACATTACATGATGCCTTGACCCCAACAAACATAATGGGGAATACAGATATGCAAGGAGAGCAGGAGTTGAAGCCATGCCCACCAAATATCAACAGCTCACCGATGCACGGGACAATGCGAGACCCTGTGACAGGTAGGCTAGAAATAATAGGCCACAAAGGACACATTCAAGATGGCACAACAAACTGCATGTAGCCTATAAGCAACAAACCAGGCCAGGTCCAGCCTGGCTTATGTGCGTGGCTGGCTTGTTTCTGTTCAGGACTGGTCGAACAGAAGCTAGTCATGCCACTGAAATAGCTGTGAATTGAAATGACATGAAATAATGTCTGATAAATTAAGATAGGTCTTGTCGACTGGACACATCAGTTCCAATGCTTCCAATTCTAATCCAGCCCAATAAGAGCGGGATAGCCAGTTATCTCATGAGCTCACAACAACTAGCAGCAGCTTCCATAACATTAATGGTAGCGGTCAGTGGCTAAAGCAGTTACACTGTAACGTTAGCTATTTTGCTGCAATTGGTTCAACTTCTGTTTCTGGACAAAGGTAAGGGATAAAAAGATTGGAGTGAAAGGATGAACGTGTGGAGGTTTGGGGTATAGTCCCATAAAGTAATCCCCACTGGGTGTTACGGCTCGCATGCCCTCGCCTCCACAACCGCCTCCCTCTCTCCCCTCTAGGCCCGCTGCGCGCTCGGGGCGTCCTACGCGCTCTACCGCACATCGCATCGGCCCAGGCATGCAACGCTCTGGCTCTCCGGAGTTTCCCCCCACTACCGGGCGTTCCCCGTCTCCGGCCAGCTCCGCGGACTCGGCAGTCTCCTCCCACTCCGGTGACGAAGAGTCGGATCCCGACATGCCCAGCACATCGGCCCGTGCGCAACGACAAGAACGGCGCGCTCGTCTCCGACGATGACGCGGGCGCGGCTCTACTCACCGGTTTCCCATTCATCATCACCACACCTGTCCCTCGTTCTGCAATCACCTTCAACCCCTACAAGAACCTGGTCTACACTCCACTCATCGCCAGATCTTACCATAACCTTACGTGGTAAAGTATAGCCTACGATTTTGCTTACCTGTATTTTGTAGTGCTTTCCTCGTTCCCTGCTCGTGATTACTATCACTTACCCTGCCTATCCTCCTCGTCTCTCCAGTATCCCGGACCCCCTCTGCTGAGTTGTACCAGCTAGCAGAGCCCTCACCCTGCTCCACCTCCGGATCCCTCCCGCTCCCTTGAGCCAAGAACATTTTTTATTATTTAGTGGCAGTTTGGTGGCTCCTATTATTTCATCCTATTATATTTTTGTGGCATCCTTTTTGTGGCTCCCCCTTTGTGTTATCTTATTAAATCGCCCCTCCGGGCTTTACCGTTCCTTGCCTCCTCCTTTCCTGTTGCGCCTGGGTCCCAAACCGAACCATCACAGTAAGATCTGGCCTGTTTTGACCCAGCCAACATGGAGGAGAGACCTGCACCTTCCGGACCACTCCAAGCCCAGGGTAGGCTCCTGGCAGAACACTCCCGTATGCTCTCGCAGGCTTCCGACGTGGTCACAACCGTGCGCCAGGAGCTCCAGGGAGTCTCCACCCTCCAGCAGTCCCAGGCCGAGTACCTCCGGCAGGTCTCCGCCCTCCAACAGACCCAAGCTGAGCAACTGCAGCTGGTATCCGCCCAACAGCAAGCCCAGCGCGAGCAACTAACGGGACTCGCTACTCTGGTCAGCACCCTGTCCGACCAGGTCACCGCGCTCATTGCCCGCCTGGCTCCGTTCCTGGACCCCGCCCCTCCCCAGCAAGCCCCTGCACCACCCGCGGTCCCCGCTCCTGCCGCTCCACCAAACCGGGAGCCCCATCTCGCCTCCCCGGCCCTCTACGACGGGACGTTCACCCTCTGCCGGGAGTTCCTCATGCAGTGTGAGTACGTGTTTGATCTCCAGCCAAGCATGTACTCCACTGCGTCTGCTCGCATAGCCTACATCGCCAACCTAACCACGGGACGGGCTCGCCGTTGGGTCATGGCGGGTCGCGAGGGCGCAGCTGCCTACATGCAGGACTACACTGCCTTCGTGGCAGAATTCAGGACCGTGTTTGACCACGACGTCCACGGACAGGACGCGGACGCTGCTCTCTCCGCCCTCACCCAGGGTTCCAGTTCCGTAGCGGACTACGCCACGGAGTTCCGCATCCTCGCTGCCCGTTGCCCCTGGAACGAGTCTGCCCTGTACAGCGCCTTCCGACGGGGCCTAGGGGAGGCCATGAAGGACAGCCTGGCTGGAAGAGACAGACCAGCGACCCTGAACCAACTCGTCTCCCTCTCCATAGCCATTGACGAGCGCCACCGGGAACGCAGGCGCGAGCGGGCGCACCAACACCACAGCGCACCCAGACCGTCTCCGCCTCCCTCTACCGGTCTCTCTCGGCCTGCCCCGGCCTCCCTCGCCCCCCCAAACACCGCTGGAGACACCCCTCATGTCAGCTGGAGCTCGGGGCGCATCCTCAGCTGGAGCACCACCTGCCACGCTCGCTGCCTCCGAGCTGCTCAGACCTCCACTCGGGTTGACCGGCCCCGTCCCGCTCCTCCTGACCTCTCCACGGTCCCTTCAATGTACCACGACCTCGGAGAGGCCTTCAGTAAGGAGCGCGCCCGCACACCCCCCCCTCATCGACCCTACGACTGCGCCATCGAGCTCCACCCTGGCGCCCCTCTCCCAGCCAGTCGTCTCTACAACCTCTCCCTCCCGGAGAAAGCTGCCATGGACACCTACATCTCCGAGTGCTTGGCCGAGGGTCTCATCTGACCATCTCGATCCCAGGTGGCAGCGGGGTTCTTCTTCGTAAAGAAGAAGGGAGGTGATCTGAGGCCGTGCATCGACTACAGGCTGCTCAACAACATCACGGTGAAGAACAAATACCCACTCCCCCTCATGAGCTCCAACTTTGAACCCCTCATCAGTGCCACCATCTTCACCAAGTTGGACCTCAGAAACGCTTATCACCTGGTGCGTATCCGTGAGGGGGACGAATGGAAGACCGCCTTCAAGACCTCCCGTGGCCACTACGAGTACCTCGTCATGCCCTTCGGCCTCACCAACGCCCCCGCCGTCTTCCAGGCCCTTATGAACGACGTGCTCAGGGACATGCTGGACGTGATTGTGGTCCTCTACCTGGACGACATCCTTGTATTCTCCAGGAGCGCTGAGGAGCACTTCCAACACGTCCGCATGGTCATCCAGCGTCTCCGGGAGAACCGCCTGTACATTAAGGCGGAGAAGTGCACCTTTCACTCCTCGTCAGTGGAGTTCCTGGGGCTCATTGTGGAGGGAGGCCTGACGCGACCCGACCCCCGCAAAATCAAGACCGTGGTCGAATGGCCTCAACCCACTACCCGGAGGCAACTCCAGAGCTTCCTTGGCTTCGCTAACTTTTACCGCCGTTTCATACGGGACTACAGCCAGGTAGCAGCTCCCCTCGCCCACCTCACCTCATCCCTGCGTCCGTTGATCTGGACACCGGCTGCCAGCGCCGCCTTCTCTGCGCTCAAGGAGCGCTTCACCACCGCTACGGTCCTTCTCCATCCTGACCCCTCCAGGCAGTTCGTGGTCGAGGTGGACGCATCGGACACAGGCATCGGTGCTGTTCTGTCCCAGCGGTCAGTGGAGGACCAGAAGTTGCACCCCTGTGCCTTCCTCTCCCGCCGGTTCACCCCAGCTGAGGTCAATTACGACATCGGGAACAGGGAGTTGTTGGCGGTGGTGGGGGCCTTGGAGGAGTGGCGCCACTGGCTTGAGGGCACGGAACACACCACCCTCGTCTGGTCGGACCACAAGAACCTGACCTTCATCCGGGCGGCCAAGCGCCTCGACTCCCGCCAGGCGCGGTGGTCACAGTTCCTCGGTAGGTTCGATTTTACCCTCACCTTCCGGCCCGGCTCCCGCAACGCCAAGGCCGACGCGCTGTCCCGCCTCCACGCGCCCGAGGCGCCCCCCGCGGAGCCTGAGACCATCCTGCCGGCCTCACGTGTCATAGGGGTGGTTACCATGAACATCGAGGCGGTGGTGAGGCAGGCCCAACGCGCCCATCCCAGTCCGGCCAACGTCCCTCCTCGCCGGCTCTTCGTGCCCGACTCGGTCCGGTCCCGGGTGCTCCAGTGGGGCCATGCCAGCCGGTTTGCGTGCCATCCCGGGGTTCACCGCACCCTCTCCTTCCTGAGCCGATGGTTCTGGTGGCCCTCCATGAGGTCCGACGTCCGGGAGTTTGTTGTCGCCTGTCCCGTCTGCTCCCGCAGCAAGGCATCCCACCAGCCCCCGGCTGGCCTCCTGCGTCCTCTCCCGGTCCCCAGCCATCCCTGGTTCCGCATCGCCCTGGACTTCATCACCTGTCTTCCCCCCTCCAGGGGCAACACGGTCATCCTCACCGTGGTGGACCAGTTCTCCAAGGCGGTCCACCTGGTGGCGCTCCCCAAGCTCCCGTCCTCTGCGGAGACCGCCGAGCTCCTCGTCCAGCACGTCTACCGGCTCCACAGCCTCCCCAGGGACATTGTCTCGGACCGTGGGCCTCAATTCACCTCCCAGGTCTGGAGGGCCTTCTGCAGGGAGATAGGCACCACCATCAGCCTCTCCTCTGGCTACCACCCGCAGACCAACGGCCAGGCCGAACGGGCCAACCAGAGCCTGGAGTCCGCTCTCCGCTGTGTGTCAGCTCTCCACCCCACCTCCTGGAGCAAGGACCTGCCCTGGGTCGAATACTCCCTCAATGCCCTGACCAGCGCTGCCACTGGCAGGTCTCCGTTCGAGTCATCCCTCGGGTACCAGCCCCCGCTGTTCTCTCTCCAGGAGTCGGAGGCCTCCGTCCCCTCCGTCCAGGCCCACCTCCGCCGCTGTCGCCGTGTCTGGAGGGAGGTCCGCAGGGCCCTGCTCCGCTCCAACGAACGCTCCTGCCGCGGGGCCAACCGCCACCGCACTCCTGCTCCGGCGTACCGGCCCGGTCAACGAGTCTACCTCTCCACCGCTGACCTTCCACTCCAGGTCCCCTCCAGGAAGCTGGCTCCGCGCTTCGTTGGGCCCTTCGAGATCGACCGTGTCCTGAACCCAGCTGCGGTACGCCTTAAGCTCCCTGCTTCCATGCGGGTACACCCTGTGTTCCACGTATCCAAGGTCAAACCTGTCTCCTCGAGTCCCCTCATGCCTTCTGCCCCAGCTCCTCCGCCTCCCCAGATGGTCGACGGGCATCCCCAGTGGACGGTTCGGCGGCTGCTGAAGGTGCGCCGCCGGGGTCGGGGGTTCCAATACCTGGCGGATTGGGAGGGGTACGGTCCCGAGGAGTGCAGCTGGATCTCCAGGCATCTCATTATGGACCCGTCTCTCCTCCGGGACTTCTACCGGGCCCATCCTGACGCCCCCGGTCGGTCGCCAGGTGGCTCCCCTCGGGGGGGGGGTCCTGTTACGGCTCGCATGCCCTCGCCTCCACAACCGCCTCCCTTTCTCCCCTCTGGGCCCGCTACGCGCTCTACCGCACGTCGCATCGGCCCAGGCATGCAACGCTCTGGCTCTCCGGAGTTTCCCCCCACTACCGGGTGTTCCCCGTCTCCGGCCAGCTCCGCGGACTCGGCAGTCTCCTCCCACTCCGGTGACGAAGAGTCGGATCCCGACATGCCCAGCACATCGGCCCGTGCGCAACGACGGCGCGCTCGTCTCCGACGATGACGCGGGCGCGGCTCTACTCACCGGTTTCCCATTCATCATCACCACACCTGTCCCTCGTTCTGCAATCACATTCAACCCCTACAAGAACCTGGTCTACACTCCACTCATCGCCAGATCTTACCATAACCTTACGTGGTAAAGTATAGCCTACGATTTTGCTTACCTGTATTTTGTAGTGCTTTCCTCGT
The DNA here is from genome assembly GCF_949987555.1 of Borostomias antarcticus. Classification (NCBI taxonomy): domain Eukaryota; kingdom Metazoa; phylum Chordata; class Actinopteri; order Stomiiformes; family Stomiidae; genus Borostomias; species Borostomias antarcticus. Next base: position 7,541,951 of record NC_140257.1, on the reverse strand, counting down.
TCCCTGCTCGTGATTACTATCACTTACCCTGCCTATCCTCCTCGTCTCTCCAGTATCCCGGACCCCCTCTGTTGTACCAGCTAGCAGAGCCCTCACCCTGCTCCACCTCCGGATCCCTCCGGCTCCCTTGAGCCAAGAACATTTTTTATTATTTAGTGGCAGTTTGGTGGCTCCTATTATTTCATCCTATTATATTTTTGTGGCATCCTTTTTGTGGCTCCCCCTTTGTGTTATCTTATTAAATCGCCCCTCCAGGCTTTACCGTTCCTTGCCTCCTCCTTTCCTGTTGCGCCTGGGTCCCAAACCGAACCATCACACTGGGGCCTTGAACTAGGGCTGCTCGATCAATCGGATTATAATCTAGATTAAGATTTGGGCTGTCAACGATAATTAAAACAAAATAATCGCCATAAAACGATTTTGCGCACCCTACACTGCAGAGCTATACTGTGCTTGACCCCTCCCCCACCCCCTAAAGCCCCAAAACAAACACTTTAGTTCAGAGTGAGACGAGTTGTCAAGCGAGGCGCACGTATGCTCCTCTCGAACAAAACACAACAAGAAGAAGATTATGGCAGCAGAAAGAGAGCCGCTGGTGGACAAGAGAGCTAAAACAACGTCAGTGGTGTGGAAACACTATGGGTTTGCGGAGACAGATTTTGACACGGTGTGTAAAATTTGCTACACAGTCGTAGCTGCCCCTCAAAGCAACACGACAAATCTTTTTAATCACCTGGAGTGGTCTATGACCAAGCAATAAAAGAGCAAAAGGAGAAAGCCCTCTCGTCACTGCAAAACAGTAATCTATTCAGGAAACCCTTTATAACGGAACCACATATTCCACCAGCTCCCGTAGACATAAAGAAATAACGCAGGTCATCACATTCTTTATCGGTAAAGACCAGTGCCCAATCAACACCGTCAACAACCCCGGATTCAAGAAAATGGTGAATACTTTGGACAAGCGTTACGCCTTGCCATCTCGTCACCATTTCAGTAGAGTTGCACTGCCTGCTCTGTGTAAAGAGTGTCGTGAGGGCGTTGAAAATGATGTAGCTACAGCCGAATATTTTGCCACTACAAGGGACCTCTGGTCAAGCCACACCATGTAGCCGTACATTAGCCTCACACTACATTTTATTGACGTGGATTTCAACATTAAGACGAAATATATATCCATCTTAATTTATCACTTTTATTTATTTATCAAGGTCAAGGTTCCCTATTTGTCTCCCATGGGAGAAATGTATCTAATCCAAAGAACATTGTTAAAAAGAAAAGCCACTGTCAACATTTAATAAATTAATTGTTATCAAAGTCAATGTATAATTTGATTTGTTAAGAAAAATGTTAAACTTTTGATTAAAAAAAAATATCGATGAATAATCGTGTTAAATAATCGTGATCTCAATATCAATCAAAATAATCGTGATTATGATTTTTGCCATAATTGAGCAGCCCTACCTTGAACCCCTGTGTAGTGGGGTAGGACATGACAACACAGTTCTACTGACCATTGTCTGCTGACCACAAAACAGTTCTGCTGCCCCCTTCATCAAACCGAGCGACCATCAGATCATGTGCCTCCTCCATTCTTCGAGCCGACCGGCCAACTGCTCCAGACACCGCGCTTTCAAACACACCGCTACTAAGGTTGCATCCATCAATCTCCTTTGATTGTGGTGTGAGATGCCAAAGTGTTGTTTAAGGTTAGAAGATTTAGGATAGGCTGTGATGACATCCATGACATCATTCTTTTCCTTTCTTGCTGTGTTTTCATATTGCCACGTTTTTCCATCTATTATTGAATTGTGTTAAAATATGATCTTGATAATTGATTAGTATAACTTAGAAATATTATTCACTTTTGACCACGTCCGAGCGTCATCACATTATCTTAGGTCACTTGAGTCAAGAACTCTTGTTTCTCTGTACATTAAAAAGAGTGGTGCCCCATATATGAGTTGATTTAATGCATTAAATCAATTTTCCTTCATATTTGTGATAACAACAGTATAATCATAAATTATACCGGTCATAGTCATAGTTCTAACCCTAGAACACGCTACACTCGTCTCCCGGGTGGTAGTCCTATGCTCTCACCACTACTCTACTTGTGCAGCGGAGATCGGCGGGTTGGTTTTGGTGTCGTTCTTCCAGTCCCTAGTGTGGGTTGGGGTAAGAATAAGGGTTGGGGTTAGAATAAGGGTTGGGGTTTGGACAGGATCTGACCTATAAGGTAAGGGGTAAAGGTTGGAGTGAAAGGATGAACATGTAGACGTTTGGCATATAGTGCCATAAAGTCATCCCCACTGGGGCCTTGAACCCCTGTCTCCTGGGTGGGAGTCCTATGCTTTCACCGCTACTGTACTTGTGCAGTGGAGATCGGCAGGTTGATTTTGGTGTCCTTCTTTATTTTGGTGTGCTGGGACTGCTGCCTCTTGTGCTGCCAACAGAGCAATGCAGGTCAACATTGACCGGAGGGAGGAAGGGAGGGAGTGATAACCGGACAAACGCTATTCTAGGTGCGCTGGCTTACAGCCATGCACAAAAAAACACTGTCTCTTGTGGTAGCAACATAGGATTGCAGGTCAACAACCCGACGGATGAAGGGAGGGAGGGAGAGACAACCGGACATTTGCTATCTTTGGTGCGTCGCCACACACAAAAAAGAGATGGCTGGGGAAGGAAAAAAAAAATTCTGGGTATCATTCTAGGTAAAAAAAAAAAAACGAAGCTTTTAGCCATCAAGTTTTGACCCATTGGGCTCTTTTTGTTTTAGAAGCCACCGGGAGCCATATAAACCAGGTCGAAAATCGCACTGTGGACGTGCCTCGGGGTCATCCAACGAGAAGGTAACTCCCTCCGTCTCTCTCTCTCTCCCTCCATGCTCTCAGAAGCCAGCCATAATAATAATTCCTTCTCCCCCACCTCTCGTCCCTTCCCTCTTCTGTCCAGTAACCTGGAGGGCTTCCTGGAGGAGTTTGCGGATATCGCCAAAGCGGACCAGATCAGGAAGCTCCACGACATGCTTGGTCCACACACGCTCAGAAGGCTGTCTTCAAAGACATGCCCTCCAAGACTGAGCTCATTGTCAGGGTGGAGCTCAGCCCCATGCAGAACTGTGATGAGGAGAGGGAAGGAGACAGAGAATGTTTCCTTAATTTTTTCTAGAGTTTTTGGAACCCTGTCAAGAATGTGTGTTCCCCACTTTTATGCCTTTAAATCAGGGTTAGAGTATTCCAGGAGTGTGGTATCAATTAGCTAGTGAGGCGTGTTGGTAACATGCTACTTCCTGCTTTGTGTGACCCCAGGAAGTATTACAAGTTCATCCTGAACTTTGAGGCCCTGAACACCAATTAAAGGTAATCAAGTGTCTCATTCTCTCTCCTCTCCTCAATCTGAAGTTGTGTGGTTGTTACCCCCCACTAGCTACATATAATCACTCTATGATTGAACTTGTACTACAGGCGAGATAATCCTTTTTAAAGAACTCTCTCTCTCGTTCCCTCTCCTAGGCGTGATGTCAGAGTTGTCCAAGACTCAGGTGTCCAGATCTACCTCTACAAGCACATCAAGAGGAGCCATGACAACCTCTACTGTACATCTCTGCTGAGGAACAGAGAGATCAGACTAAAGACCCCTCTCCTCTCGATCACTCCCTATCATCACCTCCAACACCCTCTCACCCCGGCTCCCACCTGGAGACAGAGACATGGACAAGCCAAGACCGTACAACTGACCAGTGTGGGAAGGGCTAAGAGGACAATTTCTGGACGTACCACCATATTCATACAAGACAGAAGCCGTACCACTGTTATCATTTAGTAACTTTAACTTGATCTCAATGACATTTGGGCTTGATGTGTAGCTGTGGTTTCCTAGCTTTTAAGTTAAAGTTAATAAAAATCCTTAATTGGGATACAGTATTGTTGCAGGGCACTTGATATACACCCACTAGAGAGGTGCATACACTGTCTTAGTTTAGAGTGGAGTTGCATTTGACAAGTTCAGTGGAAATGAGATGTGAGTGTTTACATGCATTGCACTGAGTATATTTGAAAATAAACTTTGAAATTATGAATTACAGAAGCAATGGCATTTCATCCTTTTTTAATGCACAAAATGTAAGTGTATGGTCAGGATTTAGTAAGTAAGTGACCAATCAGCATGTAAATAAAGACGTGCAGACCACATATATTGTAAGAAGGTAACAATAGCAATACATATGTGTAGACCACGTCTCAGCCAAGTATGTCTATGACGTTACATCCTGCTGACATCATCACAAGGTGCTCAATTTACATATATGATAAATTGACTGCACTTATATAGCGCTTTCATCCAAAGCGCTTTACAATGGCCTCTCATTCACCCATTCACACACACATTCACACACCAATGGCGGCAGCTGCCATGCAAGGCGCTAGCCTGCTCATTGGGAGCAATTTCCCGTTCAGTGTCTTGCCCAAGGACACTTTGACATATGGACAGGAAACAATGGAAATAACATTTTTAGAAACGTGGAGTGGACGATGCGACAACTATAGAGCACGTTGCTACGACGTTCCCGCAACTGGATTGTGCTAGTAGGGAAGGTTCTAGCCTGCTCATTAGGAGATCATTGGACGACCCGCTCTACCTCCTGAGCTACAGCCACCTCAGAGTACTCAGGAGGTATCATATGAGAGTCTCATGCTGTCTTTTGTTTTCTGCCCTGACACCAGCGATCGATTTTGATGACTGGAGTAAAGAGTACCACTACTAGATGCTGAATGTCCAAATATTCACCCTGTGGGATGGTGACAGAAGACTGGAGAACAGAATTCATTCTGCACTCTTGTGTAATATCAGATTCTACTTACCTGGAGCAGAGATCAACCACAGATTATGAACATCATAACTAAATATTATGAACATTGGACCTGGGCCCAGTTCCCTTTCCCCTCACCCTAACCCGGGTCCGTATCCTTTTCCCACCCCCACCCTACCCCCGACCCCTGCCTCTAACTGGACCCAGGCACACCTACACTCACGCTCACACACACACAGACAAACACCAGTCCTGGGCTCGGATCCCCTCCCCCTCACCCTACACTGGGTCCGTATCCTTTTCCTACCCCCTCCCTACCCCAACCCCTGCCTCTATCTGGGCCCAGGCACGCACACACACACAGACACACATCAGTGTTTGCCACACCTCTCCCATGATGCTCTTAGCCTTTCTTGCTCTGAAAATGTAGTTTGACGTAATGTATTGCTCTATATATGGCTCTGTGTGCTACTAACCCCTGTGTGCTACTAACCCTGTTCTGCCTCCCCTCTCCCTAGTGCCCCTCTCTCTCCCTCCTATCTTCTAACCAGGTCCAGTGGATGCCCCACTGTCACCAGCAGACCACCCTGAGTCCGATAGATACCCCTGTGTCTGCTGCAGATGTCGTAGCAAATTAGTTAACACACACACACGTACACACAGACATACACCAGTCCACTTCCAGCTTTAGGCCTGGGCCCAGTACCCCCTTCCCCTCACCCTAACCCGGGTCCGTATCCTCTTCCTACCCCCACCCTACCCCTGACCCCTGCCTCTACCTGGACCCAGGCACACTCACACACACACAGACATACACCAGTCCTGGGCTCAGATCCCCTTCCCCTCACCCTAACCCGGGTCCGTATCCTTTTCCTACCCCGATCCTACCCCTGACCCCTGCCTCTATCTGGGCCCTGGCACATTCACGCACACACAGACATACACCAGTGTTTGCCATGTCTCTCCTATGATGTTATTAGCCTCTCTTACTCTGAAAATGTAATTTAATGTAATGTATTGCTTTATAAATGTTCTTAGCCGGTAGACAAACATACTCCAGGAGCTTGCTCGATCGCCTCGTTGAGAGGGGTCAGGGAAGAATTTTTACAGCTCACTTATCTGGCCCCCGGGTGATTACTGTTTTTTTGCTTCCCTCTGGAATATGTAGGGGTGGGTCGTATGCCCACCTCCCTTGTTCTCTGTAAAGCACATTGTGTTGCCTCTGGGTATGAAATGCGCTATACAAATAAAGCTTTGATTGATTGATTGATTGATTCCAGACCCAGCTCTAGCCACTATGCCCCATTGCCCAAAGCAAGTATGTGTAAGCTACCTGGCCAATAAACTGATTCAGATACTAGCCTCACTCCAGTCCCTGTTCCACTCCTAGTGCTCCCTCCTTGTGTTTTGCACTCCCCAGTTCTAGTCCTATGCACCGCCTGGGTCCTTCCTGCATTTTGGGTCTACCTTGTCCACCCTCAAACCCTAAAGGCCCATTCAAACGCTACGCAAGCTATGCTAGCGTGAGCTACGCAAGCTGCGCAAGCCCACGCGAGGTGATGTTGACGACGTGACGTTGACGATGGCACCTTTGGGAGCAATTACAACTGTAAGTCTTTGGGTAAGTCTCTGGGTAGCTTTGGGTAGCTTATCAAATCAATTATTTTCTGTTCTTTATTTGTATTTAATTTAGTTAATTTCTTCACTTTGAGATTAGGTAAATGATGGTACTTTGTATTTATCAGTGACAAAAAATATAAAATATTACATTGTGATTCCCTGTTGAAACACAATTTGAAAAAGTTCAGGGGAGGGGGCACTGTATAAGATATTTAATACAATAATCTTGGATGACATTGGAGGCAGTCCTCTGTTCTCAACCATTTTGTGTTTTGGGTCTCTTCACCACTTTATATTCGGAGGTGATTCAAATAAAGTTTACACATTTCGATTTTGTCGTATTGGGGTCTCTGGCCTTTGGAGAGATTTAAAGTTGGTGTACTTTGCTTCCTCTCATAGCTGGACGAGTCTGCTGCAAGGTTACAACATCACCAAGCATAGTTCTTATTATACCTCAAGTCTGTATAAGGCTTTGTGATTAAAATTGAGACAGCTCAAATGTCAGTTCATGACATTCAATCATTTCTATGGTGAAGAGTTATAAAGTCCACCATGCACCATTATTTATGGCTGTGTGTATTTCTGACACCCATTGCCTCTATCTGTGCTCATATAAAAATAATTAGACTTCCAAATGAATCTTAAAACCTTGTCTGGAACATGTGTTGTTGTGAATACTTCAACTATGTTGTTGATATTCATGGCACAGCACTGGTGAGCTTGTCCATATATTCAACATATTTATTGTGGAATATGTAATACAATTTACTGTAATTCTTAATTCAGAGCAGAACACGTATACATTTTAATCTAAATTGAATGAGTTAAATGGAGTCATTGAGAGGCTGCTGAAGCACACACAAAAGTGAGCTCCTCTCACTTCTCAGCACTGATAAATGAGTGACTCTCTTCTTGGCTAGTAAGCTGTCTTGCACCCCGCCCCAACCCCCTCCCCCCACCCCCACATCAACTGTAACTCCTCCTCTCTCACATTTTGACATTGATACTGATAGATTTACCTCTGAGATCATACAGGGATATCAACCCTGAATGAGCCAATCATTGCTTTGGCCCAAGGAGGGTGCTATCTTGTGGAGCTTGTGGAACATACCAAATTAGACTTCAACTCAGTGGATCTTGTAACAGCTCAAATCAAGTTACCAAAATAAATGCTGCTGTATCAGGCCGACTGACAGATATTAATATTTCAAACAATTTGTGACAGCAATGTCATCCAAGGCTTACCAACAGGGCTGAAAATTAACACCTGCTAACGGCCAAATGCAGGTAAAATTTCCAATTGGCGATTAGATTTCGGAAGGCTATCTGAAAAAAATATATACTTGGCTGGTAGGTTTTTTAATCTACAGTCCCCTTGGCAGGTGACACACCGTGAGCCAAAAAGTTAATTTTCACCCCTGCATACCAAGCATTATGTTTCAGATCCAGGGATTCAGTTTATTCAATATTATTTTTAGTCTAAGCTGTTTATCTTAAGTGGAGATTTATTTGAACGGCTTAGTCTTATGTTCGCTTCTGTATGACCTACAACAGGTCCAACATATCTAACTTTTTATCTTGCTTGGTTAAACCAAGGTCTTCTGTATTCCATAAGATTGACGTAGCTGACTCCTCATCAGGCCTCAACAATCATGCAAACCTGCTCACTAAACCACCTCCACTACAGTAAAGGAATATTGGGTGACATATCCTTGTATAATCAAGTATTAAGAGGCAAAAATTACTACCCAATTTGAAATACAGTACATGTAACTGAAGTAATGCCATTATCCCCATGTCATTGTCTTCGTGCTGTTGAATGTCCCTATAAACTCATATAAATCTAGCCGTTAACTCAGGAAATGTGTTCACATTAATCACTTTATATTAAGTAGTTTTCAAAACATATGTCAACAGTTACACCAAATAGTTACATACAGTAGACAGCTTGTGAAATACTGCATATATATCAGCTCTACTCAAGCTATCTGAGTGGCAAAGATGGTCGGCCTTGGCTTCAGGGTATGCTATAAAAGCTTTGGAAGGAGGATTATTAACTTGAACGACATGAGTAGAGAAACTGAAAATAGGATGTTGGAACCCTGTCAGGTGGCAGCCAGTAGAAATGTGGCACAATTAATTATAGCATTTTTTAAATGTTGTCCCTACGTAATAGCTGACCAGCATGCCAGGCTACTGTAAATGTCATCACTTATAAATCATTACTCGTATTGTAGATCTAATGGCAAGGCATTGGATTGGATTGAATAGCCACCCCGCCCTGCCCCCAGTATGAATGCAAGGAGAGTGTGCAGTAACTGCCATAAACGGTGACTGAGCAGAACAAAAACTGATGTGTTTATCACAAAAGTGCCTCTCTATGCACAATGGTCTCCCATGTAGAATCTTTTTGGCCACAGACTCCACCAAGCGCTTACATTTATCCTATAGCCACCTAGACTTGAATTTAAAAGTGTTTTTTCTAGTGACAAACATGCACAAATCAATCAATCAGAATAGATATAGAACCACTAGATCATCGCTACATTACCAGTTCAGTTTTATATGACTCTCCTGCTAGCACATAAAGCAGTAGTGGGATTTGAATCACAAGATTTTGCCAAATGGGTGGGAGGAGCAAGGGAGTACTTCACCAGTGTACATTTTCCACTCATGTTGTCTGAATAGGTCAACACTTAAAATCAAAATGGAAAATAACAGCTATAATTCATGAAGTGGATAGTCATAAGAAATAACTATGTCTAATATGTAGTAGTATAAGAATGGAAATATAATTTCAATAGTTTGATAGCTTTGTCTATTTTTTTAATGCCTGCTATGTTACTAGTAGTTATTGCTCATGACCCTCCTCTTTCTGAATGAGAACTGCAATTTTCTCATTTACATTTTATCAAGTTATTTTACTGTATTAAGCAACATTAATCTCTAACATTAAATCTCTTTTAAGGTTTAGCCCAATTTGGAATCGTATGGACCTTTTAATGGTGTATATATAAATATATATATATATATATATATATATATAAATACACATAAATACATACATACATATTTACATCTGTAATTTTGAGGTAACCATGTAGTTAAATGGCAAACTGTGTCAGGTGAGGTCTGACCTATTTGAATAGAGCCAAAACAAAAATGTGTCACCGTTCCTGTTTTTCACTTGCTAGTCCTCCAGGTCTTCCTTTTGTTTGTTTGTGAGTTCTTGTACCAAATACCTTATAAATGCTTATGTTTACTTCATCAGAATTGCTGAAAAAAGCTTGATGAGGAATTGCCATAATGAGGGAAATGATCTTTAAAGATTGTTATTAAAAATACTTTTTCTTGTTAGTAACTTTTTTCATGGTAAGTCTATTTATAGGACCCTACAATTTAATTGATGAAATGAACAACATTTCAACAAAATAGTGTTTATAAAAGATCATATAAACACATGAAAGCACTGTGGAACACTGTTGCAATTTCTATCATCAAAGAAAATATAGAAACAGAGCTGGCGGGAGGGAGAAAGAGGGAGGGGGTCAAAGTCAGACCTTATAGGCAATAGACTCACTTCCACTTCCTTGAGGAGAGTGGTCCACAATTAGCTCCTGCTTGTTTGGCACTCTGCAGCTGATATAAGGAGATCCAGAGACCAGCATCCATGGACAGATAGCTTCAACCTCTGTGGTAAGACCCTATAACTCTTTGCACTCTTCATTCACACAGTGTTATTATTGGTATCTTGAGTCATAGTATATCTCTTAATCTTATTAACACTTAACATACGAACACTACATTTGTTATGGGAATTTGATATACTTTGTCATGTCCTAGTACACAGAGATATCCCATGTGTGCACATACAAACATACTGTATACAATGCATGTTAACTTTTTATCTTTTGGAATCATGACGCTCATACCTATACCTGGTAATTCTTCGATAATATTCTTGACTATTTAGGAGATCCAAATAGACTCAAGAGTACCCCATGATGTGAACACATCTTTAGTAAAATGAGCATTTGAGCAGTCTTAACTCAAAGTGACTATAGATTTACAGTATCTTAAAATGGTAGTAGGTTTATGCTGTTCTACATCAAACAAAGCCGATTGAAGGAGGATTGGAGTTGCTCTAGGACTAAATTGAAGCTTAAATTAATCCTTCAAAGAGGCAGGTTTAACTTCTGCTTAGGAATGTTTGTGACGGAGCATGGACTATTTGGAATATCTAAATGCAGACTGATGTGCGATACAGCCAGACGAGTACTTAATTACTTAAGAGACCGCTTTTGTATAATAATACAAACGTTTGTTCTATACTTTGTTTTGTATAACGATACACAACAGGAATGGTGTTTTCTATTCCATTCAGGGTTCTTATGAGCACCATTAGACCAACAGCCTGTTCTGTGTTCTCATTCAGGCTTACTTACCTACCACTCCTGGACTCCATAGTCTCCGACTAACTAAGCCAAAGTTATGCCACATGCATGCAAGCTCCTTAAATGTCTTAGTTTAACTGGTCCACATGAAGGTCTACTCCTGGCTTAATCTAAGCCCTGTCTGTGAAAATTGATTTTCATTTGAATTATGTATGTAATTTAAGTTGTGTTTTTCATTTTTGTGTTAAGTCGTGTGTTTACTCACAACATCAAAATCTTTTCCAGTGTCCACTAAGGTACTGTTTCATCTGGGAGGGGAAGACAAGGTGAGATGTTGTAATGCAACATACTAGTGCAGACAATTTAAAGTTAAAGGACAGGATTTTATCTGAACTAAACTCCTCAAAAATAGTTCGGAAAAGCTATTTTGCTCGATTAATTCTCCCCTTTAAAAATACCAATTGGTATTGTATTTTATTTTGTTGGAAAGACTGATTAGTCACCTTTACAATGAGGTACAACGTGTAAGGATCATGCATTCGTGGAATGAGCAACATAGCTAAACGTGTGGGTAGCACCCAAAAAAGTGCCAAAATCCCCTGCAGTATTCTTCTGTTGGTATTCACTCTTGTTTTGAGTTGCTTGGTGGATTGGATTTGCACTCTCCCACAGTAATAAGGAAGAAACAACACATATTGGCCATTTTTACACTTAATTCATTTTACACTTTCAGGGACCTCAGTAGCGTGTGGAGAATCCATACGCATAAGAATATTGCAGGGGATTTTTGGGGGCCCCTACCCACACGTTTAGCTGTGTTACTCATTCCACAAATGAACAATCCTTACAAGTTGCATGTCGTTGTAAAGGTGACTAATCAGGCTTTCCAACATTATAAAAAAAATTACCAAGTAGTATTATTAAAGGGGAGAAATAATTTACCGAAATAACTTTTCCGAACTATTTATATGAATTGACTGGAGAGATTTATCCAACAAAAAAGATTTGTTATTATCATATTATCAATCTTTTTTATTTTTTTTATTTGACTTAATCATATTAGTTGGCCTGCCTTTTGTATGCCATTTATAAAGCCAACATATAATCATTGTCGATGTGATAACACTCATCTGTAGTGGGCACCATTCAAGGCAAATATATTTATCATTTTTCTCATGTTTATGCGTTCTCTTTTTCTTCCAGTAAACCGCCACCATGAGTACGGACGCGGAGATGGCCCAGTACGGCCCAGCCGCCATCTACCTTCGTAAGGGTGAGAAGGAGAGGATTGAGGCTCAGAGCAGGCCATTTGATGCTAAGAATGCCTGCTTTGTGACTGACAAGGTAGAGCTGTACCTCAAGGCAAAGATTCTCAAAAGGGACGCTGGGAAGGTTGAGGTGGAAATGGAACTGTCTAAGGAGGTAAGTCTATAAACTGACGTGTTCAGTTGGGCTGCAATTGTACAGAATTAACATGTTTAGTGAATCGTTCAGTTGAAACTAGTTTTGGCTTTATTTCTTAATTTAAGACGAAAACCTTCAAAGATGAGGAGATCTTTGAAATGAACCCCCCTAAGTTTGACAAGATTGAGGACATGGCCATGATGACCTACCTCAATGAAGCTTCTGTCCTGTATAACCTCAAAGAGCGTTATGCAGCATGGATGATCTACGTAAGAAAGACACAGACATACACCTGCACAAATATATCCCATAATTGCATTCTTATATCTATACTGCATGTTGCCTGTTATATATCTTTTGATATCTGTAGACCCTGCATGCACCATAATGTGTCTAATGTCTTGTCTCAATCGCTTCTGATGCAGACCTACTCTGGGCTCTTCTGTGCCACGGTGAACCCCTACAAGTGGCTCCCTGTGTACGACATGGTAGTGGTCAACGCCTACAGAGGGAAGAAGCGTATGGAGGCTCCACCCCACATCTTCTCTGTCTCTGACAACGCCTTCCAGAACATGTTGACTGGTACGAACAATCGTTGTGTGGATGGATGAAGGGATGGATATACAGTATGGAGGGATGGGTTTATGAATGGGCTGATGGATGGGGAGGTGAATAGATGGATGGATGATGGATGGATGGGTGGATAGATGGATGGGTGGATGGAAGGAGAGGTTGATAAATGGTATGATGAATGTACTTCATGATGATGCTATTCTTGACACCTCTTACATTCTTTACTTGCAGACAGGGAGAACCAGTCTGTCCTGATCACGTAAGTTTAACATGCAATTTAGAATTGATTATTAGTTTGTTAGAACTTACCAGTTTGTAGTCAGAATCAAGTGTTTCACTGCACTTTAATTATGATACTACCTATCTTGAGACATTTGCCAATACTTGTACTACATGTAGACTAAAATAAACCAATTTTCTATTCCATAAACCAGTGGAGAATCCGGTGCTGGAAAGACTGTCAACACTAAGCGTGTCATCCAGTTCTTTGCCACCATTGCTGTATCTGGGGGTGAAAAGAAGAAGGAGACTGGCAAAATTAAGGCAAGTCCTTAGAATTTCTGGGGTGGCAGTGGCCCTGCAGTTATGAAAGAGAGACGGCTACCAAAAGGTAATTCGTTTTTTCAGGGAACATTGTGGGTTATTTTCTGGCTGCTAGACTGTTCCAGGTTTCAGTACTGTGGCCGTGTTATGCTGTTCACAGCTGTCCTTAGCCTGCCTACTGAGTTACAATGTAACTGACCAACGTGCTCTTTTCTCTCAGGGTTCCCTTGAGGATCAGATCATTGCAGCTAACCCTCTGCTGGAGGCTTATGGTAATGCCAAGACAGTGAGGAACGACAATTCGTCTCGCTTTGTAAGTTTGGGGGGACAATGTTATATATTATAGCACATGCTCTTTCTAATACATTCCCTATTACGATGATATAGTACAGCATACTACCAGCAGTACCATAGCAGTACTGTAATTGCCAAAATATTGTAAATCAAAGTGTAAATACTGTGTGCTATTCTGGTAATTGTATTTATTTTCTGTCCCTCTGGTATTTCTCCATGCTGTACATTAGGGTAAATTCATCAGGATTCACTTCCAAAATACTGGCAAACTGGCCAGTGCTGACATTGAAACTTGTAAGTTGGCTTGGATTGCTTCTCAGTTCTTCACTAAATACACAAGGATATTACACCAGATTGTTGGCCTAAATGTAGACAAACATTACTATGACTATCGGTTTCCTACTTCAGATTCAAATTGCTCTCTCTCTCTCTCTCCTTCCCTCTCTCTCTCTCTCTCCCTCCAGACCTGCTGGAGAAGTCCAGAGTGAGCTTCCAGCTGCCCGATGAGAGAGGCTACCACATCTTCTACCAGATGATGACCAACCACAAGCCTGAGATTGTTGGTAAGATGAAGCAGAATGCAAAGAACCAGTGCCCACTACTACTACTACTACTACTACTACTATTACTACTACTACTACTACTACTACTACTACTACTACTACTACTACTACTAATACTAATAATAAACTTTAATAATTACGTTTGTATAGCACCTTTCATACAAAAATGCAGCTCAAATCTATTTGCAATAAATAAATTATATGCAATAGTGCTTCACATAAAAATAGACCTAACATGACCATAAAAACAGGGATAGAGTGCCATAGTTCATGTAAAATCAGATGGAAGATGAAAGACACTGAATAATAATCACTAAGCAGAGCCTCGATCTTGATGCTCAATCAGCAGATCTGTCATACTCGGCAGAACTTTGTCTGCAATACCCTATATTTACTGATATATATTTACGTATATATTTATGAATATATATATATATAAATAAAAATATATAAATATATATATATAGATATACATACATATACTATAGATATTCTAATGTACAGTATATAGTTGTTATATTATTTATTCATAATCATAACATTGTCTATTGTAACCCAAGGTAGCAATGCTCTGAGCGGATGGTAGAGTGCATGACTACAGTTCCCTGAAGGAGGGGAATGAGATACAACACATTTCTGTGGGAAAAACACTGGCGTAAGAGCTTTGGAATACATCTGAACAGGCTAATTTGCTACAGTACTGGATGTTGGCAAAATAGCTTTGAGTTACACCCGAGCAGGCTAATTACTGTCTAGTGTGTAGAGATGAACAGCCCTGTGTACCAATATGCTGCTGCAGTAAAGGGTGTTTTGAGTTTAAGATCCACTGGTGTTGCAGGTAGAAAGGTGCAGCATTGATGAAGTCAGGCTTCGATCCAGGTTGATCACCACACAAATAGCTGATCATTCTTAACACACTTATATTCTTTGGCGTTTTTTCCTGACATAGCCTAAGACACTTGTCCTTTTTCATGTGACATACTGCATATGTTTTATTATGTGCTCTTTGTGTGTTATTGTTGTTTGACTTGTACAGCACTTTGGTCAACTTTGTTGTTTTTAAATGTGCTCTACAAATAAAGTGGTATGGTATGGTATAGGTGGTTTTGAGAGAGGAAAAAGAACCGCGCAGGGCTGAGCAAAGCCACCTTGCCCAAATAAAGGCTTTTTTAACTTTAAAAGAGACGTGAGTGCTGCTTCCATCTTTAGGCTTTCATAGCCTACTATTTTTCATGGTATGGTATGGTATTCTGGCACATATTCAGCAAGCAGTGCTTATAGTTGCATTATAGTTTTATACAAGCTGATTTTCATTCTTGGTTCTCCACAGAAATGACACTCATCACCACCAACCCCTATGACTATCCCATGATCAGCCAGGGTCAGATCACTGTGGCCAGTATCGATGACACGGTGGAGCTGGACGCTACAGACGTGAGTCACTGAAAGTACAATACAACAATTGAAAATAAAAGGCGTAGCATAAATGCAGTCATTAAGTCCCTCCACCTGGCACACTTGAGTTGATCTTACTTGTTTACATCTTACATTAATTTCCTCCTCCAGGATGCTATTGACATCTTGGGCTTCACCCTTGAAGACAAGCAGAGCATCTACAAGCTGACTGGTGCTGTCATGCAACATGGCAACATGCACTTCAAGCAGAAGCAGCGTGAGGAGCAGGCTGAGCCAGATGGCACAGAGGGTGAGTCCCACTTCAAGTCCCACGTTCCTCAAAAATCTCTATCAAATTCTTTCTTTCTACTTTCGATATTTAACTAGAAAATATTATAGTCGGTCCAGCAGTTTTTTTGTAACCCTGGTCCAAAACATTAATGGTGGTGAATGGCCAGCCGTGTTTGGGCAGCTCGTGGACCCGCCCCATGATTCAGATCCGCTCAAAAATGTTGGACCACACTACACCCATCCACCGAGTTTCGTGAAAATCGGTCCAGTAGTTTTTGCATAATCCTAACAGACAAATAAAGAAACACAAGCAAGCACCCACCCACAAATGCCACTGAAAACATTACCTCTCACCATGCGCTGTAGCTGGGGTGGAGATAATAAGTAAATTGTGATCATTGTGTCCCTCCTCAAACTCTATTTACTCCTCTCTCCCTCTAGTGGCTGATAAAATCTGCTACCTTCTGGGTCTGAACTCAGCTGACTTGCTGAAAGCCCTGTGCTACCCCAGAGTGAAGGTCGGCAATGAGTATGTGACCAAGGGTCAGACAGTGCCTCAGGTAAGGGGAGGTACACATTTGCTGAAAGAAAATAGTTTACTGCTTATTTCTTTAAATACTCAAGACATGCAGTTACAAAGTAACTGGAATGGTCCTTTTAATTTTCCCATAGTTCTAGAATCAATACAAGGCAAAAAGCAGACTATGAGATAAAGTACATTAGTGTAATAAAGTGGAACCAACTCATGGCATTGTCATTACACAGGTGAATAATTCAGTGAGCGCTCTGGCCAAGTCCATCTATGAGAGGATGTTCTTGTGGATGGTCATCCGCATCAACTTGATGTTGGACACCAAGCAAGCAAGGAACTTCTACATCGGCGTGCTCGACATTGCCGGTTTTGAGATCTTTGACGTGAGTTTGGTATTGCTATGGGATTGTTCAGGCTTTTGACCATATTTGGTAAAATAAATCCTGTCTTATTATTAATGAACTCATAAGTGAACAATTTGCGCTTCTTCTTCTTTTTTTTTGTTATACATGAATACAGAAAGTGTGATCTACCCTAATTAATTAAGAGTAAATTAAGTCAAGATAAAGAATCAATACATGGAGGGTATCTAAACAAAGATGATCTCTCAAACTGTGCATCTACAGTACAACAGCATGGAGCAGCTGTGCATCAACTTCACCAATGAGAAACTGCAACAGTTCTTCAACCACACCATGTTCGTCCTGGAGCAAGAGGAGTACAAGAAGGAGGGCATCATCTGGGCATTCATTGACTTTGGCATGGACTTGGCTGCCTGCATTGAGCTTATTGAGAAGGTGAAAACTATAACACTACATGTTTTTGGCTTTGCAAGTATAGTGGGTACATTTGAGGCAACTGAATAGTATCATAATAATCACAGACATTATCATATTGGTAATACAATTCTATAATGTATACATAAATATCAGACACATTTGGACAAGGCACTAGTTTGTTGTATGTAAACAGACATTTGTCTGATCAAAATGTGTTTCCTACACAGCCAATGGGCATTTTCTCCATCCTTGAAGAGGAGTGCATGTTCCCCAAGGCTTCAGACACGACCTTCAAGAACAAGCTGTACGATCAGCATCTTGGCAAGAACAAGGCCTTTGAGAAGCCTAAACCTGGAAAGGGCAAAGTCGAGGCCCACTTCTCCCTGGTCCACTACGCAGGTACAGTGGACTACAACATCAATGGCTGGCTGGACAAGAACAAGGACCCCCTGAACGACTCTGTGCTTCAGCTGTACCAGAAGTCCTCAGTAAAAGTGATGACCGTTATCTACGTTGCTGCTCCACCTGAAGGTTTGTACATGTTCAATCCCCTCAAAGCAAAATGGATATAAGAACCCTTTTCCCTTTAACGGTCACTTTGAAGTAAGTGAGATAGACGATTCAAGTGTTCAGAGTGAAAATATTTGTGTATAGGAACTTGTTGAAAAACACAGAATATGTTTTTAAATAAGTTAATACATTATACACATTTATTTGATTGTTTGTGAATTAAAAGGAAACTTAACAGTACTTAAATATAAATATTGTATCACATTATCATGTATTATTCTCTAACTCGTGATACTCATAGACACTTCAAAGAAAGGAGGCAAGAAGAAGGGAGGTTCCATGCAGACTGTGTCCTCTCAGTTCAGAGTGAGTGAACTTTTCTATCTAATTTCAAGGTACATTTGTGATGTTTTATGCCATGATTTTGTCTAATGGTTATTTATAACAAGCTACTAATCTTTCCATACTTTATATTGAAATGTATTTACAGAATCAACTAATCAGCTAATTAGGTCTAGTTGCAATCTAGCTCGTCAACTCCATCATCAATGGTATCTGAGAAAACTGTCATTTGGAACACCCTTACAGGAGAACTTGGGCAAGCTCATGACCAACTTGAGGAGCACCCACCCTCATTTTGTGCGTTGCCTGATCCCCAATGAGTCTAAGACTCCAGGTATAACAACATCACATTTTACAAATTATTTTACTTCTTAATTGACATTTAAATGACATCTTAATTTCTAAAAGACGAAAAATCATCATTATCTTTTGTTTCTAGGTCTGATGGAGAACTTCCTGGTTATCCACCAGCTGAGGTGTAACGGTGTGCTGGAGGGTATTAGGATCTGCAGAAAGGGCTTCCCCAGCAGAATCGTCTATGCTGACTTCAAGCAAAGGTACAGATACACACACAAACGTTTGTGCACTAACACATACAAAAACACAAAGTTCATGTAGAAAGGCACATGCACATTTGCACATGAATACACACACAAACATACTGTACATGTATGCACTCCCACAAACACCTTTTCATCCTTAACATTTAAAACCAAACTAATCAATATTCAATATTTCTCTCTACACAGATACAAAGTATTGAATGCCAGTGTCATCCCCGAAGGCCAGTTCATTGACAACAAGAAGGCTTCTGAGAAGCTGCTTGGGTCAATTGATGTGAATCATGAGGACTACAAGTTTGGACACACCAAGGTAAGATAGCACATATTCAGGCTACGAAATACAAGCAACAACAAACACCCAACACAATAGCATTTCACCCATTGAATCAAATTAAACTCAACTTTGTGTCCTACTTTCACCTTGTTTACTTCATCTGTGTATTCTACCTGTGCCTCAGGTGTTCTTCAAAGCTGGTCTACTGGGTGTCCTTGAGGAGATGAGAGATGAGAAGCTTGCTGCTCTGGTAACCATGACACAGGCTCTCGCCCGCGGTTACCTGATGAGGAGGGAGTTTGTGAAGATGATGGAGAGGAGGTGAGAGGGAGCTTATAATGTCTTTTTAACCTTTGTTTTACCACAAACCTCAAATTATTTGTGCAATTTCTCCCCTCAGGGATCAATAAAGTAATCCTACTCCTACTGCTACTTATGCCAACAGAAAATATGTTGTACTACAATATTACAATGTTTTGAATAACCAAAATATTATCATCCCGGGTGTTAGGATTTTAACCTTAATGGTTATTTTGATGGAAATATTTTACATATCTTACACATTATATTTACATACCGGTATCAGAGGATAGATTGCATTCATCACATCAGATCCAATGTGTATTGACCTTAACATTCACTGTGCCGCTCTTTCTTGTGATCAGAGAGTCCATCTACTCCATCCAGTACAATATCCGCTCATTCATGAATGTTAAGCACTGGCCATGGATGAAGGTGTACTACAAGATCAAGCCTCTTCTGCAGAGTGCTGAGACAGAGAAGGAGCTGGCCAACATGAAGGAGGATTATGAGAAATGCAAAGTCGCCCTCACCAAGTCTGAAGCTCGCAAGAAGGAGCTGGAGGAGAAAATGGTGTCCATGCTGCAGGAGAAGAACGATCTGGCTCTTGCAGTTGCATCTGTGAGTGAGCTACAGTACACAAGCACATGCATTCAAAAATAACCACCAATATCGAACAGAATTGAACACTGATCTTTTCTCCACTGTGTTTGCCTCTCCCAGGAAGCAGATAATCTGAACGATGCTGAGGAGAGATGCGAGGGTCTAATCAAGAACAAGATCCAGCTGGAGGCCAAACTCAAAGAGACAACCGAGAGGCTGGAGGATGAGGAGGAGATGAACGCAGAGCTGACGGCCAAGAAGAGGAAACTGGAGGATGAGTGCTCTGAGCTGAAAAAAGACATTGACGATCTGGAGCTTACCTTGGCCAAAGTGGAGAAGGAGAAACACGC
Source organism: Borostomias antarcticus (assembly GCF_949987555.1). Lineage (NCBI taxonomy): Eukaryota > Metazoa > Chordata > Actinopteri > Stomiiformes > Stomiidae > Borostomias > Borostomias antarcticus. The sequence goes on along the minus strand of NC_140257.1, from coordinate 7,521,808 downwards.
CACTGAGAACAAGGTTTCAACATGTCAACATCTTTTCAATAGCAAAGCAGTAGTTTGTTCAAAAACACAGCCAAACAGTAATGAAGTTAAGCTCTTCTATTCCCAAATCATGAACTGACCATCATCTCCTTTCGTTCTTGTCTTGTCCAGGTTAAAAACCTGACAGAGGAGATGGCCGCCCAAGACGAGAGCGTTGCCAAGTTGACCAAGGAGAAGAAAGCCCTGCAAGAGGCCCACCAGCAGACACTGGATGACCTGCAGGCAGAGGAGGACAAAGTCAACACTCTGACCAAGGCCAAGACCAAGCTGGAACAGCAAGTCGACGACGTGAGTCATCTTGGAGGATGTCTTGCACATTAGGGGCAGTTCTAACTATGCCTCTTCATGAATCGCTTATTGTTATCCTCATGATTGTTATCAATATTAACCTGTTATCACCAAAGGTGAGTAAAAATCATGTGTTTTGTTCTCCAGCTGGAAGGTTCTCTGGAGCAAGAGAAGAAGCTCCGTATGGAACTAGAGAGAAGCAAGAGAAAGCTGGAGGGAGACCTGAAACTGGCCCAGGAAACCATCATGGACCTGGAGAATGACAAGCAGCAGTCTGATGAGAAGATCAAGAAGTAAGTACAAATACTTTTCAGAGATCATTTGAGATATTTGTGACTGATTTAATTAACTTGAATTCCAACCATCATTACAATGAAAGTGGTTTTAGTTTTGAATTACAAAACTCCAAAATTGTAAATGTGTGCAAGCAAATAAATGTACTGCAACAGTCAATTTGGTCATGTTCTTGGACAAGCTGCCCTATTGTGATGATACTTTTTGTCCCTTGGCCCTTACTAAATGTTGTCAGAAATTATGTCACCCAGGACACAGGCAACTAACACGTCACATCAGAATGGTTGTAGACCCCTGGTGTAGTGAATGGTTGGACTCCGCCCTCACAATAGCACAGTAACTAAATGTTTGTCATTGATTCCTTTGTGCTCCATAGGAAGGACTTTGAGACCAGCCAGCTCCTCAGCAAGATTGAGGATGAGCAGTCTCTTGGAGCCCAGCTGCAGAAGAAGATCAAGGAACTTCAGGTACCGTGTAGTTACTGAGCCCTAGTACAGTCATGATCATTATGATTCCTGAAAAAATAATCGTACATTTGATAGTGCTGTCCTTGCTTCTGAGACGTTCAGCCGGTTTGACTTTGGGTTGACTTCACCCTTATTTGCCCCCTGTCTTCTACTGAAGACCAGAATGAAAGAGTTAAAGGAATTTCTTTGGCAGCCATGATTCGTTAGAATCATGTATTTAATCTCTACTTTAGGCTCGTATTGAGGAGCTGGAGGAGGAGATCGAGGCTGAGCGTGCTGCCAGGGCCAAGGTGGAGAAGCAGAGGGCTGATCTGTCCAGGGAACTTGAGGAGATCAGCGAGAGGCTGGAGGAAGCAGGAGGCGCCACTGCTTCTCAGATTGAGATGAACAAGAAGCGTGAGGCTGAGTTCCAGAAACTGAGACGTGATCTGGAGGAGTCCACCCTGCAACACGAGTCCACGGCTTCTGCCCTGAGGAAGAAGCAGGCTGACAGTGTGGCAGAGCTGGGTGAGCAGATCGACAACCTGCAGCGCGTCAAGCAGAAGCTGGAGAAAGAGAAGAGCGAGTACAAGATGGAGATTGACGACCTCTCCTCCAACATGGAAGCAGTTGCCAAGGCTAAGGTCAGTGATAATTCAATATTGTGATTTATTACATGCAGTAACATTTCTGCACCAAGCAGAAATAATAGGTAAAGCTGCAGTGTTCCCACATAGAAGATAATTGTAGGGTGCCAAGAGGAGGCTTATGAAAAGCAAATGTTATGGTAGCTCCACTGATTAGTATCAATGCAAACCAGACTCATCCTTCATAGCAAATACAGTATGTGTGTATTTAATTACATAACATGAGAAACTGGTGTATTACAAATACCTGGTAGGGAATCAAAGTCCTCTTCCTCCTCAGAAAAATAAATTAATTCATGTAATTTCTTGTGTTAAAACAAAAGTGACAGGACTGCACAGTGTAATTAAAGCATATCCCTTTACCATGTTTGTACTTTATTAGCATAACATTTGTACTTTATTTTTATATTTGCATTGTATTATATGATACTGTATTGTACTGTAATTGTATTTGTATTTATTATTTATGTAATCAAGGTGTCATTGAAAAAGAAAGCTTGCTCTCAACTGGCCTCCTTGACTAAATAAAGGTGATACTAATAATAATGTCTGTAAACATGGTGTTTGACCCACAGGGCAATCTAGAGAAGATGGCGCGCACCCTTGAGGATCAGCTCAGCGAGATCAAGACTAAGAATGATGAGAATCTTCGCCAGAACACTGACATCAGCGCACAGAGAGCCAGACTCCTGACTGAGAACGGTAAAATGAATATATCAAGAACAAAGATGTATTGCATCTCATTACCAATTTTCAATTCAAACCCTTATTTAGCCAGGGGAAACACATTGAGACCAGGGGTGAGAACATTTCCACAAACAAGCAATACAATCATAAAAAAGCAGAACAAATACACTCATAAAAACAATGCAAAAACAATAAACAACAATGTATAGAGATAAAATATGTATAATTTAACCAAAGCAAACACAAGCATCTAATCCAGTTTTAGTCATCATTTGTTGAAAGTCACCCATTGAGGGGTACTGTACAGTATTGAGTGTTTTGCAGCTCATTCCATGCTCTGGGAGTCCAGTATCTACAGTAAAAGCAGTCTTCCCTAGCTCAGTTTTGACTTGAGGGATCTCAAGAACCAACCAGTCCTGGGACCTTGTCTGGTAATGTCCAGAGCACCATGTGATGAGTGATGTCAGGTAACTAGGTTGTTTCTGTAAGATCGCTTTGTAAACTTACAGGTACAAATTATGCATTCTGCTAGCGGACAAGGATGGCCACCCCACTGACTGATACAGGTGACAATGGTGTGTTCTAAAATAATTACCTGTAATAAAACTAAGTGCTGAGTGGTAAACCATGTCAAGCTCATAGTCTAGAACTGACAGGAAAGTTGATTTTACTAAAAGTTTCCTTAATTGTCACGCGAGATACTTGGATGTTTCTATACAAGAATCCAAGTTTCACTCTCAGCTTTTTTGTTATTTCATCAACATGCATTTGAAAAGACATTTCATCAATACACTAATAATAGATAATAATAGCAGATCAAATAATTACTTTCCTTAAAGGAGCGTTAACTAGAACATGCTATATATTTAGTTTTATCTGCATTTAAAACCAGTTTAAGCTCCAGGAGTGAGCCTTGAATGAAGTGAAGGCTGTCTGCGAAATAAACAATTCTCCTTCCATTGACCCGGTAGCTGGGTTAAGCACTGTGTTGTCGGTATAAAAGTGCACCTTACAACCATTTTAAAAAGATATAACATTATTTATAACACATATAAATTATAATACACCTTTGATGATTCATAAAATCCATATACAGATGCATGGAGCACATGATTCAGTTTAATGTATCAGAGGGGGAAAATCATAAATATAGAAAACACCTGCAAAGTTATTTGCCTGATGAGAGCTCCATTCATTCCCTGCAGGTGAGTTTGGACGCCAGCTGGAGGAGAAGGAAGCCTTGGTGTCCCAGTTGACCAGAGGCAAGCAGGCCTACACCCAGCAGATTGAGGAGCTCAAGAGGCTTGTTGAGGAGGAGGTCAAGGTGAGGCTCTAAAACAAGTTGAACTATGGAGTCAGGTTCACCAACTATGTCAGTGACTTAATGTGACTATTAGACACAGTTTCTCTCTTATTGAGTCCTTTTTCGTAGTGTCTTGTTTAGTTTGTCATGCTTCCTCCTATTCTATATGTATGTGATGTATTTCATGTAGTTTTTGATGACTCAGTGAAATATGAACTTGAAAGTATACATTCATGTAGTTTTCAGTAAATTGAACTAGAACACTCGTTTTCTTCTCCTCCCAGGCTAAGAACGCTCTGGCCCACGGTGTCCAATCTGCTCGCCATGACTGTGACCTGCTGAGGGAGCAGTTTGAGGAGGAGCAGGAGGCCAAGGCAGAGCTGCAACGCGGCATGTCCAAGGCTAACTCTGAGGTGGCTCAGTGGAGATCCAAGTATGAGACCGATGCCATCCAGAGGACAGAGGAGCTGGAGGAGGCCAAGTAAGTACATGGACCCAGAAGGCCTTCCCCAAGAGAAATTATATTGGCCAGGTTTACCGAACGAGTTAAGAAGCACTTAACTGAGTTGAGAAGCTTCTTAACTCCGAAGTACTTCTTAACTCCCATGCAAAGGATTGCTTAAGAAGGTTCTTTATCGGGAAACCCGGCCATTGTCGTTCCCGTTGGGGAAGTAGGCTGTTAAGAAGAATTGCGATGTCAGGCTACTTATGGAACTTATAATCTTTCCATCAGGACAGAGCACCTTCACAATGCCTCTTTTGTCCCAAACAGGAAGAAGCTGGCTCAGCGTCTCCAGGAGGCTGAGGAGACCATCGAGGCCACCAACTCCAAGTGTGCCTCTCTGGAGAAGACCAAGCAGAGGCTGCAGGGAGAGGTGGAAGACCTCATGATTGACGTTGAGAGGGCCAACGCATTGGCCGCCAACCTGGACAAGAAGCAGAGGAACTTTGACAAGGTGAGAAAGATTTCACCACAACTAAGTTTCAATAAGGTGAAATGATAGTTTATTGGCAATCATTGGTCCAAATGCTTTACTAGATGGCATGGAAAAGGGACCTGAATCAGCAATTGGAGGGTTGAGGGGCTTAAGAGTGATTTTAAAACATTCTACTATTGTGCTGTTGGTTCGTAACGACCTCAATGGCAAATGTAGTAATTATCATTTTTTCTAAATGCAATTCCAACATTGGCATCAGTGTGTAAAGCTGCTTTTGTATGTGCTTCCTCCTACTGTAGGTTCTGGCAGAGTGGAAGCAGAAGTTTGAGGAGGGTCAGGCTGAGCTGGAGGGAGCTCAGAAGGAGGCTCGTTCTCTCAGCACAGAACTCTTCAAGATGAAGAACTCCTACGAGGAGGCTCTTGACCAACTGGAGACTCTGAAGAGAGAAAACAAGAACTTGCAACGTGAGCTAAATGTAGTGCATGATGCTTTTAGTACAGTATTTTTCACAGAACAACCCAAAGTAGTGGAATGGTTTCTCATTTAATAACTAAATTGTGCTGTGGATTAGTTATGTTCATGTAAAATGTTTCTGTTTCAAATCACAGAGGAGATCTCTGACCTGACCGAGCAGATCGGAGAGACTGGCAAGAGCATCCATGAACTGGAGAAGGCCAAGAAGACAGTGGAGACAGAGAAGTCTGAGATCCAGACTGCGTTGGAGGAGGCTGAGGTATAACTAAAATTAGAAAACTAGAATACAGTTTCATTTGGAAATAATGAATATCGTCACAGTTCTTATATAACAAAGTGATTATTTCCATTTATTCAGGGAACACTGGAGCATGAGGAGTCCAAGATCCTGCGTGTGCAGCTGGAGCTGAACCAGATCAAGGGTGAGGTGGACAGGAAGCTGGCAGAGAAGGATGAGGAAATGGAACAGATCAAGAGAAACAGCCAGAGGGTGATTGAGTCCATGCAGAGCACCCTGGATTCTGAGGTCCGCAGCAGGAACGACGCCCTGAGAGTGAAGAAGAAGATGGAGGGAGACCTGAACGAGATGGAGGTCCAGCTGAGCCACGCTAACCGCCAAGCAGCAGAGGCCCAGAAGCAGCTGAGGAATGTGCAGGGACAGCTCAAGGTACTGGAAACTTTATAATAATGATTACACTGCAGAGAAGAACATAAAACCGCTTTCAGGCCAGTAATTCTGGCCTAGATTGGGTCATATCCTACATTTAAAGCTACAGTATGTAACTTCTGCGCTATGAGCCTGATATGAGCTCCAAGCTAGTAGTGAGGAAAATTACATCTGCCAGGGTAAATTCAGTCTTCTTCAACCCTAATGGTTTGTGGGTCTGGGTACGCCCAAATTCCCATGAGGCCATAGAAGAATGCCCATTGTTGGCGATTGGATCTTGTGCATGCATGCACACTTTGAACCAGGTGTGGCCACACCTCTCCAAACATGTTTTCCCATTACATACTTAATCCTCTTTGTTCCTTGAGGAACATAAGAATGCAACAATCTGCTTCCATCTGGTCCTGTCCTGTGCAGCAGGTTGTGCCTCGCCCCAAGTTAGGTTAGCCATTTTCATTTCAGAGGTCACAGTTCTTCGACAAATTGTTTTTGGCCTCCCTTGTTTCCTCTTTCCAGGTTCTATCTCCAGGCTACTTTGGGAATACAGTCCTGGTCCATTCTGAGGACATGCCCTAGACATTGGAGCCGGCACTGTTTAATTTCCAGCACTACACTGCGACAGTTTTTATTTTTATACAGGTCCTCATTGGAAATCCTTTCCGGCCAGAAGATGCAACATTTCCTACGGAGACATCCATTGTGGAATGCATTGATCTTCTTCATGTCATTCTCAACAACTCGCCAGCTTTCTGAGCCGTACAGAAGAACTGACTTAGCATTGCTGTTATACATCTTGTTTTTTTTCCCATAGACACACACATATACAGACAAAGCTGCTAGAGTACTAGACAACATAGATTATTGTGTAGTAAATAATACGTCATATCTGTGTTTCTAGGATGCCCAGTTGCACCTGGACGATGCTGTCCGTGCTGCAGAGGACATGAAGGAGCAGGCAGCCATGGTGGACCGTAGAAACGGTCTGATGGTGGCTGAGATTGAGGAGCTGAGAGCGGCTCTTGAGCAGACAGAGAGAGGCCGCAAAGTGGCTGAGCAGGAGCTGGTGGACGCCAGTGAGAGAGTGGGACTGCTGCATTCCCAGGTGCTAACACTCAGACACAGATAAAGCCAAGCAACATTCATAATGGAAGTTATTTTTTAAACTTCTCATTGTTTAATCCTTCCAGAACACCAGCCTGTTGAACAGCAAGAAGAAGCTTGAGGGTGACCTGGTGCAGGTGCAAGGAGAGGTAGATGACACCGTCCAGGAGGCCAGGAATGCTGAGGAGAAGGCTAAGAAGGCCATCACTGATGTGAGTCTGGATAAGTTTAATCTGTATGCATCTTTCACCCTCATCACACTGTACTGTTTGCTAACCTATCTACTTTTACCAGCCATAACAGCTATGCTGACTTACCTAGCAGTACTTCTCCACCTCACCCAAGCTGTGTTCTGTGGTTGCAGGCAGCCATGATGGCTGAAGAGCTAAAGAAGGAGCAGGACACCAGCTCTCACCTTGAGAGGATGAAGAAGAATCTTGAGGTGACAGTCAAGGACCTTCAGCACCGTCTGGATGAGGCTGAGAACCTTGCCATGAAGGGTGGCAAGAAGCAGCTCCAGAAACTGGAGAGCAGGGTGAGTTAATAGCAGTGGTAGAATTACCTGAGTTGCCTTGAATGGGGTAAAACGTTTTTATGGCATGTAATTGATAAAATCTTCTCAATGAGCTCATGTTCTCCATGCAGGTGCGTGAGCTGGAGGGAGAGATTGATGCTGAACAGAGGAGAGGTGCAGACGCAATCAAGGGAGTCCGCAAGTACGAGCGCAGAGTCAAGGAGCTGACATACCAGGTAACAACTCACACTCCAACACACTCCTCATTATACAGACATCATATATGTATGTGAACATAATACTGCATATATATTTTTGCATAAATGTGTGTGTATATATATATATATATATATATATATACACATATTTAGTTTACACATATTACAATTTCTTAATGTCCTATCTGCTTTAGACTGAGGAGGATAAGAAGAACATGGCCAGACTTCAGGACCTTGTGGACAAGCTGCAGCTTAAAGTGAAGGCCTACAAGAGACAGGCTGAGGAGGCTGTAAGTCACACACTAAAGAGTTCAACCTGCATTGCAGGTTTAACCTGAAATCACAATGTTTTAGAGTTCCATCGAAACCTTTAACTAGGGGCTCCATTCATGTCAAATACTTGAGCTTGATGGAGTTTGACCTGTAAAGGAAAAAGTGCAGTAGTCACAAAAGTTTAAGTCCACCCTCAAATCAAGCCATTATCATTTAAAATGAAACATTAGGCATTTGACCTTACTACCAAGTAGAATAGAATGCAAATTCTCTAAGTGACACAACTTGATGGCCATTCTGCAACAATTTTTAGATGCTGATGTTTTCCTCTCAATATCTCCCAGGAGGAGCAAGCCAACGGCCACATGTCCAAGTTCAGGAAGGTTCAGCATGAGCTGGAGGAGGCTGAGGAGCGTGCTGACATCGCTGAGTCTCAGGTCAACAAGCTCAGAACCAAGAGCCGTGACTCTGGAAAGGTAAGGGTTCGTTTGCTGTTGGCTAAACTTGAAACATGTCCTACTGGAACCACTGCTTCAAATTATAGTTTACAAAAATGCATATTTTTTCTGGATCTTTTCTGCAAAAATAAGCTGATAACTAAGGCCCTCTTTTTTTTTTCTTTCCTTCTCTCAGGCAAAGGAAGCTGAATAAACATGACAAGAGCCTGTCACACATTACTATGGCTGATAAAATATGAGTTTCATGGTGAATGTTTGAGAATTTTCTGAAATAAAGTAAGCAAGAATGCACCTAATGAATTTGTGGATTTGTAACAAGAACAGCTCAGTAGTGTAAACAAAGAGGTTACTTAACTTCACTGAAGCTTCTTTATTGCTTCATGATGAAACACCTACAGCAACTAAAAGCAGCTCTTTAAAACTTTCAACTACAAACACAGAATACACCCCTGGAAACAGTTGATCAATAAATCACCAAAAGTTTTGCAATGACTGAAGGTGGATATAAACCAAGCCAACAGTCAGATGAAAACAGAATGCTTTCTAAACCGTCAAGCTGCTTCAGTTTGGTGGGGCTGCATTTTCGACTCTGGTCTGGAGTCATGAGGAGGTGATGCGAGCTCATTAGGCCTACTCTGAGAAACATGGAGGTATTAGAGAAACTGTCTCCCAACATGTCAGGACGTTTGGAGGAAATGAGCCAATCAGCATATAGTGGAGTTTTCATTCAGGAGAAGGGGGAGCAGGCAGAAGTTCAAGACAATGAGAATAAAGATGGTACTGCTGCTGCATTTTAAACATACTGTATCTGGCCAACTTGTAGAATAATGATCAGCATTTTCATTGTTGATAGCCATGACATTGAGAGGCTGTACTGAACATGGAGATTAAGCCTTTCCTTTTTGGTTATTAAGAATTGTATTGATTTTCACTATTATACAAAGCACCCATTAGACAGAGATTCAAAGGACAACACTGCATAAGAAAACAGCACAAAACAAATAATAACAACTAGAAAGGGTGCTCGGAGAGCACAGGGCTCCGCCCATTAATTCATTTTGGTGGTGTAATCGAGTTGAAATGGTTAACCTCACTCCTCAGTATAAATATAGCACACTTTGCACCATTGAAGAGTAAGCTTTTTGGTGGTGTACTTGATTGTGGTGTTTATGAGAGATGGTCATGTATGAACACAACTAGAGATGCTCCGATCAGGTTTTTTGGTGCCGATCACCGATCACCGAAATCAGTATCTGCCGATCCGATAATACCGATCACGGCGTCGATTGAAGCATTCTATTTATTGTGTAGTATTATTTATTAAATTAATTATTCTTTACAACATTGGCATTGTATTTTAAGTATTTAAATTACGAGACGAGAGAGTATCATGAATTGACAACCATCTGTTTTATTGCAGGGAACGTGCAACATTCCACAGTGTAGAAGCCCCCTGGCTTACTAAATAATAATAAATATTAAAATAATAATACAAATATTAATATTAAAATAAAAATCACAACAATAGAATCACATGTGCAACATTCCACCCTCTAGAGGCTCTCAAGAGAACTTGGAGCTTATACAGTAGCTTTATAATAATAATAATAATAATAATAATAATAATAATAATAATTAAAGCAGGCAGTGGCTAGTTGCAAAACTAGAATGGAGAAGTAAGACGCCTCCTTCCCTCCACTAGTCTGGGGGTCCACCTTGGGCAAGTGGTAGTACCCCCTAGCCCCCCTACCTGGGGTTACAGGTAAAATCCCCTGATGAAAGAACAACCAAAAGGAAGAGAGACCCGGCCCGGAGGAAGCCCGGGGCCCTCGTCTGGAGCCAGGCCCAGACGGAGGGTCCGCCTGCGAGCGCCTGGTGGCCGGGCTTACCACGGAGCCCGGCCAGGCCCAGCCCGAATAAGCAACGTGGAAGCACCATCTCCTCCTCCATCGTCCCGTGGACCCACCACCCGCGGGAGGAATTGTCGGGGTCGGGTGCGCTGCCAACTAGGTGGCGGTGAAGGCGGGGGGCACCGACGGACCGGACCCAGGCGGCAAAGGCTGGCTCTGGGGACATGGAACGTGACCTCGCTGGGGGGGAAGGAGCCGGAGCTTGTGAGGGAGGTGGAGCGATACCAATTACATCTGGTGGGGCTAACCTCCACGCACAGCACCGGCGCCGGAACCAAAGTCCTGGATAGGGGTTGGACCCTGTTCTTCTCCGGAGTTGCTTACGGTATGAGGCGTAAGGCAGGTGTGGCTATACTAGCTAGCCCCCAGCTGAGCGCCTCTGTGCTGGATTTCACCCCAGTGGACGAGAGGGTCGCCTCCCTGCGCCTTAGGACTGTGGGGGGGGGGACTCTGACTGTGGTTTGTGCTTATGCACCGAACAGCAGTTCAGAGTACTCGGCCTTCCTGCAGACCCTGAGTGGAGTCCTTTTGGGGGCTCCTGCAGGGGACTCCACTGTCCTACTGGGGGACTTCAATGCACACATAGGCAATGATGGAGAAACTTGGAGGGGCGTGATTGGGAGGCATGGCCACCACGATCTGAACCCGAGTGGTGTTTTGTTGTTGGACTTCTGTGCTAGTCACGGTTTGTCCATAACAAACACCATGTTCGAACACAAGGATGCCCACAAGTACACCTGGCATCAGAACACCTTAGGCCGAAGGTCGATGATCGATTTCGTTATCGTATCATCTGATCTGAGGCCATGTGTTTTGGACACTCGGATAAAGAGAGGGGCAGAGCTGTCCACTGATCACCATCTGGTGGTGAGCTGGTTTCGATGGCGGGGGAAGCTTCTGGACAGACCTGGGAAACCCAAGCGTGCAGTGAGGGTGAACTGGGAACGTCTGGAGGAAGAGCCTGTCCGGAGAGATTTCAATTGCCACCTCCGGCGGAGCTTCTCAGGCATCCCTGTGGAGGTTGGGGACATCGAGCATGAGTGGTCGGTGTTCAAAGCCTCCATTGCTGAAGCTGCGGCTGGGAGCTGTGGCCTGAGGGCCATAGGTACCTCAAGGGGCGGTAACCCTCGGACACCGTGGTGGACAGCGGTGGTCAGGGAAGCCGTTCCGACTGAAGAAGGAGGCCTTCTGGGGTATGTTAGCCCGGGAGACCCCAGAAACAGTTGCAGGGTGTTGACTGGCCCGGAGGGCTGCGGCTTCGGCCGTGACCAAGGCAAAGCAGCGGGTGTGGGAGGAGTTCGGAGAAACCATGGAGAAGGACTTTCGGTCGGCACCAAAGTGTTTCTGGAAGACCATCAGACACCTCAGGAAGGGAAAGCGGGGGACCATCCAAGCTGTATACAGCAAGGAGGGGACACTGCTGACCTCAACTGAGGAGGTTGTTGAGCGTTGGAAGGAGCACTTGGAGGAACTCCTGAACCCGACTTATCCACCCTCTATGATCGAGGCAGAGCCGGAAGATGATGGGGGGTCGTCAATTTCCTTGGAGGAGGTCACTGAGGTAGTCAAACAACTCCACAGTGGCAGAGCCCCAGGGACTGATGAGATCCGTCCAGAAATGATGAAGGCGCTGGGTGTAGAGGGGCTGTCTTGGTTGACACGCCTCTGTAACATTGCGTGGAAGTCTGGGTCAGTGCCGAAGGAGTGGCAGACTGGGGTGGTGGTCCCAATATTCAAAAAAGGGGACCAGAGGGTGTGTGCGAATTATAGAGGCATCACATTACTCAGCCTCCCATGGAAAGTTTACTCCAAGGTGCTGGAAAGGAGGGTCCGGCTGATAGTCGAACCTCAGATCAAAGAGGAACAATGCGGATTTCGTCCTGGTCGTGGAACTACCGACCAGCTCTTCACTCTCGTAAGGATCTTGGAGGGGGCTTGGGAGTTTGCCCAACCTGTCTACATGTGTTTTGTGGACTTGGAGAAGGCTTACAACCGGGTCCCTTGAGAGGTCTTGTGGAGGGTTATGCGGGAGTATGGGGTGAGGGGGTCCCTACTTAGGGCCATCCAATCCCTGTACACCCAGAGCGAGAGCTGTGTCCGGGTCCTCGGCAGTAAGTCGTCTTCCTTTCCGGTGGGGGTTGGCCTCCGCCAGGGCTGCGCTTTGTCACCAATCCTGTCTGTGATTTTCATGGACAGGATATCGAGGCGTAGCCGTGGGGAGGTGGGTTTGCAGTTCGGTGAGCTGGGGATCACGTCGCTGCTTTTTGCAGATGATGTGGTCCTGATGGCATCAGCTGCCTGCGACCTCCAGCACTCTCTGGATAGGTTCGCAACTGAGTGTGAAGCGGCTGGGATGAGAATAAGCACTTCTAAATCTGAGGCCATGGTTCTCAGCAGGAAACCGGTGGCCTGTCCGCTCCGAGTAGGAAATGAGTCCTTACCCCAAGTGAAGGAGTTCAAGTATCTGGGGGTCTTGTTCACGAGTGAGGGAACCATGGAGAGAGAGTTTGGCCGGAGAATCGGAGCAGCTGGTGCGGTTCTGCAGTCGCTTTACCGCACTGTTGTGAAGAAAAGAGAGCTGAGCCAAAAGGCAAAGCTCTTGATCTACCGGTCTATCTTCGTCCCCACCCTCACCTATGGTCATGAAGGATGGGTCATGACCGAAAGAACGAGATCACGGATACAAGCGGCCGAAATGAGTTTTCTCCGGAGGGTGGCTGGGGTCTCCCTGAGAGATCGGGTGAGAAGTTCAGTCATCCGGGAGAGACTCGGAGTAGAGCCGCTGCTCCTTTGCGTCGAAAGGAGCCAGTTGAGGTGGTTCGGGCATCTAGTGAGGATGCCTCCTGGGCGCCTCCCTAGGGAGGTGTTACAGGCGTGTCGGGCTGGGAGGAGGCCGCGGGGTAGACCCAGGACTAGGTGGCGGGACTACATCTCCGCACTGGCCTGTGAGCGGCTAAAGATTCCCCAGGCAGAGCTGGTTGATGCTGCTAGGGAAAGGGATGTCTGTGGCCCCCTGCTGGAGCTGCTGCCTCCGCGACCCGACCCCGGATAAGCGGATGAAGATGGATGGATGGATAATTAAAGCTGCAAGCAGCATTGTGGGGGCCAAGCTGACCACGCGAAAGATGAAGCAAATACGACTGATGTTTTGAAGGCTTTAGAGATATGTTTGTCGGACTGCAACTACACTGCAAACTTGGTAAACACAGCAAACGTTATAACCACTGCAAACTTCAACCACTGCAAACTATGAAAATCATTCAGCTCAATAAAACAAGAAAAGTAGGCTGGTCTAATACTCAACACTTGTGGGCAGCGGATGAGAGCTAAAGTCTTTCCCACACCCGTGTGGCCAGCCCGTTCGTGGAAATTCTGCCACACCTTCTCTTTCAAGGCTGTAGGGAGTACCAGCTGAAAGATGGAGTTTGCGGTGTTGGGGTCCCTCACACACTGATGCAAGACTCCCTCCCTCAGAGTCAGCCTCTATCTCTCCTTGAGGATCTGCCGAGTGTCACGTTGCAGGGCGATCCTTTCTGTTGCACTGGGCGGTTTCCCTGTCTGCAAGGATAACAGCATGTGGCGAATCATGTCATCTTTTTGCTGGGCGTCCTTCCATTCTCCAGGGGGTTCGGCCCAGCTGCACTTCTTCTAGGTGAACTTGGACAGGAGAGTTAAGCATTTCTGGGCATGGGTTTTCCACCCCGGTGAGAAAAGTCTTCAGGGCCAGGATTTCCTCCTCTTCACCATCCTCTCCTCCATCCACAGGTACTCGAGATAGGGCATCAGCATTAGCATTGGTTTTGTCAGGCTGGAACTTGATGTTGAAGTGGTAGTTGTAGAGTCTGGCTGCCCACTGTTGCTCCAAGCTTCTCAGGTTAACCTCCTGTAAGTTTGCGAGAATGTTGTTGTCAATGAACATTACAAAATGGGAGCCTAGAGTGGAATTTCTTGCTGCACCAGCGAAAGACGGCCTACCTTCTGATAGCAATGAAGGTAAACAGGAGTCTGGCCAGTGTTCTTCACTTCTTCACTTGTACCTTCCCATTCAGACAAACTAGATTCCATTGAATCTTCAAAACCTTCCCCTACTCCACAGGAGTCTACACCCACTCACTGCATTTCCTTTACCCACTTTGACTATTTGGACACGGCCATGAACATGGCAAACAATACGCAACCAAGTTCCGTCTGCTGCATTTTACACAAGAGGAGCGCATTATTGTACTATATGTGATTATCTGTACTGTATGTGCTTGTGTCTATGTAATTGTCTCTATTGTATGTTATGTTCTCTGCTGTACTGTATGTCCGTGATTGTCTACTGTATGTGCTTCCGTCTGATTTTCTCTACTGTATGCAATTGTCTATGTGATTGTCTTAACTGTATGAGCTTGTCTATGTGATTGTCTCTACTGTATGTGCTTGTCTGGGTAATCGTCTCTACAACAAAACCCCTGAATATTATGTACTGTACTGTAAGATGCAGCAAGAGCCGAATTGACAGGGCCGTCTGGGAGATATGCGAGGCCTGAGGCAAAGTCGAAAACGCGAGGCCTACTATAATGCACTATACCCGCGACGCAACATGAACTCAGCACGCATGTCTTTTTTAGTCACATATAAAAAAATAAGCAGCTGCGCAACCACTGTTGTGACGCTGCATTCACGATAATGAAGATGATGAGTATTTAGATTAGTGTTGCCTACAACCATGTTTATAGTTAGGATTTTTAAAGCAGTCACACCCACATTAAGTTATGCATTAAACACATTATTATGGATGTAAAATGTTACTCACCATATGACGAGAATAATCAGGCCAGCATTTTCCTCCCTGCTTTCCTTGCCGCAAACTCGGTTATGAATCCTATGATGTCCTTGTAGTCTTTCTCTATTGACAGGATGGCAAGTTTCAGCTAACAGAGGCGAACGTTCGTCGCAAACATGTTTTCTCCAAACGGTCACATTTGAACGGCTTTTAATGAACGTTCCAAATAGTTCGCATAAACGCAACAATTCCCATCTGGGAGCACATCTACAGTAAGCCTGGGTCCACTGTGATCCTTGTTCCGTTACTGGCGAACTACCTCTCCAGACTGTTAGCAAATGTTAGCAAATGTTTGGGGCGAACACAAAGCTAACGGAAAATAGTTCGCTAACGTTCGCAAACGTTCGCTATGTTCGCTGAATTTGAACGCACAAGCACAATCGTGTTCGAGTTGACTGTGACACACTAAAGCCGCCTGTACATTATTGTGGAAAAATGACTCCGGTTTCCGCAATTCGCACCCTGGTGGACACCCTGGGTCTGTCCCAATTCAAGGGTACCGCGTAGTGGGGTGTGACTGCAGGACTCACCGGGTGACTGGAGAGCACAGGATCCAGGTCTCTGTGTCCCCAGCCTTTAATGTCTTATCACTACTGCGCTTTGGGTGTGGATGATTTGTGCTGAGCCCTAGGATTTCTGCTAAACTCAGTCAAACCTGAGGTGTGTGAGCAGCATAAGCTGACCCTAAGTCTGACCCAACTGTTCCTTTCCACACTGAACCACCAGGCTATAATAAGAGTACACCCCCACACCCAGTGAGCCTTATAGACCAATTACTTAGTGACCCGGGCCTCTAATGCCCACTCTCATATAAAAAAAGAAAGAATTCCCCCGCTACTGGCTTGTAATAAAATTAATACTATTTATTAGAACAAAATTAAATCGGTTTACCAATGAATACCAAGAAGGAAAAGAAAAAAAAAACTAATGTTAAAGTTGATGAAAATGACCCTCTTAACCCTATCAGGACCGGTCCAGCCAAAGAACTACTGTGACATGCCACACTAAATCAACCTCAGTAGTGAAACAGTGAATGAATTAAAAGAACCTCGGCGCACGTTACACACTTGACCCTAAAATGTTATAACCGCAAGGTGGGGCCAGCACACAGTTTATAAGAAAACCATTTGCAGCATACAAAAGAACACTGACATGAACTCAAAATGACATCAACAGTCAATGAGAGAGATACCCATACACACAGCGCTTCAGTGAAATTCAGTAATAACCCACACTTTCCATACGAACACGGCTGAATAGCCCCGCGATGCACACACGCATACAGAAAAAGTAACTGGAACTCTAAACGATCCGAACAGTTCAGTTCCAATGCGAACGTTGCTGAATGGTCCCGCGTCCACAAGAACGGTCTCCGTCTAGAATGTGCACTGCCTGGCTAGTCAGAGGAGAAGTGCCCACTAGTGGGCTAAAGGACAGAATTCACCTGCGTCCCAGAAGACAGGTTGCGATGTTGATCCGGGGGTTGCCCAGCCGGAGCCAAGCCGTAGTGAGGGGATGCAGAGCTGTAGCAGGGATCCTTGAAGACGTCCCTCTCCAGAAAGTGTGCCGACAAAACGCAAACTAGTCACAACACAAAAAGCTAGCTCACAACACTGCAACTGGCTAACCTAGTGCTGTGCGCACGCTAGCTAATTCACTTTTACACATCGACGGTCTCGGTCTTAAACGTCCTCTTCTCGAACGCCACTGGAGCCTAACTTAGCACTTTTATTAATTTACGGTGCACTACTCGCAGATCTTTTTGATTTTAAAATCCGAGCAATGGCGGCTGGTACAGGAATTCATCCGGACCGAAACGCATTCTGGGAGGGAGGCCGCAAAGGCAGGCCGCGAAGGATCAGTAAAGGCCGTTTCAGACGAGGAGATATCCGCGCATTGTAAATGAGAGAGGCGAGCGGACAATTTGGGAGCCGCGGACAATCTGGGGCGGAGTGGCAAGCGGGCGCGACCCCGTGAAATTGTAGCATTAAAGGACAATGCTCGTTTTTGACATATTATATGACGTTTGACTCACCGAGATCACTTTGGTGTAGTTTAGAGGCATGTAGAAGAAATTTAAAATCCAGCGCGAGCCAGTATATCCATGTAATGGCGGTGGTCGGGGCACTTAGAATGCAGTTTCTAAAAATCTATTTTCTGCCACGAAACGGTTGTTTTCATCAATCTGTCTTGATGAATCGCTAGTTGTGCTTACATAGAGCATAGGCCTGTTGTGGTTTTTCACATGCCTCTGTAATATGATCTTTAGAAACGTCTTTAGACACGAAATAGCTTCCTCACTTGCTCCAGCACGCATGCGCACAGCGTGCTGGAGCAACGATTGCGCGCTGTGCGCATGCGTGCTGGAGCAAGTGAGGAAGCTATTTCGTGTCTAAAGACGTTTCTAAAGATCATATTACAGAGGCATGTGGAAAACCACAACAGGCCTATGCTCTATGTGCATATATGCATTCTGCGCGTCCTGCGCGCAGCGGGGAAAGCTGACTACAATTCAGCTCTTGTCGCGGGCGGGCGTGTGCACGAAACGAGCACGAACCTGAGTAAGAACATGGTCTGTAGCACAATACGAAAGGTGGTCGTTGCTCTTACCAAGCTACTCAACGCGTTTGTGGTCTTCCCAGGCCACGTGCCCATACAGTCCATAAGAGGGCTCTTATGAAATAGCAGGTGAACCTACTTGATATACTGTAGGCTATACCATATAACGTTTACTGTTGTAGCCTCCTATTAAATGCAACCCACTCTTTTCATAGGTTTCCCCAGAGTGATCGGTGCTATAGACTGTACTCATATCCCAATTCCAGCCACTGTTGGAGTGAATGAGGGGGATTATGTGAACCGCAAGTCATTTCACAGCATCAATGTACAGGCAAAGTAGCCTATGTAAAGATAGCCTAATCATTGATATGATTGATGCAATATCCTGGGTAATGAAATGAATGAATTCCTTCATGGCACATAGGCCTATGGAAATATTCACAGCCCAATTGTGGGCTATTACCCCTACCATGCAGTCCTTCCAAATGCACATTGATGCTACATTTACTTTAATTCTGTTATCTTATGGAAATATTGTGAACCCCAAATGCTTTTGCAGATGACTTGTGACCACAACTGCATGATCACCAGCCTTGAGGCAAAGTGGGTCAGTGCATGACTCCCGGATCATTAGGGAGTCTACACTGTGCCACAGGTTTGAGCAAGGTATAGCAACTGTAGCCTACATTATCATTTGCCATGGTATTTCTCACAATGTATGTGTGATACTGATCATGGCAATATTCCTTTTCAATCTCAAGGCTTTGGGGACAGAGGGTATGCATGCCTGCCCTTTTTGATGACACCCTATCCTGACCCAGATCTAGGGCCACAAAACAGATTCAATGTGGCCCTTACCAAGACAAGGGTCAGGATAGAGCATAGACGGCCTTTGCTATGTTTCACCTGTTTCAACTGAAACGGGCCCCGTCCTCGCTAGGGCCCCCGACTAAAATTTGGGTAATCATTCCAGTATTTTTTTTTTTCCAAAATTTGCATTTCTTGGTATGTGTTGTCAATTGTGCTGTGCGTTCTCACGCTCGTTTCCAGCTCGCGCCAGCTATCCATGTTGGCACGGTGCACATTTGACTTCTCATGATCCTGGAGTGTGAGAGTGAGTCGCTCCCACATTCTGAAACCTCCACAAGTGAGACTTAATTAGTCAAAAGCGACCAGCGACAAATCTAGTTACTTTTTCTGATCATTTGTGGCTGATTTGTGGGCATGGTTGTGTTGATAAAGTTCTGCAAAAAGCATCTGCGGTTCACGTTGCAAGCGAGCTCACGAGGGCAGAGTAGCTGCAGTATTCTCTCTGTTACCATAGAGCACACAACAGGTTAGAGGCTATCTTTTCGTTCTTTGCAGTGACTGAATTGTGATGATAGAACTGATTGCTGTGCATAAGATGAGTGTGTGCGACTGTGCTACTATCCTGTGTAGATTCCCGGCTTCGGCCTAAACAATCAATCAATCAATCAATCAATCAAAGCTTTATTTGTATAGCGCATTTCATACCCAGAGGCAACACAATGCACTTTACAGAGAACAAGGGAGGTGGGCATACGACCCACTCTCTACATATTACAGAGGGAAGCAAAAAAAAAAGTAATCACCCGGGGGCCAGATAAGTGAGCTGTAAAAAATTCTTCCCTGACCCCTCTCAACAAGGCGATCGAGCAAGCTCCAGGAATGAAGTCTCCGACGTAACTTCAGGCGAGGCACGAACGTCACGGCCGGGGTAATCGGCAGAGCTTAATCAGTCACACCCCGTATGACGCTAACCACCAGCTGACTGTCAGCTGTCATAGCATTGGTTCAGCTCGCTAGAGCGCCTGTATTTAAGCTGTCAAAACATGGCATTGTTCGCGCTTGCCATTACTGTTGGTTGTGCATTTGCATGTTCGCCCCACCTCCTCCCCTGCTCCACCTGCGTATGTCGATGTCATCTCTGTTGTCATCGTTGCTCTCTGTCCGGGGTATTGCTGCATTCTTCCGGTATTCCACTAAGCGTCGGCTAGTGGAAGCCAGGGTAGACACTAGCTGGTCTCTGTGGCTCTCCGTGGTGACCGTGGGCCGAAACATCTCCGGATGGCCATGCAGTGGTCCCTCCGGTCACCATGGAAGCAGAGACACTCGGCTGTATCTCCTTCGGACTCCACGAAGCGTCGGCCCGTGGAGGCCGGGGACTATAATGTACAGCAGTCCCCCTGTGGCTCTCTTTGACGGTCTTAGTGGGCTGAGTTACCTCCGAGCGTCTTCCCGATCGTTGCCCACTCTGATCGTCATAGAGGCAGGGGGCTAGATGCCGTTCCCCCTTCTGGCTCTCTGGGCTAAGCGGCCCAGAGGGGGGGAACACCTAGATTTCCACATCGGTGGAAGGCAGGGGGCCCCCCGAATAGAGCACACCGCCAAAATTCATATGCTATGTATTTATAGATGCATGCTAATAATGGGTCAATTTTTACAAAAGTGATCTCGACTGAAGTATGTTTGTCTACCGGCTAAGAACATTTATAAAGCAATACATTACATTAAATTACATTTCAGTAAGAGAGGCTAAAAAAGCATCATAGGAGAGACATGGCAAATACTTGTGTGTGTTTGCTATGGCCCAGGCCTAAAGCCGGAAGTGGGCTGGTGTATGTCTGTGTGTACTTGTGTGTGTGTGTTAACTAAATGCTACGACATCCACAGCAGACAAGGGGGTATCTATCGGACTCCGGGAGGTCTGCTGGTGACAGTGGTTAGAAGATAGGAGGGAGAGAGAGAGGCACTAGGGAGAGGGAAGGCAGAACAGGGTTAGTAGCACATAGAGCCATACAAACCACACAGATATTTAAAACAGGCAACCTGGAACAAGCTCCTGGAATATATTTGTCTAATGGCTAAGAACATTTATAGAGCAATAATCCATCCATCCATCCATCCATCTTCATCCGCTTATCCGGGGTCGGGTCGCGGAGGCAGCAGCTCCAGCAGGGGGCCCCAGACATCCCTTTCCCTAGCAGCATCAACCAGCTCTGCCTGGGGAATCTTTAGCCGCTCACAGGCCAGTGCGGGGATGTAGTCCCGCCACCTAGTCCTGGGTCTACCCCGCAGCCTCCTCCCAGCCGGACACGCCTGGAACACCTCCCTAGGGAGGCGCCCAGGAGGCATCCTCACTAGATGCCCGAACCACCTCAACTGGCTCCTTTCGACGCAAAGGAGCAGCGGCTCTACTCCGAGTCTCTCCCGGATGACTGAACTTCTCACCCGATCTCTCAGGGAGACCCCAGCCACCCTCCGGCTAAAACTCATTTTGTCCGCTTGTATCCGTGATCTCGTTCTTTCGGTCATGACCCATCCTTCATGACCATAGGTGAGGGTGGGGACGAAGATAGACCGGTAGATCGAGAGCTTTGCCTTTTGGCTCAGCTCTCTTTTCGTCACAACAGTGCGGTTAAGCGACTGCAGAACCGCACCAGCTGCTCCAATTCTCCGGCCAAACTCCCTCTCCATGGTTCCCTCACTCGTGAACAAGACCCCCAAATACTTGAACTCCTTCACTTGGGGTAAGGACTCATTTCCTACTCGGAGCGGACAGGCCATCGGTTTCCTGCTGAGAATCATGGCCTCAGATTTAGAAGTGCTTATTCTCATCCCAGCCGCTTCACACTCAGTTGCGAACCTATCCAGAGAGTGCTGGAGGTCGCAGGCAGCTGATGCCATCAGGACCACATCATCTGCAAAAAGCAGCGATGTGATCCCCAGCTCACCGAACTGCAAACCCACCTCCCCACGGCTACGCCTCGATATCCTGTCCATGAAAATCACAAACAGGATTGGTGACAAAGCGCAGCCCTGGCGGAGGCCAACCCCCACCGGAAAGGAAGACAACTTACTGCCGAGGACCCGGACACAGCTCTCGCTCTGGGTGTACAGGGATTGGATGGCCCTAAGTAGGGACCCCCTCACCCCATACTCCCGCATAAACCTCCACAAGACCTCTCGAGGGACCCGGTCGTAAGCCTTCTCCAAGTCCACAAAACACATGTAGACAGGTTGGGCAAACTCCCAAGCCCCCTCCAAGATCCTTACGAGAGTGAAGAGCTGGTCGGTAGTTCCACGACCAGGACGAAATCCGCATTGTTCCTCTTCGATCTGAGGTTCGACTATCGGCCGGACCCTCCTTTCCAGCACCTTGGAGTAAACTTTCCCTGGGAGGCTGAGTAATGTGTTGCCTCTATAATTCGCACACACCCTCTGGTCCCCTTTTTTGAATATTGGGACCACCACCCCAGTCTGCCACTCCTTCGGCACTGACCCAGACTTCCACGCAATGTTACAGAGGCGTGTCAACCAAGACAGCCCATCTACACCCAGCGCCTTCAGCATTTCTGGACGGATCTCATCAGTCCCTGGGGCTCTGCCACTGTGGAGTTGTGACCTCCTCCAAGGAAATTGACGACCCCCCATCATCTTCCGGCTCTGCCTCGATCGTAGAGGGTGGATTAGTCGGGTTCAGGAGTTCCTCAAAGTGCTCCTTCCAACGCTCAACAACCTCCTCAGTTGAGGTCAGCAGTGTCCCCTCCTTGCTGTATACAGCTTGGATGGTCCCCCGCTTTCCCTTCCTGAGGTGTCTGATGGTCTTCCAGAAACACTTTGGTGCTGACCGAATAGAGCAATAAATTACATTAAATTAAATTTTCAGAGCAAGAAAGAGCATCAGGTCCAGGCTTAAGCCGGATGTGGACTGATGTGTGTCTGTGTGTACGTGTGTGTGTACTAAATACGACATCCAGAGCTGACACGGGGGTATCTATCGGACTCAGGGTGGTCTGCGGGCGACAGTAGGGCATCCACTGGACCTGGTTAGAAGGTAGGAGGGAGAGAGAGAGGCACAAGGGGAGGCAGAAAACGGTTAGTAGCACACTGAGCCATTGAAGCAACACAGCTGTCAGAACAGAACAAGCTGTTTCAGGGTAACCAGCTTCTGTACACTACTTGATATACATACAGTGCATAGCAGGATAAATACCAATGTATACAGAGGATTCACAGGTAGGTTTGAAGCTGCCTTTCTGTGTCTCAAGGTCCAGGCTAGTGATTGTAGGCTAGGTCGAAAAGGTACGTCTTGAGATCTCGCTTGAAGACCTCCATTGTTTCGGCCCTTCTAAGGCACTCCGGCAGGGTGTTCCAGAGGTTGGGGGCATAGAAACTAAAAGCTGCCTCTCCGTGTTTCTTGGTCCTGGCTTTTGGAACTGTTAAAGGTTCAGTACTATATTCTAGTGAGTGACTGTGGAGAGATTTATAGACTAGTAATAGTATTTTAAAGTCTATACTAGAGTTGACAGGTAACCAATGTAGTGATTTTAAGGCTGTTGTGATGTGTGCCCTTCGTCTAGTCTTAGTGAGGACTCGTGCTGCAACATTCTGTATCATTTGTAGCTTAGAGATTGCTTTCTTTGGTAGGCCTGATAGTAGTGCATTGCAGTAGTCCAGCCTGCTTGTGATGAAAGCATGTATTAATCTTTCGGTGTCAGCCTGAGAGAGAAATAGTTGCACCTTGGCAATGTTCCTTAGGTGGTAAAAAGTTGTCTTTGTAATATTCTTGATTTGGTTTTCGAAATTAAGATCTGAGTCAAGTATGACACCTAGGTTTTTAGCCTGGCAATTGGTGTCAATTTCCAGAGTTTTTAAGTGTGCAGATAGTTTCTCTCTTTCAGCTTTTTCTCCAATGATCAGTACTTCTGTTTTGTCCTGGTTTAGTTGGAGGAAATTATGTGACATCCATACATTAATATCCGTAATACACTTGACAAGGCAGTCAACCAAGCTGTAGTTACTGGGTGTGTAAACATGGTTTTATAGGCCTAGTTGGTTGTGGTCTTATAGGGAAGCAGAATAGCCTAGCCTTGGTGTTCAAGTTGGAGTGATTGTGTGTGTGTGTGTGTGTGTGTGTGTGTGTGTGTGTGTGTGTGTGTGTGTGTGTGTGTGTGTGTGTGCGTGTGTGAGAGAGAGTGTGTGTGCTGTCATGTAGGCTATAGACTTATTGTCTTGGCTTGCATCCAAGAAATATAGGCCTACTGCATTATTGAGAAATTTTCTACCAGTATTGCGCAACAAACGGGAGATGGGGACCCCCCCGAATATTGACGGGTATTTCGCACAGTGATTCAAATAAATCACACTCTTGTGAATATGGGTCAATGGTCATTGAATATGGGTCATTTATTTTATAATTTTTTTCTTCTTATAATTGCTCTTGAAACGGGCCCCCAGATGGTTAAGGCCGGCTCTGGGATAGAGATGACCTTTGGCATCCTAAAAGTCCACTTCAGCTGCCTGCGCGGGCTCAGGGTGGCCCCAGAGAGGGCCTGCCAAATAGTGTCAGCATGTGTTGTTCTCCACAATATAGCTGCCATTCGGAAGGAGAGTCCCACCTGTCAGCATGCAACCCCCTGATGTCGTGGACCCCATCACCCTGGACTATCCTACTGGCAGGGCTGTGAGAGAGGCCATCACACAGCAAGTTTTTGCATGAACAAACATTAGACAGGAGGCCTGTGCAGTAGTAATAACTCTTTTATTTGTCTCTCCTTTAGTTGTCTTCCCATAGGAACAAAGAGAGACATGTTAGTTGATGTTATCCATGTCGGTAAATAAATGACGTTGTTACTGATATACCTTCTTTTCATACTCCAGTTTCTCTACCTCCAGCCTCAGTTTCTTGATCTCAAGGACCATGCACTTTCTGGTGCCTCTTTTCCTTTAGCTGCATGTCGACCTTCTTCAGCCTAATGTCTGCTTCAAGTTGTCTTGTACAGGGCCTGCACACTGTCTGCTCCAGCCTGAAACAGACATTATACACTTGCTTTTAACATAAGAGTATAGTATAGAGTATAGTGCCAGGCTCACTTAAGAAGTAAATGCAACTTTAAATGCAACTTTGACTACTCTGTTTGAATTAGGGTTAATTCTTAACCCCTTGTGAGCATCTTGGGCTAGACGTGTAGGGCCGAGAAGTGGAGGCTATGGGCTCTGGGAGAGGGAGACTGGCCTCCTCCTGTAGAATTATAGCAATGGAAGCAATTGATTCATTTGTAGATGGAGAGCATTAGAAGCAGTTTTGTCCCATTCCAAGGTATATCAATTAGACAGATGTCCACACACCATCTGTTTTAGCACCTCCAAAGCTCTCTGAGCACATAGACATGGCATCGTCATCTAGTGACTCCAACTGATGGAAGAAGAAATGTCAATGGTCCATTTAATCCATGAACAACCACAGATTCATGCCAGTGTATGCTAGGCCTATATGATGGGTTGCTTCCACTTACCTCTGTATGGGACCAGCCTGTGCAAGTGGGTGGTGGCAGGAACAACAGTGTGTCTCCTTCAACTGTATAGAAAATTAATGCATTATACTACTTACTCCCACAAATACTTTGTTATATTTGTTTTATTTGCAACCCGGTATTTTAATATTGAGTCATTGAAATACCTACACTGTACATACTGTTGGGAGCTGCAACTGCCACCAGGGTCAGGGAAACTTTGGAAATAGCTACAGTATACAGAACTGTAAATAGAATCAACAATGGTGGAAAAGTCGTGTGTGTAGTGTATGTATGAGTTTCATCTTCTTTTATATCTGTCTTCTTTTATGCTCTTACCATCAACTTGCCCAGGGACTGCAGATGAAAATTAGCTTTTATAGCTAAACCTGGCACATTTACCTAGTGTTAATTAACTTCAGACTACTCCTAATAGCACAGGTTCCCCTCCTTTAGGGAACGTTGTTCCATCAAGGTTATTACTGATCCTGCTGTAAACATCATGGTTGAAATACAGAACCCGATAGTGACTGAACATATTCGTGGACAAGCCTGGAACATTTTGTTTCTTGAGATATAATGTTACTCCTCATGTGTTTGCATGTTGTGTTTATTGCTTTCTCTCCAAACATCATTACATCCGGAGTCTATATAAGGTTTTATTACTGACGCTGACACAGCTCAAACGAGGTTGTTTGATTTATCTATGGTCATAAAGTGACACCTGCACCGTGAAACATCACCCAGCAATTCTGTCTGTGACCATATAAAAAGGTCACAATAAGGCATTGCAAATAAATCTCCTCTCCTCGTTTTGAATACTTCAACTACCTTGTTGACGGTAATAGCATAGGACTGAACTTTACAAAGGCTAGTTTGTCTAAAGTCATTAAATGTATATAGCCTACATTAGGGAGCAAAGTTTCATAAATGTTATTATGAGTATGAGATTATGATGAAAGTTAAAGCATTCTCATTTTATTGACAATCTTGAGAAGAGTATGAGTGCAGATTAATTGAAAGTGGACGAGAAGATTAATACAAGTTAAACTGATTAAAGAAGTGGAATGCGGTGAGCGGAGAAATTGACAGGCTGTAGAAGCCTACACTTATAAATACCATACATTTCAGCACTGCTAAATAAGGAATACATTCTTGTCCAGTCAGCTGTTTTGCAGTTGGAGACACCCAGTGGTGGGCCTTATAAGTCATTTTCCACCCCCACATAAATCTGTGCCCTTCTCAGATTTCTCACATTGGTGCTAAAATACCACTGATATATTTGGCCTGGAATTTTAACACTGGAGGAGCCAATCCCTGCCTTGGCCCTTCATAGAGTCATTCAAAGTGAGGCCAAGAAGGCTGTTATTTAGTGGAGCCCTTCCAATGTGTGTGACATTATTAGACAACAAATTTGATTCTCACTCAAGAATTTAAATTATTTGTAGTACATCATCATGAAACGCTTCTAACTAAACCATCTCCACAACACTAAAATAAATTTGGCCTGCTATCCCTTTACAATCAACTATTAACATGCAAGAATCACATCCCAATTTAAATAACTGTATTGCCATTATCGCCTTCATAACTTTGAATGATCTCCATAGAAACACGTTACTGTACATACAATATGTTCAATGTTATGAGTCCATCTGCTGAGTAGAGTACAGAAACTGATATGCTATTGGAACTCTGCCAGGTGGAAGCCAGTGGAAATTTAGTCTTAAATAGCCAGACATATTTCCACACTTCTTTTACTTTTAAAAGTCTGTCTGCACTCATTACCATTCAGAGATGGGGGACAGGGAGTCGGTGGGGGGACACTATATCTCTTTAAACCAATCACACTTGTCTTGGGTGATGAAATTGTCACGTCTCCTAATGACAGTGCAAAAGCATAAAATGACTCAAAGGACAGGTTTGGAATTGAGCATTATAAGCCATGTTATAAGGTTATTTACGATCATATACGACAGCCGATATGAAAGTTTCGTCAAATGGTGCACTCTTGAGATATAGCCCGTCGCCGCTAACACACTCAATGGATTCATAGGTGCATAGAAAAAATCCCTCAAAAACACCATAAACTATCGTTTTCAGAGTGGTCATTGGTGTCAGTTGATATTCTGGCAAAAAAAATCAGCACAAAGTATGCTTCCGATCGGGTTCTCAAATCTCACTGCGTTATGTTGGTTTAAAACTGTGCTGCTAATTTTCACGACAGGGCTACTATTCTCTAGGCGCTGCGTTAGCGAGCGACCATTACATTACCCAAAGCAGGCAATCTTGTCCTCATTGCGTTTGGAGACATTGAATTGAAGTCAAAATTCACATTGATGATTTAGGCTATATAGTTTTTGGAGAGTCCACTTTTTTGTTGAGGTGCAAAAGGGCAGAAACACATCTTGGTTGATAATGGCCCCTCTCCAGATGGAGGGATTTTGGCTGTCAGTGGCACCGGAATCTAAAACATTTTTAACCCCACTAATAGCCTATAACTTCCCTGCTCACTGTCCTTATTAGTAATCTTGCTTTTTTCTCCTCTCTGAGTAGAGAGGTGGGGGGGAGAGAGGGTGGGGGGTGGCGACAGTAGCAGAAGTCTGCACTCTCAGAGTGTCGCTCTAGTTTAATATTACAACCATGCAAAATAATAATAAATAATCACAAACATTCATAATGTCCCTGTGAACATAGCATTTGTGAACTTGACTTCCTTGATCTCACCTTCGTTGTCACTCGCATACTAAAGAAATTATTCTGTCAGGTCAGCTTGCACTACACCATACATCATCTCCTCTATGAAAGGGTGAGCAAGCTTAATAGAGAAGTACTGACAGTCTTGATAATCTTTGACGAGAATTCTGCCAATGGCCTTCCAAGTGTCCACGGTGAAGTCATGGCGGATAAAATTGACTTTTATGGTCGTTCCCAGAGTACAGCGGTCATAAAACTCTTCCCAAAAACAACTATACACGTCTCTCTCAACTCCTGATCCAAAGCCTAGTTCCTCTGAATTATCTGGGAGTAATCTCTTCACAATGAGTGGCAGAGTGAGGATGTCTGGATCTGTGAAAGCTTTGATCATGTCTTTCAGGCAATTTCCATGGTGTATGGTTATCCACTTTGAGTCTGTGTCCTCTGTGGCTGGAGGTGTCTGCTCCTGGGATATGTCACTGGGGGGATGCATCATTTGAGGTTGCTGTTCTTGAGACACATCAGCGGGGTTATACTGGTTCCTGTTGTACAACAGTGTGTCATTGTCACTGGTTTCCTCTTGAGGGTGTGGACAAAACGTAACCTCTGAATCAGACAAATCAATCATGATAGTCGCTGGTGCATCATCAACAACAAAACTGCTAGGAAGTAATTCTGCGACAGTTATGAAGCGTCTATCTGAGTTTACATTAGCATCAGAAATGACTGGTGCAGATGGGCCATCCAAAGAGAGTAGAGAACTTCATTTCCAGGCGCAAAGAGAGGGACTCCACTTCCTTTCCATCAACAGAGGCGTGGAAGAAGTCTAAGGCTGAAAACATGGGGTTTATTCTCTTTCATGTAATTTTTCTTGTAACCTGGATTTTTCCATGCAACTGGATTATTTGTATAACCTCACAAAGTTTTTATAAAGATTCTTACTTTGACACCAGATATTTTCTTCTTGCCTTTATTGGTTTGGTGAGTATCTAAATGTTTTGTTTGAGTTATTGATTGAGATGTAGCTAACAGGTTTTACAGCAGGGAAATTGGGCCCCCCCAGCCAAGGCCAGCTAAAGGGAGCCAGGTATGGTATCAAACGGTCATTATTCATAAACGTCTGTGACCAATTCACCCAGACATAGTGAATGTGCCTAAACCCCATGACTCGACAGATGTTGATGAGTAAACTATCTCAACTTTATTTTATTTTTTAGTGTTTCTATGATTTTTTGTTGTTGATAAGAGTTGTGTATTGGTGTGTTTTAATGATATTCTTAAGCATTCATCCCATCCGCCTCACCAAGGCTAGATGCGAAGCGCAGCCAGACCCCGCCCCCTGTGTATAAATAGTGGTGCCTGTGAGCGCTCAGTGTCCCCTGCGCACACAAAAGTTCCACCCTTATTTAATACTGGGTAAACCGCTTATGACAGTAGGTGTGCATATTGTAAAAGCATCGGTTTGTCTGATGCTTGAGGACATCATTAGTGAGCGGCTACGTCTTACAGGCTACGGTTGTAAGGTCCAACACCCGAGCCAGGTCCAACATCAATGCCTTTTTGACCCACCAGCCCATTTTCTCGAAACCCATTCAGCGGACATTACACTTGAATTAGAGGTTCCAGAGCTACCGCGAATTTTGGCCGATGTTCTAGCAAAAAGAAGCCTCTTCCCCTCTCACCAGAAAATTATAGGCTGTATTGAAAGTGTAATTTACGAATTACAATCTGAACAATGGCTTTGTCACAAATTGAGAGAGATCAGAACCAGCTTGGTTACTGAAGAAATCAAGGGCGATGTAGATACAGCGTTGATTCGTTGGAGAGGTTTGAGCTCCGCTTAAACACCATAAGAAGATGGGCAACCGGTTCACATCCACTATCGCTGAGCATTCTCGTGCAAGGAATCCTTGAAAGCCCAGTTGACATCGTTATTGTGTTGTGTTATTGTCGATGAATTTGATCAAATACAAAGTAATCATGTGGTGGGGGATGACCCTTTGACTCCTCAAAACGACGACGTTAAGACAGCCGGTCGTTTGAGCAATTTTAAGAAGCTCATGAGTCGGGCTAGAGAGATATGTAGTGAGTGGTCTAATTTACTCA
Source organism: Borostomias antarcticus (assembly GCF_949987555.1). Lineage (NCBI taxonomy): Eukaryota > Metazoa > Chordata > Actinopteri > Stomiiformes > Stomiidae > Borostomias > Borostomias antarcticus. The sequence continues at coordinate 7,492,044 of NC_140257.1, read as the reverse complement.
AAATGTGTTCTGGGGATAGTCAACCATGTCATGTTACGATAACCATGCTTTTAAACTGCATGTCCCGATGTAAATGGGGTGTGTTAAATATGGGCTGTTTAATAGTTGTCTGCACATTCGTGACTGATTTCTGTATGATGAAAATGTCAAAAAATATCGATGATCGTTGCTGGTGCTTTAGCCAATTTTCTGATGAGAAAAAACATTGAGAAATGTATTCAATTTTTAAAACTGCTCGACACGATGTGAAGAATAAAGCCATGACAAATGTATTCATTTTAAAATCTGTATTGAGGGTATGTGTGATGTGTATAACTTTTCTTGGTCATATTCTAAATAAAAACCCATGCAATAGTGACAACGTCTCATTATTTCAACAATTCACACCATGGAGTCACGTATGAAAACAGTGTATTATGACCCGTCTAGCGAGGGATCTTTCGGTGGTCGGGAAAGACTTAGGCGAAGTCTTGGAGTTTAGGTCACGGCTCAAGCTGTGGAGAGTTGGATGTCTGGGGAAGATACACTGCACAGACCAACTCGTATTAACTACCCACGAAGCAGGGTTGTGGTATTTGGGTTAAATCAACTATTTCAAGCAGACTTGGTCGACATGTCGATGTATGCCAGTGATAATGACAATTTTAAATTTATGCTGACTTGTGTGGATGTATTCAGTAAATATGCATGATGTGTTCCTATCAAGACGAAAAGCGCTGCTGATGTCGCCAAGGCATTTGAGAATATATTATCTAGCGGTAGGTGGCCTTGTAAACTACAGACCGACCAAGGCTCAGAGTTCTACAATGTGACGTTTAAAAAACTAATGGACAAATATAAAATAAAACATTTTTCAACAAATAGTGAAGTGAAAGCATCTGTAGTGGAGCGATTCAACAGAACTATTAAAGGTTGTATGTGGAGATATTTGACTGTTAATTCTAAACGATACATTGATGTATTGGGTGATTTGGTCAAATCCTATAATAATTTGATGCATACATCGATTAAGATGCGTCCCTCAGAGGTGTGTATTGCCAATGAGCGTAAGGTGTTTAACAACTTATACGGTGTGAATGATGATAAAAAAAAAAGTGAACGTGAGATTCAGGTTTGTGGTGGGTGACACAGTGAGAGTGTCAAGAAAGCGTTGAGTATTTGATAAGGGCTATGAGCAGACATACTGTATACACACAAATATTTCACCATAACCGAGCGTATCCCACGGACACCGCCTATCTACCGGTTGTCTGATTATGATCAATCAATCAAAGCTTTATTTGGATAGCGCATTTCATACCCAGAGGCAACACAATGCGCTTTTCAGAGAACAAGGGAGGTGAGCATATGACCCACCTCTACTGTATATGGGGCAAAAGTGGTTTTCCATCGATATCTCTGTCAAATATGCTGCGATCGCGCCCAAAATTTGAACGGAGCTCGTACACGGTAATATGTGCAGGCATGTATAACCACGTGATTGCAGGTCACAATTTTGCCACAACTATTTCTGGCACCCATGAAATATCTTTTTTTTTTACCGGGACTGACATATCTGCTAAGTTTCAAGAGTTTTCATGGATGTTTAGGCTGCCAAAAAGGCATTTGTGATTTCACCAGTAGGTGGCGCTATAAGTTTGACTCAATACCGATGCATAGATGTGTTCAGGATGCGACCTTCATGAAGCTTGAGCAATTGGGTGCAAATCGGATAATGTATGTAGGAGTTATGAGGACTTCCTGTTTTATGGAGAAATGTCAGAATTTGGCGGGGCGCCACGGCAAGGGTGTTTGGTGAAAACTCCGATTTTACTTTTGATCACAACGGTCTTAAGATGAAGCTGACCGAATATAAAGTTGATCGGATGAAATCTGTAGGAGGAGTTTGTTAAAGTATGAGGCATGGAAATGGTAAAAACAAGGAAAAAATGGCACATTAAGAGCAAAATGGCTGACTTCCTGTTGGATGTTGGGTATAGCTCCAAGAGACATTTTAGTGTGTCTCGATGAACTACATATGCCCACCGAATTGCATTTGCCTACATCAAACTGAAAGGTGGGGCTCACCATTTTAAATTTTCCAGGGGGCGCTCACCCATGAAATATAATTTTGTTCACCGGGACTGACGTATCTGCAAAGTTTCATGCGTTTTCATCGACGTTTAGGCTGCCAAAAGGGGAGAAGAAGGTAGGAGAAGGTAGGAGAATAATAATAAGTACAATTTCAATAGGGCCTCGCACCACCTGTGCTCGGGTCCTTACTAGGTCTAATATGCAGTAGTATAAGAATGGAAATATAATTTCAATAGTTTGATAGCTTTGTCTATTTTTTCATGCCTGAAATGTTACTAGTAGTTATTGCCCATGACCCTCCTCTTTCTGAATGAGAACTGCAATTTTCCCATTTACATTATTTTATTTTAATTTATAAGTTATTTTACAGTTCTTGTATCAAATACCTTATAAATGCTGGTGTTTACTTAATCAGAATTGCTGAAAAAAGCTTGATGAGGAATTGCCATAATGAGGGAAATGATCTTTAAAGATTGTTATTAAAAAGACTGTCTTGTTAGTAATTTTTTTTCACGGTAAGTCTATTTATAGGACCCTACAAATTAATTTATTAAATGAACAACATTTTCAAAATAGTGTTCATAACAGATAATATTAACACATGAAAGCACTGTGGAACACTGTTGCTATTTCTATAATCAAAGATAGAAACAGAGAGCTAGAGGGAGGGAGGGAGGGAGAAGGAGGGAGGGGTCAAGAATCTGACCTTACAGGCAACAGACTGACTTCCACTTCCTTGAGGAGAGTTGTCCACAATTAGCTCCTGCTTGCTTGGCAATCTGCAGCAGATATAAGGGGATCCAGAGACCAGCATCCATGGACAGATAGCTTCAACCTCTGTGGTAAGACCCTCTAACTCTTTGCACTCTTCATTCACACCGTGTTATTATTGGTATCTTGAGTCATAGTATATCTCTTAATCTTATTAACACTTAAAGTCGCACAGAAAGGGAAGAACATCTTGCTTCCGTACTTTGACGTATTTCCACCTGAAACGGACTGCAAGGGCGTAACATACGTTTAGATGAATTTCATTGGAACATTATCGAGCGGGCGGGATATTCAACACTTGAGGCTGCAGAGTAGTTGACGTTTTGATTGACAGGGTGGATGTCGCGAGATTATTGGGCTAAAATCTAAGGTACCTGGTGTCGTAATTGCACGTGACCTACCGTTTTCCAGGAAGTAAGAAATTATATACTTTGATATAAGATTACAACAAAAGTAGAATTTAGTAATTTTTTGGCATACATCGTTGAATAGGTGAACACTATGACCAATTATGTGAACCAAAATGGGACAGAATGCTTTTTTAATTTCTGTGCGACTTTAACATACGAGCAAAACATTTGTTAGGTGAATTTTGTATACTTTGTCATATCCCAGTACACAGAGATGTCACATGTACAGTGCATGTTAACTCAATTATCTTTTGGAATCATAACATTTGTTCTATACTTTGTTTTGTATAAAGATACACAACAGTCATGGTCTTTTCTATTCCATTCAGGGTTCTAATGAGCACCATTAGACCAACAGCCTGTTCTGTGTTCTCATTCAGGCTTACTTACATACCACTCCTGGACTCGATAGTCTCCGACTAACTAAGCCAAAGTTATGCCACATGCATGCAAGCTACTTAAATGTCTTAGTTTAACTAGTCCACATGAAGGTCTACTCCTGGCTTAATCTAAGCCCTGTCTGTGAAAAAAATTGTTTCATTTGAATTATGTATGTAATTTAAGTTGTGTTTTTGGGTTAAGTCGTGTGTTTACTCACAACATCCAAATCTTTTCCAGTGTCGACTAAGGTATTGTTTCATCTGGGAGGGGAAGACAAGGTGAGATGTTGTAATGCTACATACTAGTGCAGACAATTTAAAGTTCAAGGACAGGATTTAATCTGAACTAAACTCCTCAAAAATAGTTCGGAAACGTTATTTTGGTCGATTATTTCTCCCCTTTAATAATACCAATTGGTATTGTATTTTGTTTTGTTGGAAAGCCTGATTAGTCACCTTTACAATGAGGTACAACTTAAGGATCGTGCATTAGTGGAATGAGCAACATAGCTAAACGTGTGGGTAGGACCCAAAGAAAAAGTGCCAAAATCCCCTGCAGTATTCTTCTGTTGGTATTCACTGTTGTTTTGAGTTGCTTGCTGGATTGGATGATTGCACTCTCCCACAGTAATAAGGAAAAAAGGCTATCGCCTGGCGGAGGCATAAAAATACCAATTGTTATTATTAAAGGGGAGAAATACTTAACCAAAATAACATTTCCAAACTATTTTTGAGGAGTTTATATGAACTGACTGGAGAGAGTTATCCAACAAAAATTACACGGTTTGTTCCATATTATCAATCTTTTTTATTTTTTTATTTGACTTAATCCTATTAGTTGGCCTGCCTTTTGTATGCCATTTATAAGGCCAACATATAATCATTGTTGATGTGATAACACTCATCTGTAGTGTGCACCATTCAAGGCAAATATATTTCTAATTTTTCTCATGTTTATGCGTTATCTTTTTCTTCCAGTAAACCGCCACCATGAGTACAGACGCGGAGATGGCCCAGTACGGCCCAGCCGCCATCTACCTTCGTAAGGGTGAGAAGGAGAGGATTGAGGCTCAGAGCAGGCCATTTGATGCTAAGAATGCCTGCTTTGTGAGCGACAAGGTAGAGCTGTACCTCAAGGCAAAGATTCTCAAAAGGGACGCTGGGAAGGTTGAGGTGGAAATGGAACTGTCTAAGGAGGTAAGTCTATAAACTGACGTGTTCAGTTGGGTTGCAATTGTACAGAATTAACATGTTTAGTGAATTGTTTCAGTTGAAACTAGTTTTGGCTTTATTTCTTAATTTAAGACGAAAACCGTCAAAGATGAGGAGATCTTCGAAATGAACCCCCCTAAGTTTGACAAGATTGAGGACATGGCCATGATGACCTACCTTAATGAAGCTTCTGTCCTGTATAACCTCAAAGAGCGTTATGCAGCATGGATGATCTACGTAAGAAAGACACAGACATACACCTGCACAAATATATCCCATAATTGCATTCTTATATCTATACTGCATGTTGCCTGCTATATATCTTTTAATATCTGTAAACCCTGCATGCACCATAATGTGTCTAATGTCCTGTCTCAATCCCTTCTGATGCAGACCTACTCTGGACTCTTCTGTGCCACGGTGAACCCCTACAAGTGGCTCCCTGTGTACGACATGGTAGTGGTCAACGCCTACAGAGGGAAGAAGCGTATGGAGGCTCCACCCCACATCTTCTCTGTCTCTGACAACGCCTTCCAGAACATGTTGACTGGTACGAACAATCATTGATGGATGGATGAAGGGATGGATATACAGTATGGAGGGATGGGTTAATGAATAGGCTTATAGATGGCGAGGTGAATAGATGGATGGATGGATGATGGATGAATGGGTGGATAGATGGATGGATGGGTGGATATATGGATGGATGGGAGGAGAGGTTGATATGATGTATGTACTTCATGATGATGCTATTCTTGACACCTCTTACATATTTCTTTACTTGCAGACAGGGAGAACCAGTCTATCTTGATCACGTAAGTTTAACATGCAATTTTGAATTGATTATTAGTTTGTTAGAACTTAGCAGTTTGTAGTCAGAATCAAGTGTTTCACTGTAATACTTTAATTATATGATAATGCCTATCTTGAGACATTTGCCAATACTTTTATTTGAAAATGACTAAAATAAACCAATTTTCTATTCCATAAACCAGTGGAGAATCCGGTGCTGGAAAGACTGTCAACACTAAGCGTGTCATCCAGTTCTTTGCCACCATTGCTGTATCTGGGGGTGAAAAGAAGAAGGAGACTGGCAAAATTAAGGCAAGTCCTTAGAATTTCTGGGGTGGCAGTCGCCCTGCAGTTATAAAAGAGAGACAGCTACCAAAAGGTAATTTGTTTTTTCAGGGAACATTGTGGGTTATTTTCTGGCTGCTAGACTGTTCCAGGTTTCAGTACTGTGGCCGTGTTATGCTGTTCACAGCTGTCCTTGGCCTGCCTACTGAGTTACAATGTAACTGACCAACATGCTCTTTTCTCTCAGGGTTCCCTTGAGGATCAGATCATTGCAGCTAACCCTCTGCTGGAGGCTTATGGTAATGCCAAGACAGTGAGGAACGACAATTCGTCTCGCTTTGTAAGTTTGGGGGGACAAGATTATATATTATAGCACATGCTCTTTCTAATACATTCCCTATTATGATGATATAGTACAGCATACTACCAGCAGTACTGTAGCAGTACTGTAATTGCCAAAATGTTGTAAATCAAAGTGTAAATACTGTGTGCTATTCTGGCAATTGTATTTATTTTCTGACCCTCTGGTATTTCTCCATGCTGTACATTAGGGTAAATTCATCAGGATTCACTTCCAAAATACCGGCAAACTGGCCAGTGCTGACATTGAAACTTGTAAGTTGGCTTGGATTGCTTCTCAGTTCTTCATTAAATACACAAGGATATTACACCAGATTGTTGGCCTAAATATAGACAAAAAATTACTATGACTTTTGGTTTCCTACTTCAGATTCAAATTGCTCTCTCTCTCTCTCCTTCCCTCTCTCTCTCTCCCTCCAGACCTGCTGGAGAAGTCCAGAGTAAGCTTCCAGCTGCCCGATGAGAGAGGCTACCACATCTTCTACCAGATGATGACCAACCACAAGCCTGAGATTGTTGGTAAGATGAAGCAGAGTGCAGAGAAACAGTGCCCACTACTACTACTACTACTACTACTAATACTAATAATAAACTTTAATAATTACGTTTGTATATCACCTTTCATACAAAAATGCAGCTCAAATTTCTTTGCAATAAAGAAATGATATGCAATAGCGCTTCACATAAAAATAGACCTAACATGACCATAAAAACAGGGATAGAGTGCCATAGTTCATGTAAAATCAGATGGAAGATGAAAGACACTAAATAATAATCCCTTAGCAGAGCCTCGATCTTGATGTTCAATCAGCAGATCTGTCATACTCGGCAGAACTGTGTCTGCAATACCCTTTATTTACTGATATATATTTACGTATATATTTACATATATATATATAAATATACATATATACTATAGATATTATAATGTACAGTATATAGCCTAGTGGTTATATTATTTATTCATAATCATAACATTGTCTATTGTAACCCAAGGTAGCGATGCTCTGAGCGGATGGTAGAGTGCATGACTACAGTTCCCTGAAGTAGGGGAACGAGTTACAACACATTTGTGTGGGAAAAACACTGGCGTAAGAGCTTTGGAATACATCTGAACAGGCTAATTGCTACAGTACTGTATGTTGGCAAAATAGCTTTTAGTTACACCTGAGCAGGCTAATTACTGTCTAGTGTGTAGAGATGAACAGCCCTGTGTACCAATATGCTGCTGCAGTAAAGGGTGTTTTGAGTTTAAGATCCACTGGTGTTGCAGGTAGAAAGGTGCAGCATTGATGAAGCCAGGCTTCGATCCAGGTTGAGGATACATATTGGCATAGCCTAAGAGACTTGTCCTTTTTCATGTGACATACTGCATGTTTTATTATGTGCTCTTTGTGTGTTATTGTTGTTTGACTTGTACAGCACTTTGGTCAACTTTGTTGTTTTTAAATGTGCTCTACAAATAAAGTGGTATGGTATTCTGGCACATATTCAGCAAGCAGTGCTTATAGTTGCATTATAGTTTTATACAAGCTGATTTTCATTATTGGTTCTCCACAGAAATGACACTCATCACCACCAACCCCTATGACTACCCCATGATCAGCCAGGGTCAGATCACTGTGGCCAGTATCGATGACAACGTGGAGCTGGACGCCACAGACGTGAGTCACTGAAAGTACAATACAACACTTGAAAATAAAAGGCGTAGCATAAATGCAGTCATTAAGTCCCTCCACCTGGCACACTTGAGTTGATCTTACTTGTTTACATCTAACATTAACTTCCTCCTCCAGGAAGCTATTGACATCTTGGGCTTCACCCTTGAAGACAAGCAGAGCATCTACAAGCTGACTGGTGCTGTCATGCAACATGGCAACATGCACTTCAAGCAGAAGCAGCGTGAGGAGCAGGCTGAGCCAGATGGCACAGAGGGTGAGTCCCACTTCAAGTCCCAGGTTCCTCAAAAATCTCTATCAAATTCTATCTTTCTACTTGATATTTAACTAGAAATGGTGCCTGGAGAGCACAGACCTCCGCCCATGAATGCATTTCATGGCTGTGTGCGCGCACACGTGCGTGCGAACAGGACATGTTTGGTATTGCTGCAATTATTAGGTCACAAGCTTTATGCACGTCAAACCCCCCCCATTGAGAATACATTTTTGGCTCCTAAGCCCAAGTCGTCAGACTTCCCTCGCTCTTTTTTAGCCTGGAAAAATAAATGCCTCAGTCCAAAAAATGACTGGAAGTGAATGGACAGCTGTGTTTGGGCGGCTCTGTGGCGCCTCCCTTGGGTCGCAGCCGGTGGTCGGTAGTGCGGTGCACTCCGTGCTCTCCCACCGCACACCCCAGTTCAAACCTTGTGTGTCTAGTGCCCCCACACAGGGAGCTGCATCCGTTCTATTTTTTTTTTTTTCATTTGTGGATCCAGGCCGTGATTTGGATCTGCTCCAAAATGTAACGGTTACTAATTCAGCCCATGCTACACCCCTTCGCCAAGGTTCATGAAAATTGGTCAGGTAGTTTTTGTGTAATCCTGCTGGGAAATAAACGGGCGGAGTTCCCCCGCTTATTTTTACCCTGGAGAAATAAGCGGTCCTGAGCCTACGTGAATGGCCTGCCTGGCTGTGTTTGGGCGGCCTGTGGACCCGCCCTGTGAGTTTCATGAAAATCGGTCCAGTAGTTTTTGTGTAATCCTGGTCCAAAAAATGAATGGTGGTGAAAGGCCGGCCGTGTTTGGGCAGCTCGTGGACCCGCCCCGTGATTCAGATCCACTCCAAAATGTTGGACCACACTACAACCATCCACCGAGTTTCGTGAAAATCGGTCCAGTAGTTTTTGCATAATCCTGCTAACAGACAAATAAACAAACACAAGCAAGCACCCACCCACAAATGCCACTGAAAACATTACCTCTCACCATGCGCTGTCGCCGGGGTGGAGGTAATAATTAAATTGTGATCATTGTATCCCTCCTCAAACTCTATTTACTCCTCTCTCCCTCTAGTGGCTGATAAAATCTGCTACCTTCTGGGTATGAACTCAGCTGACATGCTGAAAGCCCTGTGCTACCCCAGAGTGAAGGTCGGCAATGAGTATGTGACCAAGGGTCAGACAGTGCCTCAGGTAAGGGGAGGTACACATTTGCTGAAAGAAAATAGTTTACTGCTTATTTCTTTAAATACTCAATATATGCTGTTGCAAAGTAACTGGAATGGTCCTTTTCATTTTCCCATAGTTCTTCTAGAATCAATAGAAGGCAATAAGCAGACTATAAGATGAAGTACATTAGTGTAATAAAGTGGAACCAACTCATGGCATTGTCATTACACAGGTGAATAATTCAGTGAGCGCTCTGGCCAAGTCCATCTATGAGAGGATGTTCTTGTGGATGGTCATCCGCATCAACTCGATGTTGGACACCAAGCAAGCAAGGAACTTCTTCATCGGCGTGCTCGACATTGCCGGTTTTGAGATCTTTGACGTGAGTTTGGTATTGCTATGGGATTGTTCAGGCTTTTGACCATATTTGGTCAAATAAATCCTGTCTTATTATTAATGAACTCATAAGTGAACAATTTGCTCTTCTTCTTTTTTTTTTTGTTTGTTATACATGAGTACAGAAAGTGTCTGATCTACCCTAATTAATTATGAGTAAATAAAGTCAAGATAAAGAATCAATATATGGAGGGTATCTAAACAAAGATGATCTCTCAAACTGTGCTTCTACAGTACAACAGCATGGAGCAGCTGTGCATCAACTTCACCAATGAGAAACTGCAACAGTTCTTCAACCACACCATGTTCGTCCTGGAGCAAGAGGAGTACAAGAAGGAGGGCATCATCTGGGAATTCATTGACTTTGGCATGGACTTGGCTGCCTGCATTGAGCTTATTGAGAAGGTGAAAACTATAACACTACATGTTTTGGGCTTTGCAAGTATAGTTGGTACACTTTGAAGCAACTGAATAGTATCATAATAATCACAGATATTATCATATTGGTAATACAATTCTGTAATTTATACATAAATATCGGACACATTTGGACAAGGCACTAGTTTGTTGTATGTCAACAGACACATGATTGATCAAAATGTGTTTCTTACACAGCCGATGGGCATTTTCTCCATCCTTGAAGAGGAGTGCATGTTCCCCAAGGCTTCAGACACTACCTTCAAGAACAAGCTGTACGATCAGCATCTTGGCAAGAACAGGGCCTTTGAGAAGCCTAAACCTGGAAAGGGAAAAGTCGAGGCCCACTTCTCCCTGGTCCACTACGCAGGTACAGTGGACTACAACATCTGTGGCTGGCTGGACAAGAACAAGGACCCCCTGAACGACTCTGTGCTTCAGCTGTACCAGAAGTCCTCAGTAAAAGTGATGACCGTTATCTACGTTGCTGCTCCACCTGAAGGTTTGTACATTTTCAATCCCCTCAAAGCAAAATGGATATAAGAAACTTTTTTCCCATAACGGTCACTTTGAAGTAAGTGAGATAACGATCTCAAGTGTTCAGAGTGAAAATATTTGTGTATAGGAACTTGAAGTATAGTGTATAGGAACAGAATATGTTTTTAAACAAGTTAATGCATTATATACATCTAATTAATTGTTTGTGAATTAAAAGGAAACTTAACAGTACTTAAATATAAATATTGTATCACATTATCATGTATTATTCTCTAACTCGTGATACTCATAGACACTTCAAAGAAAGGAGGCAAGAAGAAGGGAGGTTCCATGCAGACTGTGTCCTCTCAGTTCAGAGTGAGTGAACTTTTCTATCTAATTTCAAGGTACATTTGTGATGTTTTATGCCATGATTTTGTCTAATGGTTATTCATAACAAGCTACTAATCTTTACATACTTTATATTGAAATGTTTTTACAGAATCAACTAATTAGCTAATTAGGTCTAGTTGCAATCTAGCTCGTCAACTCCATTATCAATGGTATCTGAGAAAACTGTCCTTTGGAACACCCTTACAGGAGAACTTGGGCAAGCTGATGACCAACTTGAGGAGCACTCACCCTCATTTTGTGCGTTGCCTGATCCCCAATGAGTCTAAGACTCCAGGTATAACAAAATCACATTTTACAAATTATTTTACTTCTAAATTGACATTTAAATGAAATCTTAATTTCTAAAAACAGAAAAAATCATAATTATCTTTTGTTTCCAGGTCTGATGGAGAACTTCCTGGTTATCCACCAGCTGAGGTGTAACGGTGTGCTGGAGGGTATTAGGATCTGCAGAAAGGGCTTCCCCAGCAGAATCGTCTATGCTGACTTCAAGCAAAGGTACAGATACACACACAAACGTTCGTGCACAAACACATACAAAAACACAAAGTTCATGTAGAAAGGCACATGCACATTTGCACATGAATACACACACAAACATACCCTACATGTATGCACTCCCACAAACACCTTTTCATCCTTAACATTTAAAACCAAACTAATCAATATTCAATATTTCTCTCTACACAGATACAAAGTATTGAATGCCAGTGTCATCCCCGAAGGCCAGTTCATTGACAACAAGAAGGCTTCTGAGAAGTTGCTTGGGTCAATTGATGTGAATCATGAGGAATACAAGTTTGGACACACCAAGGTAAGATACCACATATTCAGGCTACGAAATACAAGCAACAACAAACACCCAACACAATAGCATTTCACCCATTCCATCAAATTAAACTCAACTTTGTGTCCTACTTTCACCTTGTTTACTTCATCTGTGTATTCTACCTGTGCCTCAGGTGTTCTTCAAAGCTGGTCTGCTGGGTGTCCTTGAGGAGATGAGAGATGAGAAGCTTGCTGCTCTGGTCACCATGACACAGGCTCTCGCCCGCGGTTACCTGATGAGGAGGGAGTTTGTGAAGATGATGGAGAGGAGGTGGGAGGGAGCTTATAATGTCTTTTTAACCTTTGTTTTACCACAAACCTCAAATTATTTGTGCAATTTCTCCCGTCAGGGATCAATAAAGTAATCCTACTCCTACTGCTACTTATGCCAACAGAAAATATGTTGTACTACAATATGACAATGTTGTGAATTACCAAAATATTATCATCCCTGGTGTTAGGATTTTAACTTTAATGGTAATTTTGATGGAAATATTTTACATATCTAAAGACACATTATATATACATACTGGTATCAGAGGATAGATTGCATTCATCACATCAGATCCAATGTGTATTGACCTTAACATTCACTGTGCTGCTCTTTCTTGTGATCAGAGAGTCCGTCTACACCATCCAGTACAATATCCGCTCATTCATGAATGTTAAGCACTGGCCATGGATGAAGGTGTACTACAAGATCAAGCCTCTTCTGCAGAGTGCTGAGACAGAGAAGGAGCTTGCCAACATGAAGGAGGATTATGAGAAATGCAAAGTCGCCCTCACCAAGTCTGAAGCTCGCAAGAAGGAGCTGGAGGAGAAAATGGTGTCCATGCTGCAGGAGAAGAACGATCTGGCTCTTGCAGTTGCATCTGTGAGTGAGCTACAGTACACAAACTCATGCATTCAAAAATAACCACCAATATCGAACAGAAATGAACACTGATCTTTTCTCCACTGTGTTTGCCTCCCAGGAAGCAGAGAATCTGAACGATGCTGAGGAAAGATGCGAGGGTCTAATCAAGAGCAAGATCCAGCTGGAGGCCAAACTCAAAGAGACAACCGAGAGGCTGGAGGATGAAGAGGAGATGAACGCAGAGCTGACGGCCAAGAAGAGGAAACTGGAGGATGAGTGCTCTGAGCTGAAGAAGGACATTGACGATCTGGAGCTTACCTTGGCCAAAGTGGAGAAGGAGAAACACGCCACTGAGAACAAGGTTTCAACATGTCAAAATCTTTTCAATAGCAAAGCAGTAGTTTGTTCAAAAACACAGCCAAACAGTAATGAAGTTAAGCTCTTCTATTCCCAAATCATGAACTGACCATCATCTCCTTTCGTTCTTGTCTTGTCCAGGTTAAAAACCTGACAGAGGAGATGGCCGCCCAAGACGAGAGCGTTGCCAAGTTGACCAAGGAGAAGAAAGCCCTGCAAGAGGCCCACCAGCAGACACTGGATGACCTGCAGGCAGAGGAGGACAAAGTCAACACTCTGACCAAGGCCAAGACCAAGCTGGAACAGCAAGTCGACGACGTGAGTCATCTTAGAGGATGTCTTGCACATTAGGGGCAGTTCTAACTATGCCTCTTCATGAATCGCTTATTGTTATCCTCATGAATGTTATCAATATTTACTTGTTATCACCAAAGATGAGTGAAAATCATGTGTTTTTTTCTCCAGCTGGAAGGTTCTCTGGAGCAAGAGAAGAAGCTCCGTATGGACCTGGAGAGAACCAAGAGAAAGCTGGAGGGAGACCTGAAACTGGCCCAGGAATCCATCATGGACCTGGAGAATGACAAGCAGCAGTCTGATGAGAAGATCAAGAAGTAAGTACAAATATTTTTCAGAGATCATTTGAGATAGATTGAATTAACTTGAATTCCAACCATCATTACAATGAAAGTGGCTTTAGTTTTGAATTCCAAAATTCCAAAATCGTAAATTTGTGCGACCAATATAAATGCACTGCAACAGTCAATTTGGTCATGTTCTTGGACAAGCTGCCCTATTGTGATGGTACTTTTTGTCCCTTGGCCCTTACTAAATGTTGTCAGAAATTATATCACCCAGGACACAGGCAACTAACACGTCACATCAAAATGGTCGTAGACCCCTGGTGTAGTGAATGGTTGGACTCCGCCCTCACAATAACACAGTAACTAAATGTTTGTCATTGATTCCTTTGTGCTCCATAGGAAGGACTTTGAGACCAGCCAGCTCCTCAGCAAGATTGAGGATGAGCAGTCTCTGGGAGCCCAGCTGCAGAAGAAGATCAAGGAACTTCAGGTACCGTGTAGTTACTGAGCCCTATTACAGTCATGATCATTATGATTCCAGAAAAAATAATCCTACATTTGATAGCGCTGTCCTTGCTTCTGAGACGTTCAGCCGGTTTGACTTTGGGTTGACTTCACCCTTATTTGCCCCCTGTCTCCTACTGAAGACCAGAATTAAAGAGTTAAAGGAATTTCTTTGGCAGCCATGATTCGTGAGAAGAGTACTTAAGAGTATTTAATCTCTACTTTAGGCTCGTATTGAGGAGCTGGAGGAGGAGATCGAGGCTGAGCGTGCTGCCAGGGCCAAGGTGGAGAAGCAGAGAGCTGATCTGTCCAGGGAACTTGAAGAGATCAGCGAGAGGCTGGAGGAAGCAGGAGGCGCCACTGCTGCTCAGATTGAGATGAACAAGAAGCGTGAGGCTGAGTTCCAGAAACTGAGACGTGATCTGGAGGAGTCCACCCTGCAACACGAGGCCACGGCTGCTGCCCTGAGGAAGAAGCAGGCTGACAGTGTGGCAGAGCTGGGTGAGCAGATCGACAACCTGCAGCGCGTCAAGCAGAAGCTGGAGAAAGAGAAGAGCGAGTACAAGATGGAGATTGATGACCTCTCCTCCAACATGGAAGCAGTTGCCAAGGCTAAGGTCAGTCATAATTCAATATTTTGATATATTACATGCAGTCTCTGCACCAAGCAGTATAGGCAAATCTGCAGTGTTCTCCCACATAGAAGAGAATAGTAGGGTGCCAAAGGAGGCTTGCGAAAAGCTAATGTCATTGTAGCTCAACTGATTATTATCAATGCAAACCAGACTCACTCAATCAAATACAGTATGTGTGTATTCCAAATACATGGTAGGGAATCACTGTCCTCTTCCTCCTCAGAAAAATACATTAATTCATGTAAAACGAAAGTGACAGTGTAATTAAAGCATAACCCTTTACCATGTCTGTAAACATGGTGTTTGACCCACAGGGCAATCTAGAGAAGATGGCGCGCACCCTTGAGGATCAGCTCAGCGAGATCAAGACTAAGAATGATGAGAATCTTCGCCAGAACACTGACATCAGCGCACATAGAGCCAGACTCCTGACTGAGAACGGTAAAATGAATAAATCAAGAACAAAGATGTATTGCATCTCATTACCAATTTTCAATTCAAACCTTTATTTAGCCAGAGGAAACACATTGAGACCAGGGGTCTCATTCACAATGTTGCCCTAGTTACAACAATCAGTGAACAGTCACACAAACACACAATACAATCATAAAAAAGCAGAACAAGTACAATCATAAAAACAATAAACAATGCATAGAGATAAAACATGTATAATTTAATTAAAACAAACACAAGTATCTAATCCAGTTTTATTCATCATTTGTTTACAATCACCCATTGAGAGGTATTGTATCTAGTAAGAGTGTCTTGCAGCTCATTCCATGCTCTGGGAGTCCAGTATCTAAAAGCAGTCTTCCCTAGCTCAGTTTTGACTTGAGGGACCTCAAGAACCAACCAGTCCTGGGACCTTGTCTGGTAATATCCAGAGCACCATGTGATGAGTGATGTCAGGTAACTAGGTAGTTTTTGTAAGATCGCTTTGTAAACATACAGGTACAAATGATGCATTCCCCTAGCGGACAAGGATGGCCACCCCACTGACTGATACAGGTGACAATGGTGTGTTCTATAATAATTACCTGTAATAAAACTACGTGCCGAGTGGTAAACCATGTCAAGCTCATAGTCTAGAACTGACAGGAACGTTGATTTTACTAAAAGTTTCCTTAATTGTCACACAAGATACTTCTATACAAGAACCCAAGTTTCACTCTCAGCTTTTTTGTTATTTTGTCAACATGCATTTGAAAAGTTTTTCGTCAATACATTATAATAGATAATAATAGCAGATAATAGAATTACTTTCCTTAAAGGAGCGTTAACTAGAACATGCTATATATTTAGTTTTAGCTGCATTTAAAACCAGTTTAAGCTCCAGGAGTGAGCCCTTAATGAAGTCAAAAGCTGTCTGCAAAATAAACAATTCTCCTTCCATTGACCAGGTAGCTGAGTTTAGCACTGTATTGTCGGTATAAAGGTGCACCTTACAACCATTTTAAAAAGAGATAATGTTATTAATAACACATATAAATTATAATAGACTGTTGATGATTCATAAAATCCATATACAGATGCATGGACCACATGATTCAGTTTAATGTATGAGAGGGGGAAAAGCATAAATATAGAAAGCGTCTGTGATGTTCTTTGCCTGACGAGAGCTCCATTCATTCCCTGCAGGTGAGTTTGGACGCCAGCTGGAGGAGAAGGAAGCCTTGGTGTCCCAGTTGACCAGAGGCAAGCAGGCCTACACCCAGCAGATTGAGGAGCTCAAGAGGCTTGTTGAGGAGGAGGTCAAGGTGAGGCTCTAAAACAAGTTGAACTATGGAGTCAGGTTCACCAACTATGTCAGTGACTTACTGTGACTATTACACACTGTTTGTCTCTTATTGAGTCCTTCTTTTTTGTAGTGTCTTGTTTAGTTTGTCATGCTTTTATTCTATATGTATGCGACTTATTTCATGTAGTTTCTGATGACTCAATGAAATATGAACTTGAAAGTATACATTTATGTAGTTTTCAGTAAATAGAACTAGAACGCTCTCTCGTTTTCTTTTCCTCCCAGGCTAAGAACGCTCTGGCCCATGGTGTCCAATCTGCTCGCCATGACTGTGACCTGCTGAGGGAGCAGTTTGAGGAGGAGCAGGAGGCCAAGGCAGAGCTGCAACGCGGCATGTCCAAGGCTAACTCTGAGGTGGCTCAGTGGAGATCCAAGTATGAGACGGATGCCATCCAGAGGACAGAGGAGCTGGAGGAGGCCAAGTAAGTCAAAGGAACCAGAAGGCCTTCCCCAAGAGACATTATATGCCACCCGTTGGGGAAGTAGATTGCTAAGAAGAATCGCGATGTAAAGCTACTTATGGAACTTATAAACTTTCGATCAGGACAGAGCACCTTCACAAAGCCTCTTTTGTCCCAAACAGGAAGAAGCTGGCTCAGCGTCTCCAGGAGGCTGAGGAGACCATCGAGGCCACCAACTCCAAGTGTGCCTCTCTGGAGAAGACCAAGCAGAGGCTGCAGGGAGAGGTGGAAGACCTCATGATTGACGTTGAGAGGGCCAACGCATTGGCCGCCAACCTGGACAAGAAGCAGAGGAACTTTGACAAGGTGAAAAAGATTATACCACAACTAAGTTTCAATAAGGTGAAATGATAGTTTTTTGGCAATCATTGGTCCACATGCTTTACTGGATGGCAGGGAAAGGAACCTGAACCAGCAATTGGAGGGTTTAGGGACTTAGAGTGATTTTAACACATTCTACTATTGTGCTGTTAGTTCATAACGACCTCAATGGCAAATGTAGTCATTATCATTTTCTAAATGCAATTAGTGTTAAAGGCTGCTTTCGCATGTGCTTCCTCCTACTGTAGGTTCTGGCAGAGTGGAAGCAGAAGTTTGAGGAGGGTCAGGCTGAGCTGGAGGGAGCTCAGAAGGAGGCTCGTTCTCTCAGCACAGAACTCTTCAAGATGAAGAACTCCTACGAGGAGGCTCTTGACCAGCTGGAGACTCTGAAGAGAGAGAACAAGAACTTGCAACGTGAGCTAAATGCAGTGCATGATGCTTTTAGAAGGGTATTTTCCACAGAACAACCCGAAGTAGTGGAAGGAACTGTTTCTCATTTAATGACTCAATTGTGCTGTGGATTAGTTATGTTAATGTAAAATGTTTCTGTTTCAAATCACAGAGGAGATCTCTGACCTGACTGAACAGATCGGAGAGACTGGCAAGAGCATCCATGAACTGGAGAAGGCCAAGAAGACGGTGGAGACAGAGAAGTCTGAGATCCAGACTGCGTTGGAGGAGGCTGAGGTAAAACTAAAATTAGAAAAGTAGAATACAGTTTCATTTGGAAATAATGAATATCGTCACAGTTCTTATATAACAAAGTGATTACTTCCATTTATTCAGGGAACACTGGAGCATGAGGAGTCCAAGATCCTGCGTGTGCAGCTGGAGCTGAACCAGATCAAGGGTGAGGTGGACAGGAAGCTGGCAGAGAAGGATGAGGAGATGGAACAGATCAAGAGGAACAGCCAGAGGGTGGTTGAGTCCATGCAGAGCACCCTGGATTCTGAGGTCCGCAGCAGGAACGACGCCCTGAGAGTGAAGAAGAAGATGGAGGGAGACCTGAACGAGATGGAGGTCCAGCTGAGCCACGCTAACCGCCAAGCAGCAGAGGCCCAGAAGCAGCTGAGGAATGTGCAGGGGCAGCTCAAGGTACTGAGAATCTTTATAATAATGATTACACTGCAGAGAAGAAAATAAAACCGCTTTCAGTCCAGTAATGCTGGCCTAGATTGGATCATATCCTAGATTTAAAGCTACAGTATGTAACGTCTGCACTATGAGCCTGATATGAGCTAGCAACAAGCTAGTCATGAGGAAAATTCCATCTGCCAGGGTAAATTCAGTCTTCTTCAACCCTTATGGTTTGTGGGTCTGGGTACGCCCACATTCCCATACGGCCATAGAAGAATGCCCATTGTTGGCGTTTGGATCTTGTGCATGCATGCACACGTTGAACCAGCTGTGGCCACACCTCTCCAAACATGTTTTCCCATTACATACTTAATCCTTTTTGTTCCTTGAGGAACATAAGGATGCAACAATCTGCTTCCATCTGATTCTGTCCTGTGCAGCACGTTGTGCCTCGCCCCAAGTTAGGTTAGCCATTTTCATTTCAGAGGTCACAGTTCTTCGACAAGTTGTTTTTGGCCTCCCTTGTTTCCTCTTTCCAGGTTCTATCTCAAGGCTACTTTGGGAATACAGTCCTGGTCCATTCTGAGGACATGTCCTAGCCATTGGAGCCGGCACTGTTTAATTTCCAGCACTACACTGCGACAGTTTGTATTTTTACACAGGTCCTCATTGGAAATCCTTTCCGGCCAGAAGATGCAACATTTCCTTCGGAGACATCCATTGTGGAATGCATTGATCTTCTTCATGTCATTCTCAACAACTCGCCAGCTTTCTGAGCCGTACAGCAGAACTGACTTAACATTGCTGTTATACATTCTGATCTTGTTTTTTTTCTTCCCATAGGCACACACATATACAGACAAAGCTGCTAGAGTACTAGACAACTTAGATTATGTGTAGTAAATAAAATGTCATATCTGTGTTTCTAGGATGCCCAGTTGCACCTGGACGATGCTGTCCGTGCTGCAGAGGACATGAAGGAGCAGGCAGCCATGGTGGACCGCAGAAACGGTCTGATGGTGGCTGAGATTGAGGAGCTGAGAGCGGCTCTTGAGCAGACAGAGAGAGGCCGCAAAGTGGCTGAGCAGGAGCTGGTGGACGCCAGTGAAAGAGTGGGACTGCTGCATTCCCAGGTGCTAACACACAGACACAGATAAAGCCATGGAACATTCATAATGGAAGTTATTTTTAAACGTATCATTGTTTAATCCTTCCAGAACACCAGCCTGTTGAACAGCAAGAAGAAGCTTGAGGGTGACCTGGTGCAGGTGCAAGGAGAGGTGGATGACACCGTCCAGGAGGCCAGGAATGCTGAGGAGAAGGCTAAGAAGGCCATCACTGATGTGAGTCTGGATAAGTTTAATCTGTATGCATCTTTCACCCTCATCACACTGTACTGTTTGCTAACCGATCAACTTTTACCACTCATAACAGCTATGCTGACTTACCTAGCAGTACTTCTCCACCTCACCCAAGCTGTGTTCTGTGGTGGCAGGCAGCCATGATGGCTGAAGAGCTGAAGAAGGAGCAGGACACCAGCTCTCACCTTGAGAGGATGAAGAAGAATCTTGAGGTGACAGTTAAGGACCTTCAGCACCGTCTGGATGAGGCTGAGAACCTGGCCATGAAGGGTGGCAAGAAGCAGCTCCAGAAACTGGAGAGCAGGGTGAGTTAATAGCAGTGGTAGAATTACCTGAGTTGCCTTAAATGGGGAAAAATGTTTTTATAGCATGTAATTGATAAAATCTTCTCAATGAGCTCATGTTCTCCATGCAGGTGCGTGAGCTGGAGGGAGAGATTGATGCTGAACAGAGGAGAGGTGCAGACGCAATCAAGGGAGTCCGCAAGTACGAGCGCAGAGTCAAGGAGCTGACATACCAGGTAACAACTCACACTCCAATACACTCCTCATTATACAGACATCATATATGTATGTGAACATAATACTGTATATATATATTTGCATAAATGTGTGTGTGTATGTGTATACACACGTTATTTACACATATTATATAATTTCTTAATTTCCTATCTGCTTTAGACTGAGGAGGATAAGAAGAACATGACCAGACTTCAGGACCTTGTGGACAAGCTGCAGCTTAAAGTGAAGGCCTACAAGAGACAGGCTGAGGAGGCTGTAAGTCATACACTAAAGAGTTCAAACTGCATTGCAGGTTTAACCTGAAATCAAAATCTTTTTGAGTTCCATTGAAACCTTTAACTAGGAGCTACATTCATGTCAAAATACTTGAGCTTGATTGAGTTTGCCCTTTATAAAGGAAAAAGTGCAGAAGTCACAAAAGTTTAAGTCCACCCTCAAATTAAGCCATTATCATTTAGAATTAAACAATAGGCTTTTGACCTTACTACCAAATAGAATAGAATGCAAATTCGCTAAGATACACAACTTGATCGTCATTCTGCAACTACTGCATTTTGGGATGCTGATGTTTTTCTCTCAATATCTCCCAGGAGGAGCAAGCCAACGGCCACATGTCCAAGTTCAGGAAGGTTCAGCATGAGCTGGAGGAGGCTGAGGAGCGTGCTGACATCGCTGAGTCTCAGGTCAACAAGCTCAGAGCCAAGAGCCGTGACTCTGGAAAGGTAAGGGTTCGTTTGCTGTTGGGTAAACTTGAATCTTGTCCTACTGGAACCACTACTTCACGTTATAGTTCACAAAAATGCATATTTTGTCTGGACCCTTTCTGCAAAAAGAAGCTGATAACTAATGCCCTCTTTGTTTTTTTCTTTCCTTCTCTCAGGCAAAGGAAGCTGAATAAACATGACAAGAGCCTGTCACACATTACTATGGCTGATAAAATATGAGTTTCATGGTGAATGTTTTTTGAAATAAATTAAGCAAGAATGCACTTAATGAATTTGTGGATTTGTTACAAGAACAGCTAGTGTAAACAAAGACATGGGGTCACTCAACTTTACTGCAGCTTCTTTATTGCTCCATGAAACACCTACAGCAAGTAAAAGCAGCTCTTTTCAACTTTCAACTACAAAAACAGAATACACCCCTGGAAACAGTTGATCAATAAATCACCAAAGGTTTTGCAATGACTGAAGGTGGATATAAACCAAGCCAACAGTCAGATGAAAACAGAATGCTTACTAAACCGTCAAGCTGCTTCAGTTTGGTGGGGCTTCATTTTCGACTCTGGTCTGGAGTCATGAGGAGGTGATGCGGGCTCATTAGGCCTAATCTGAGAAACATGGAGGTATTAGAGAAACTGTCTCCCAACATGTCAGGACGTTGGGAGGAAATTAGCCAATCAGCATACGGTGGAGTTTTCATGCAGGAGAAGGGGGAGCGGGCAGAAGTTCAAGACAATGAGAATAAAGATGGTACTGCTGCTGCATTTTCAACATACTGTATCTGGCCAACTTGTAGAATAATGATCAGCTTTTTCATTGTTGATAGCCATGTCTTAGGTCAATTTTCAAGAAATAAATCTAAGTTCAGACAGGTTTCAAAGTTTCAAAATAAATAAAAGTCCAAAAAGAAAACAAGTTGAGGCACCAGGAGTCCAATGCGATGACTTTATTGCTTCTTCAGAAACAAAATAGCAGTAAAGCCGGTGCTTCCCGGGAAAGAGACCCCCCTTTGTCTTTGTGTTACCCCTTAAATAGTCTGCCACCATCCCCCCTCTTTCTTGACCACATCCCACTTTCCAAACATCATCTCTACTTTGGCACAAATCCAATGGTGTCTAATATGCCAACCTATGCCCAAATATGTCCTTTTGGTACGCCATTGTTTCCGGCAAGGGGGGGGGGGATAGGGAGAATGTTGGGGAACCCTATCGGTACATGGGCAATCGTAGACTGTTTTTGTAGACAAGACTGCAGTGCCAGCATTAATTAATTCAATCGTTTGGCAAATCAGGGAGGAGAAGAGGGGAAAATTGGGAATTTAACAGGAAGACATTGGGATATCTAAACGGTCAGGGAGATTGTACACTATTCCAGCCGCCATAAAATTGCTAGCCTCAGCAACCTTAAACTGCTCCTAAACTCACTTAAGTAGGAGAACTCCACTTTCAACAGATCAGTTCCCTATGGCTACATCTAGTGGTTGCATCTGATATTGCTGTTGAGCAGTTTATTATTGGTTTCATCTAGCGCTACTCTTGAGCAGATATCTGTTACAGCATTTAAAGTTGTGGCTATGTAAAACAATTTATACCATAGGATGATTATGATTACAATATTATGAAATGATTAAAATGCAGGGGAGCTAAATCAAACTAGAAAGTACATTTCCTGGAGAAAATGTGAGGTGGGCTAGCTGCTGCAGCTGTATGTAACAGCTACTGCTAGAACTACTACGGATCAGGCAATCTCCATGCACCCACCGGCGAAGACCGTGCGTCTCTAGCCCAATCAGGGGCTGAGTTGTGGGGTCTGTGGTGTGGACAGTGGCATGGTGGTGAGACTCCACCCCCTCAGGTCAGAGCCAGTCGGGGACAGTGTACCCCTCTCCGGACCACCTACCCGCCCGCACCGGTGAAGACCATGTGTCTCTAGCCCAATCAGGGGCTGAGTTGTGGGGCCCGTGGCGTAGATAGTGGCGTGGTGGTGAGACTCCGCCCCCCCAGGTCAGAGCTGGTCGAGGACAGTGTACCCCTCTCCGGGCCACCTACCCGCCCGCACCGGTGAAGACCATGTGTCTCTAGCCCACTCAGGGGCTGAGTTGTGGGGCCCGTGGTGTAGATTGTGGCGTGGTGGTGAGACTCCGCCCCCTCAGGTCAGAGCTGGTCGAGGACAGTGTACCCCTATCTGGGCCACCTACCCGCTCGCACCGGTGAAGACCATGTGTCTCTAGCCCACTCAGGGGCTGAGTTGTGGGGCCGTGGCGTGGATAGTGGCGTGGGGGTGAGACTCCGCCCCCTCAGGTCAGAGCCAGTCAGGGACAGTGTACCCCTCTCCGGGCCACCTACCTGACTCATCCGGTGAAGATCGTGTGTCTCTTGCCCACTCAGGGGCTGAGTTGTGGGGCCCGTGGCGTGGATAGTGGCGTGCTGGTTAGGCCCCGCCCCCTTGGGTCACAGCTAGTCGGGGACAGTACAGTGACCTCTGGGCAATTTCCATGCATCCACCAATGAAGACTGTGTCTCTAACCCACTCGGGGGTTGAGTTGTGGGGCCCGTGGCGTAGATAGTGGCGTGGTGGTGAGATTCCGCCCCCTCAGGTCAGAGCTGGTCGAGGACAGTGTACCCCTCTCCGGGCCACCTATCCACCCGCACCGGTGAAGACCATGTGTCTCTAGCCCACTCAGGGGCTGAGTTGTGGGGCCGTGGCGTGGATAGTGGCGTGGGGGTGAGACTCCACCCCCTTGGGTCAGAGCCGGTCGTGGACAGTGTAGGCCATGCCGGGCTACCCACCTGCCTTCACCAGTGAAGACTGTGTGTCTCTAGCCACCTCAGAGGCTGTGTTGTGAGGTCCGTGGCGTGGATAGTGGCGTGATGACGAGACTCCGCCCCCTCCAGTCAGAGCAGGTCGGGAGCAGTGCACTGACATCCGGGCAATCTCCATGCACCCACAGTGAAGACCGTGTGTCTGTAGCTCACTCAGGGGCTGAGATGTGGGGACAGTGGAGTGGATAATGGCGTTGTGACGAGACTCCGCCACCTCGGGTCAGAGCCGGTCTAGGACAGTGTACTGCTCCCCGGACCACCCACATGCACCCAACCGTGAAAACTGCGTCTTTAGCCAACTCAGGGGCTGAGATGTGGGGACGGTGGCGTGGATAGTGGCGTGGTGGCGAGACTCCGCCCCCTCAGGTCAGAGGTTGTGGGAGGCAGGTCAGTGATTGCCAGGCCATCCCCATGCACCCCTCATTGGAGACCATGTGTCTATAGCCCACTCCGGGGCGGAGCAGTAGCTGTAGAGGTGTTGTATGGAAGTCGAGGTTAGAAGAAGTAGCAGTGAAAAGCAATAGGTGTTTGTTATAAGTACTGCTAGTACTACACTCAAAAATAGATTAGACCACTCATCATAACTCATAGTTTTATTGAGTTCAATAGCTGAAAGAGGAGAAAAGATATTAATATGAGTTTGCAGCCTGAAAAAGAGTGTCATTCTAAATATTTCTTTGAATATAAGGAAGGAAGGAAGGAAGGAAGGAAGGGAAGGAAGGAAGGAAGGCAGGAAGGAAAGAAGGAAGGAAAGAAGGAAGGAAGGAAATAAGGAAGGATGGGTGGAAGAAAGGAAGGATGGAAGGAAGGAAGGAAGGAAGGAAGGAAGGAAGGAAGGAAGGAAGGAAGGAAGGAAGGAAGGAAAGAAGGAAGGATTGATGGAAGAAAGGAAGGATGGAAGTAAGGAAGGAAGGAAGGAAGGAAGGATGGAAGGAAGGAATATGAATGCTACCACAGTAGTCATAAAAGGGTGCCTGTACAGAGAGCCTGCGCATGTCCCCAAATTCAAATCTCAACTGACACTGAGCATCCTCTCATTCACTTCAATGGAAAGGCATGCCGGATTCAGACAGCTCTCTCTCAAAAAGTATAAAGGCTACAGCTTAGCTATTGACATCGTAGGAATCCTGAGAACTTGCTGAACATTTGTATGTATAACTGTCCGTGTAGCTTAAAAACTGTAGGCATGGCGACGAGTTAGAAAACGTGTAAAAATGCAAAATGAGCAGCTCAAAAGCTAGAGTGCAGCGCCATACGTTTAAATGGGGAGCGCAGTTGCCGAACAAATCATCATACAGCGAAAAGTATAAGTCACACAGCTTAGATACTTACATTGTACGAATCAGCACAGTTGTGTGAAAGTTTTGATGTATAATATGTGTGTGAGCTTTCAAAACTGTAGGAGTGCCAGCAGTTTACAAAATGTGTAAATATTTTCAAAGCAACAGCTGCCACCACTCTAAAAGCATAATGATACTGAACATTCCACCAGCAGTTTCAATGGCACAAAAATGACTATTAAAAGTTAAATTACTAAAAAACTATAAAAAATATCAAAAATCTGAATACATCCGTTAAAGAGCTAAACATCGTGAACATTTTAAAGTTTGAATGAAGTTTCTAGCACAAAGTATGAAGAAGTTATAAAGGAGACAAAAAACGGGGAGAATAATAATAACTAGAAAGTACATTTCCTGGAGAAAATGTGAGGTGGGCTAGCTGCTGCAGCTGTATGTAACAGCTACTGCTAGAACTACTACGGACCAGGCAATCTCCATGCACCCACCGGCGAAGACCGTGCGTCTCTAGCCCAATCAGGGACTGAGTTGTGGGGTCTGTGGCGTGGATAGTGGCGTGGTGGTGAGACTCCACCCCCTCAGGTCAGAGCCAGTCGGGGACAGTGTACCCCTCTCCGGGCCACCTACCTGACTCCACCATGAAGACCTCTGGGCAGTCTCCTTGCACCCACTGGTGAAGACTGTGTCTCTAGCTCAATCAGGGGCTGAGTTGTGGGGTCTGTGGCGTGGTGGCGAGACTCCGCCCACTTGGTTAAGAGCCAGGCGTGAACAGTGTAGGCCGCACCGGGCTATCCACCTGCCTTCACCAGTGAAGACCGTGTGTCTCCAGCCCACTCAAGGGCTGAGTTGTGGTGTCCGTAGCATGTTCAGTGGCGTGGTGGCGAGACTCCGCCCCCTTGGGTCAGAGCCGGTCGTGGAAAGTGAAGGCCATGCCGGGCTACCAACCTGCCTTCACCAGTGAAGACTGTGTGTCTCTAGCCACCTCAGAGGCTGTGTTGTGAGGTCCGTGGCGTGGATAGTGGCGTGATGGCGAGACTCCGCCCCCTCCGGTCAGAGCAGGTCGGGGGCAGTGTACTGACATCCGGGCAATCTCCATGCACCCACCAGTGAAGACCGTGCGTCTCTAGCCCACTCAGGGGCTGAGATGTGGGGACAGTGGCGTGGATAGTGGCGTTGTGAAGAGACTCCGCCTCCTCGGGTCAGAGCCGGTCTAGGACAGCGTACTGCTCCCCGGACCACCCACATGCACCCAACCGTGAAAACTGCATCTTTAGCCAACTCAGGGTCTGAGATGTGGGGACGGTGGTGTGGATAGTGGCGTGGTGGCGAGACTCCGCCCCCTCAGGTCAGAGGTTGTGGGGGGCAGGTCAGTGATTGCCAGGCCATCCCAATGCACCCCTCATTGGAGACCATGTGTCTATAGCCCACCCCGGGCGGACCAGTAGCTGTGGAGGTGTTGCAGTAGGTGTTTGTTATAAGTACTGCTAGTACTACACTCAAAAATAGATTAGACTACTCATCATAACTCATAGTTTTATTGAGTTCAATAGCTGAAAGAGGAGAAAATATATTAATATGAGTTTGCAGCCTGAAAAAGAGTGTCATTCTGAATATTTATTTGAGGAAGAAAGAAAGAAAGAAAGAAAGAAAGAAAGAAAGAAAGAAAGAAAGAAAGAAAGAAAGGATGGATGGATGGATGGATGGATGGATGGAAGGAAGGAAGGAAGGAAGGAAGGAAAGAGAAAGAAAGAAGGAAGGAAGGAAGGAAGGAAGGAAGGAAGGAAGGAAGGAAGGAAGGAAGGAAGGATGGAAGGATGGAAGGAAAGGAAGGATGGAAGGAAGGATGGAAGGAAGGAAAGAAGGAAGGAAGGATGGATGGAAGTA
This sequence comes from Borostomias antarcticus, assembly GCF_949987555.1. NCBI lineage: Eukaryota > Metazoa > Chordata > Actinopteri > Stomiiformes > Stomiidae > Borostomias > Borostomias antarcticus. The sequence continues at coordinate 7,464,926 of NC_140257.1, read as the reverse complement.
AGGGAAGGAAGGATGGAAGAAAGGATGGAAGGAAAGGAAAGGAAGGAAGGATGGAAGGAAAGGAAGGATTGAAGGAAGGAAAGGAATGAAGGATGGAAGGAAGGAAGGAAAGAAAGCAGGAAGGAAGGAAGGAAATAAGGAAGGATGGAAGTAAGGGAAGGAAGGAAGGATGGAAGGAAGGATGGAAGGACGGATGGAAGGACGGATGGAAGGAAGGATGGAAGGAAGGATGGAAGGAAAGAAAGAAAGAAAGAAGGAAGGGAAGGAAGGATGGAAGGATGGATGGAAGGAAGGAAAGAAAGAAAGGAGGAAGGATGGAAGGAAGGATGGAAGGAAGGAAGGAAGGAAAGAAGGAAGGAAGGGAAGGGAAGGGAAGGAAAGGAAAGGAAAGGAAAGGAAAGGAAAGGAAGGAAGGATGGAAGGAAGGAAGGAAGGAAGGAAGGAAGGAAGGAAAGAAAGGAAGGAAGGATGGAAGGAAGGATGGAAAGAAGGAAGGAAAGGAAGGAAGGAAGGATGGAAGGAAGGAAGGAAGGAAAGGAATGAAGGATGGAAGGAAGAAAGGAAGGAAGGAAAGGAAGGATGGAAGGAAGGAAAGAAGGAAGGAAGGATGGAAGGACGGAAGGAAGGAAAGAAGGAAGGAAGGGAAGGGAAGGGAAGGAAAGGAAAGGAAAGGAAAGGAAAGGAAAGGAAAGGAAGGAAGGATGGAAGGAAGGAAGGAAGGAAGGAAGGAAAGAAAGGAAGGAAGGATGGAAGGAAGGATGGAAAGAAGGAAGGAAAGGAAGGAAGGAAGGATGGAAGGAAGGAAGGAAGGAAAGGAATGAAGGATGGAAGGAAGAAAGGAAGGAAGGAAAGGAAGGATGGAAGGAAGGAAAGAAGGAAGGAAGGATGGAAGGACGGATGGAAGGACGGATGGAAGGAAGGAAGGAAAGGAAGGAAGGATGGATGGAAGGAAGGAAGGAAAGAAGGAAAGGAAGGAAGGATGGAAGGAAGGAAAGAAAGAAGGAAGGGAAGGAAGGATGGAAGGATGGATGGAAGGAAGGAAAGAAAGGAGGAAGGAAGGATGGAAGGAAGGATGGAAGGAAGGAAGGAAGGAAGGAAGGAAGGAAGGAAGGAAGGAAAGAAGGAAGGAAGGAAGGAAGGGAAGGAAGGAAAGGAAGGAAGGAAGGAAGGAAGGAAGGAAGGATGGAAGGAAGGATGGAAAGAAGGAAGGAAAGGAAGGAAGGAAGGATGGAAGGAAGGAAGGAAAGGAATGAAGGATGGAAGGAAGAAAGGAAGGAAGGAAAGGAAGGAAGGATGGAAGGAAGGAAGGAAGGAAGGAAGGAAGGAAAGGAAGGAAGGAAGGATGGAAGGAAGGAAGGAAAGAAAGAAAGAAGGAAGGAAGGATGGAAATAAGGGAAGGAAGGATGGAAGGAAGGATGGAAGGATGGATGGAAGGAAGGAAAGTAGGAAGGAAAGGAAGGAAGGAAGGAAGGAAGGAAGGACGGATGGAAGGAAGGAAGGAAAGGAAGGAAGGATGGATGGAAGGAAGGAAGGAAAGAAGGAAAGGAAGGAAGGATGGAAGGAAGGAAAGAAAGAAGGAAGGGAAGGAAGGATGGAAGGATGGATGGAAGGAAGGAAAGAAAGGAGGAAGGAAGGATGGAAGGAAGGAAGGAAAGAAAGAAAGAAGGAAGGAAGGATGGAAGTAAGGGAAGGAAGGAAGGAAGGATGGAAGGAAGGAAGGATGGAAGGATGGATGGAAGGAAGGAAAGAAGGAAGGAAAGGAAGGAAGGAAGGATGGAAGGAAGGAAAGGAAGGAAGGATGGAAGGAAGGAAGGAAAGGAATGAAGGATGGAAGGAAGAAAGGAAGAAAGGAAGGAAAGGAAGGATGGAAGGAAGGAAAGAAAGAAAGACGGAAGGAAGGATGGAAGTAAGGGAAGGAAGGATGGAAGGAAGGATGGAAGGAAAGGAAGGAAAGGAATGAAGGATGGAAGGAAGGAATGAAGGAAAGGAAGGAAGGAAGGAAGGAAAGAAAGAAAGAAGGAAGGAAGGATGGAAGTAAGGGAAGGAAGGATGGAAGGAAGGATGGAAGGATGGATGGATGGAAGGAAGGAAAGAAGGAAGGAAAGGAAGGAAGGAAGGAAGGAAGGATGGAAGGAAGGAAAGGAAGGAAGGATGGAAGGAAGGAAGGAAAGGAATGAAGGATGGAAGGAAGAAAGGAAGAAAGGAAGGATGGAAGGAAGGAAAGAAAGAAAGACGGAAGGAAGGATGGAAGTAAGGGAAGGAAGGATGGAAGGAAGGATGGAAGGAAAGGAAGGAAAGGAATGAATGATGGAAGGAAGGAATGAAGGAAAGGAAGGATGGAAGGAAGGAAGGAAAGAAAGAAGGAAGGATGGAAGTAAGGGAAGGAAGGATGGAAGGAAAGGAAGGAAGGAAAGGAAGGATGGAAGGAAGGAAAGAAAGGAAGGATGGAAGGAAGGAAAGGAATGAAGGATGGAAGGAAGAAAGGAAGGAAGGAAGGAAGGAAGGAAGGAAGGAAAGGATGGATGGATGGAAGGAAGGAAAGAAAGAAAGAAGGAAGGATGGAAGTAAGGGAAGGAAGGAAGGAAGGATGGAAGGAAGGATGGAAGGAAAGGAAGGAAGGATGGAAGGAAGGAAGGAAAAGGAATGAAGGATGGAAGAAAGGAAGGAAGGAAAGAAGGAAGGACAGAAGGAAGGGAAGGAAGGAAGGAAGGAAGGAAGGAAGGAAGGAAGGAAGGAAGGAAGGAAGGAAGGAAGGAAGGAAGGAAGGAAGGAAGAAATGAATATGGATTAGTCATAAAAGGGTGCCTCTACAGAGAGCCTGCACATGTCCCCAAATTCAAATCCCAACTGACACTGTGAGCATCCTCTCATTCACTTCAATGGAAAGGCATGCCGGCTTCAGACAGCTCTCTCTCAAAAAGTATAAAGGTGCCAGCCTAGATATTGACACCATAGGAATCCCGAGAAAATCATGAACATTTTAGGCTATGATATGTCTGTGTAGCTTAAAAACTGTAGGCATGGCGACGAGTTAGAAAAAGGGTAAAAATGCAAAATTAGCAGCTCAAAAGGTAGAGTGTGGGCCCATACGTTTCAATGGAGAGCGCAGTTGCCAAACAAATCGTCATACAGCGAAAATTATAAGTCACACGGCTAAGATACTTACATTGTACGAATCAGCACAGTTGTGTGAAAGTTTTGATGTATAATATGTGTGTGAGCTTTCAAAACTGTAGGAGTGCCAGCAGTTTACAAAATGTGTAAATATTTTAAAAGCAACAGCTGCCACCACTCTAAAAACATAATGATACTGAACATTCCACCAGCAGTTTCAATGGCACAAAAATGACTATTAAAAGTTAAATTACTAAAAAACTATAAAAAATATAAAAAATCTGAATACATCCGTTAAAGAGCTAAACATCGTGAACATTTTAAAGTTTGAATGAAGTTTCTAGCACAAAGTATGAAGAAGTTATAAAGGAGACAAAAAACGGGGAGAATAATAATAATAAAGAAAGAAATAGTGGGAATATCACAAGTTGGGCTAGCTTTTACAAGCTAGCCCACCTAATAATAAAGAAAGAAATAGTGGGAATATCACAAGTTGGGCTAGCTTTTACAAGCTAGCCCATCTAATTAAATCACTTCAAGTTGATACAAATTAATAGATAAGAAAGCAGCACAGGTTGACTGTCCCTGTCTTTTTTCATGATATCAGAGTGCATTTAGTAGAAAATAGTTTGTGGGATGTTCCAATCGCCCTGGTAGTTTTTGTATAATCCTGCTATGTGATGGATAATACTGTTTTTTTTCGTTTGCTTCAACACTCAAATAAAAGAGAACACATAGTTAGTGAAACCTGACACTCGAGGGGCAAAACCTCAGCCCAGATGTGCAGGTAACTTATGATTTATATGTAGGCTAATACCATAGGTTCCAGGCTAAGAAAATGTAACTTTTCCTAATACAGTGTTTATCTGATTTTTTTTTTATAAATCAGATATGATTTTGTTTTACATACATAGAAACATAAGACAATATTGGGCGTAAACAGCAAGAAAAAAAGTTGATATGGGTTCTTCGCATTGCTAGACTGATACATTACATTACCGCTCGGCCACCGGCGGGACAGTAAACCCGGCAGGAGAAGTAGATATAAAGGGAAGGAAGCCGGTCCAAGTATGGCAAATGTTGTTTTCTTTTAATATGTGTATCCGCCCACTGATTCTGATCCGCACCAACATTTTATGTGTTCTAACGTGGCCCATGCTACACCACTTCACAAAGTTTCATGAAAATCGCACTGGTTGTTTTTGTATAATCCTGCTATGTGACCGAACAAACGAAATAACACACATGATGGAAAATATACCCTCCCCCAGTGGTCGCTGGGCGGAGCCAAATATAACCGCACGTGGTAATGGGACAGGTTGCTACAGTTCCTACATAACCATACTCAGGACGTTTCAACCTACAGTACAAGGTCTTCGTCAGGTAGCCTAGAGTTCTGGGTATTTCACAGGGAAATCCCATTGGAAATCTCGTGGGATTTCAGACGGGTGTTATTTCATTTTAGTGATGCACCACCGCCAGGTGGCGTCTTTGAGCAGATTTAGTAGACTTGGCTCACAGTGTATGTCTCCTATAGTCTACGAATGGAGACAAGCCTGATCATTGCATCATTAAATTCTTTAATTTAAATGCTCTGTTGTAAAGCACTTTGATCTGAATTTATCTTTATGAAATCAGAAATCATGTGATGTCTGTTAAGTCATGTGTGTTATAGATTTATTCTAATAATTAAGAAAAGAGTAGTTCAGAATGCCAAGTGTGCCTAGGGCTAACTAAAGGTACTGGATAGACATGCTGACAACGCCATCTTTTTTATGCAAGAGGGGAGGTCCTCAGGACTAAATAAGGCCACACAGGTTTAATATGAAAGATGAGGACATGAACCCAATTTGTAAAAAAGTACAAAAATACACCTTTATTCTAATTACACATTATAGACCAACAATGCAAATAGATAGAGAAATCCTCACAGGCACGACCTCACGTCGAAGGCAAATAAAGCAGGCGAGGGCAGGGCGACGGGCTGTAAAGGAGGATGCTACCACCTGAATCTATAGAAGCACACCATGATTCTGTGCCAGCAGCCCCACACAGTACATGGCAAACAACACGGCAACCACACAGCAAGTCACGGTCACACACACACCCACACACACAATCAGTGGTACACGCGTCACACTCCACCCAGCGCAAGGAGACTTATGCCCGGCTAGCTAGTCTACCTCCTCCCCGCCGCCACCCCCCACTCAGAAGAAATACAAAGATGCACTACGACCGCGCGGCTGATCAGCTGGTTCAAGGGAGAAGGGCAATTGCTTACTGAGACCTATATTCTATCCGAAGCTAAACTAGTTGTAAACATGAACATAGAATTCGCTTAAACTTAAGAGAAGACAAGGCTAAGCAAAGCAGCAGTTAACGTTAGCAGTCCTACGGGGACAAACAACCAAATTAGTCGCTGACCATGAACTGCCACTGCTATTCTATGGTCGCAAAACTCAATTTCTTTAGCCTACCTGGTTCTGGTTTTTGAGCGGCTAGATAGCGGCCACGGACCTCGTATAGGCTCTTTGCACAAGCTCCACTACTTCCTGAAATTCTACAGGCATACTTATTTCCTGTCCTATACCATTGGATGTAAGTGATTAATCAGGTGTGATCAGGTGTGCCGCAGAAGAACCTTCTTAAGGAGTTAAGAAGGGTCCAAAGTAGAGGTCAGCTATGACGAAGCCTTAAGAAAAGAGTGTTTCCCGAGCGCGTTCTTAGAGCCCTTCTTAGTGCCCTTCTTAGCGCCGCGCTAAAGAAGCTTCTTTACAGGAGCTGTCCACCACCTCGGTACTGAAATCAAATCAATCGATGGCAGGCTAATCGATTGTTCCATATAATTGCATGCTCCCAAATGAAATTTTTATGTAACAAGTAGCGTCCTACTTAATGCTAAAAATGATCACGCGGGGAAACAAGGCGCCTGAACGCGATTATAATACTAATTGCGAACTGAATCCACACATCTCCTATTTCCCTGCTGTTCTGCCGACCTATTCTAGGTAGGATAACGTTATGTCCTATTAATTTGCAATGTGTATGTAATGTGCTAAACAAATTAAATAGCATTGCTCGCATTGCCCACTACAAATAGGAAACACCAGTGATAGGCCTACTATACATACTAAACTAAACTATACTAAACATCAACTGATGCAAATAATGTCCAATAACTTGGGAAAGAATCTGAAAAATAAGTAACTGAAAACATGACACTGACAACAATGAAATATAACATTACATGATGCCTTGACCCCAACAAACATAGTGGGGAATATAGATATGCAAGGAGAGCAGGAGTTGAAGCCATGCCCACCAAATATCAACAGCTCACCGATGCACGGGACAATGCGAGACCCTGTGACAGGTAGGCTAGAAATAATAGGCCACAAAGGACACATTCAAGATGGCACAACAAACTGCATGTAGCCTATAAGCAACAAACCAGGCGAGGTCCAGCCTGGCTTATGTGCGTGGCTGGCTTGTTTCTGTTCAGGACTGGTCGAACAGAAGCTAGTCATGCCACTGAAATAGCTGTGAATTGAAATGACATGAAATAATGTCTGATAAATTAAGATAGGTCTTGTCGACTGGACACATCAGTTCCAATGCTTCCAATTCTAATCCAGCACAATAAGAGCAGGATAGCCAGTTAGCTCATGAGCTCACAACAACTAGCAGCAGCTTCCATAACATTAATGGTAGCGGTCAGTGGCTAAAGCAGATACACTGTAACGTTAGCTATTTTGCTGCAATTGGTTCAACTTCTGTTTCTGGACAAAGGTAAGGGATAAAAAGATTGGAGTGAAAGGATGAACGTGTGGAGGTTTGGGGTATAGTCCCATAAAGTCATCCCCACTGGGGCCTTGAACTAGGGCTGCTCGATTAATCAGATTTTAATCTAGATTAAGATTTGGGCTGTCAATGATAATTAAAACAAAATAATCGTCATAAAACGATTTTGCGCACCCTACACTGCAGAGCTATACTGTGCTTGACCCCTCCCCCACCCCCCAAAGCCCCAAAACAAACACTTTAGTTCAGAGTGAGACGAGTTGTCAAGCGAGGCGCACGTATGCTCCTCTCGAACAAAACACGACAAGAAGAAGATTATGGCAGCAGAAAGAGAGCCGCTGGTGGACAAGAGAGCTAAAACAACGTCAGTGGTGTGGAAACACTATGGGTTTGCAGAGACAGATTTTGACCAAGTTGACACGGTGTGTAAAATTTGCTACACAGTCGTAGCTGCCCCTCAAAGCAACACGACAAATCTTTTTAATCACCTGAAGTCGTCACACCAAGTGGTCTATGACCAAGCAATAAAAGAGCAAAAGGAGAAAGCCCTCTCGTCACTGCAAAACAGTAATCTATTCAGGAAACCCTTTATAACGCAACCACATATTCCACCAACTCCCGTAGACATAAAGAAATAACGCAGGTCATCACATTCTTTATCGGTAAAGACCAGTGCCCAATCAACACCGTCAACAACTCCGGATTCAAGAAAATGGTGAATACTTTGGACAAGCGTTACGCCTTGCCATCTCGTCACCATTTCAGTAGAGTTGCACTGCCTGCTCTGTGTAAAGAGTGTCGTGAGGGCGTTGAAAATGATGTGGCTACAGCCGAATATGTTGCCACTACAAGGGACCTCTGGTCAAGCCACACCATGTAGCCGTACATTAGCCTCACACTACATTTTATTAACGTGGATTTCAACATTAAAACGAAATATATATCCATCTTAATTGATCAGTTTTGGCACTTTTATTTATTTATCAAGGTCAAGGTTCACTATTTGTCTCCCATGGGAGAAATGTATCTAATCCAAATAACATTGTTAAAAAGAAAAGCCACTGTCAACATTTAATAAATTAATTGTTATCAAATTCAATGTATAATTTGATTTGTTAAGAAAAAAAATTAACTTTTGATTTAAAAAAAATCGATGAATAATCGTGTTAAATAATCGTGATCTCAATATCAATCAAAATAATCGGGATTATGATTTTTGCCATAATTGTGCAGCCCTACCTTGAACCCCTGTGTAGTGGGGTAGGACATGACAACACAGTTCTACTGACCATTGTCTGCTGACCACAAAACAGTTCTGCTGACCATTGTGGGACACATCTCCCTCAGGTTGGAATGTGGGATCTTGATAACAGATCCTCAGAAACACACTCTGGTCTCCCCCTTCCCCCCGCGACCAGTAACCAGGCCAGGCCACATTCCACATGCCAGCCCAGGGAGGCAAAGAAAATGCCATTCTTTGTCTTGTTTTCTGTAAATAAAGTGACATTTCTTTATCCCAACCATGGATGCAAACATGTGAATAAGCCCGAGAGCAGAGGTTTTGAATGAGATATTTGCAACTTGTGAACTCTGAAACTGAAACTTTGAACTCCGCGAACATCAACTTCGCGCAGCAACGCTACTATCACTGTTCCAGCAGGAGCGCAGGCGCGCTGCCCCCTTCATCAAACCGAGCGACCATCAGATCACGTGCCTCCTCCATTCTTCGAGCCGACCGGCCAACAGCTCCGGACACCGTGCTTTCAAACACACCGCTACTAAGGTTGCATCCATCAATCTCCTTTGATTGTGGTGTGAGATGCCAAAGTGTTGTTTAAGGTTAGAAGATTTAGGATAGGCTGTGATGACATCCATGACATCATTCTTTTCATTCTTGCTGTGTTTTCATATTGCCAGATTTTTCCATCTATTATTGAATTGTGTTAAAATATGATCTTGATAATTGATTAGTATAACTTATAAATATTATTCACTTTTGACCACGTCCGAGCGTCATCACATTATCTTAGGTCACTTGAGTCAAGAACTCCTCCTACAGACTGAGATTGATGAATAAATTAGACTATTGATAAAGGTTATCTTGCTTCTCTGTACATTAAACAGAGTGGTGCCCCATATATGAGTTGATTTAATGCATTAAATCCATTTTCCTTCATATTTGTGATAACCACGTTATAATCATAAATTATACCGGTCATAGTCATAGTTCTAACCCTAGAACACGCTACACTCGTCTCCCGGGTGGTAGTCCTATGCTCTCACCACTACTCTACTTGTGCAGCGGAGATCGGCGGGTTGGTTTTGGTGTCGTTCTTCCAGTCCCTAGTGTGGGTTGGGGTAAGAATAAGGGTTGGGGTTTGGACAGGATCTGACCTATAAGGTAAGGGGTAAAGGTTGGAGTGAAAGGATGAACATGTAGACGTTTGGCATATAGTGCCATAAAGTCATCCCCACTGGGGCCTTGAACCCCTGTCTCCTGGGTGGGAGTCCTATGCTTTCACCGCTACTGTACTTGTGCAGTGGAGATCGGCAGGTTGATTTTGGTGTCCTTCTTTATTTTGGTGTGCTGGGACTGCTGCCTCTTGTGCTGCCAACAGAGGTCAACATTGACCGGAGGGAGGAAGGGAGGGAGTGATAACCGGACAAACGCTATTCTAGGTGCGCTGGCTTACAGCCATGCACAAAAAAACACTGTCTCTTGTGGTAGCAACATAGAACTGCAGGTCAACAACCCGACGGATGAAGGGAGGGAGGGAGAGACAACCGGACATTTGCTATCTTCGGTGCGTCGCCACACACAAAAAAAGAGAAGGCTGGGGAAGGGAAAAAAAAATTCTGGGTATCATTCTAGGTAAAAAAAAAAAAAAATGAAGCTTTTAGCCATCAAGTTTTGACCCATTGGGCTCTTTTTGTTTTAGAAGCCACCGGGAGCCATATAAACCAGGTTGAAAATCGCACTGTGGACGTGCCTCGGGGTCATCCAACGAGAAGGTCACTCCCTCCGTCTCTCTCTCTCTCCCTCCATGCTCTCAGAAGCCAGCCATAATAATAATTCCTTCTCCCCCACCTCTCGTCCCTTCCATACGCGCAGTTTGACTTTTTGATCAGGGGGGGCAGTCAGTCCCAGCCCCCCCCCCCCCCCCCATCAAATAGGGATTATAGTGGTATAAATACGAGCCCTGCACGGACATGGGAATGCGCATATTCTGTTACAGCTGCATGATTGACCCACAACATTTAAAAACATAGTGCTTATTATTTCCAATATCCACGTTTCGTTCAACTGCGCCTCCGCTGCGCCGTCCATTAGCACAAAAATGTGGAATTCGTTTCAATATAGCCTAGGCCTACTTCAAACAATATTTTCCAATAAATTCTTCCAAAAACTAAAACGGAATGTATGCTACGCCTTTCATGCTTCAATGTCGGGATGTGTCATTATAAACAGCGTATTAGAATCCAGCAATTGCCTCTTCACATGTAGCCTATCTGCATTTATATCAAAGAATAATCACCAAAAGAATAATAGTGCGGGCATAATCAATTTACAACTGGACAATGGATACGTTGCACAGATGTGCAGTATCCAACAGTTCGTTCATGGCTAGCAATGGTAGGCCTACAGCTATGGGATTAGCTCATGTTTGGGTTGCTGTCAAAGCTGTCACTCTTATGTTGCTATAGCCGAAATTATCAGAAGAATATGAACATTCAGTTGAAAGTTTTCCATCCACCCATAACTGGATGAGGAATCAGCACAATCAATTCTCACGCAAGCAGGAGCCGTTCAGTGCATTTCTCTGATCCGGTCGCAACCCAGTCTCTAGAATACATGTTTTGGACGCGTTGCAGACAGTTTGCGCATCTGGCCACCAGGGGGGGCAGTGCCCCCCCTTGCCCCAGCCAATCTGCGCGCCTGGTCCCTTCCCTCTTCTGTCCAGTAACCTGGAGGGCTTCCTGGAGGAGTTTGCGGATATCGCCAAAGCGGACCAGATCAGGAAGCTCCACGACATGCTTGGTCCACACACGCTCAGAAGGCTGTCTTCAAAGACATGCCCTCCAAGACTGAGCTCATTGTCAGGGTGGAGCTCAGCCCCATGCAGAACTAATATAAGTGATGAGGAGAGGGAAGGAGACAGAGAATGTTTCCTTAATTTTTTCTCGAGTTTTTGGAACCCTGTCAAGAATGTGTGTTCCCCACTTTTATGCCTTTAAATCAGGGTTAGAGTATTCCAGGAGTGTGGTATCAATTAGCTAGTGAGGCGTGTTGGTAACATGCTACTTCTTGCTTTGTGTGACCCCAGGAAGTATTACAAGTTCATCCTGAACGTTGAGGCCCTGAACACCAATTAGAGGTAATCAAGTGTCTCATTCTCTCTCCTCTCCTCAATCTGAAGTTGTGTGGTTGTTACCCCCCACTAGCTACATATAATCACTCTATGTTTGAACTTGTACTACAGGCGAGATAATCCTTTTTAATGAACTCTCTCTCTCGTTCCCTTTCCTAGGCGTGATGTCAGAGTTGTCCAAGACTCAGGTGTCTAGATCTACCTCTACAAGCACATCAAGAGGAGCCATGACAACCTCTACTGTACATCTCTGCTGAGGAACAGAGAGATCAGACTAAAGACCCTCCTCCTCTCGATCACTCCCTATCATCACCTCCAACACCCTCTCACCCCGGCTCCCACCTGGAGACAGAGACATGGACAAGCCAAGACCGTACAACTGACCAGTGTGGGAAGGGCTAAGAGGACAATTTCTGGACGTACCACCATATTCATACAAGACAGAAGCCGTACCACTGTTATCATTTAGTAACTTGAACTTGATCTCAATGACATTTGGGCTTGATGTGTAGCTGTGGTTTCCTAGCTTTTAAGTTAAAGTTAATAAAAATCCTTAATTGGGATACAGTATTGTTGCAGGGCACTTGATATACACCCACTAGAGAGGTGCATACACTGTCTTAGTTTAGAGTGGAGTTGCATTTGACAAGTTCAGTGGAAATAAGATGTGAGTGTTGACATGCATTGCACTGAGTATATTTGAAAATAAACTTTGAAATTATGAATTACAGAAGCAATGGCATTTCATCCTTTTTTAATGCACAAAATGTAAGTGTATGGTCAGGATTTAGTAAGTAAGTGACCAATCAGCATGTAAATAAAAACGTGCAGACCACATATATTGTAGGAAGGTAACTATAGCAATAAATATGTGTAGACCACGTCTCAGCCAAGTATGTCTATGACGTTACATCCTGCTGACATCATCACAAGGTGCTCAATTTACATAAATGATAAATGGACTGCACTTATATAGCGCTTTCATCCAAAGCGCTTTACAATGGCCTCTCATTCACCCATTCACACACACATTCACACACCAATGGCGGCAGCTGCCATGCAAGGCGCTAGCCTGCTCATTGGGAGCAATTTCCTGTTCAGTGTCTTGCCCAAGGACACTTTGACATATGGACAGGAAATAATGGAAATAACATTTTTAGCACGCAACTGAAACGTGGAGTGGACGATGCGACACCTATAGAGCACGTTGCTACGACGTTCCCGCAACTGGATTGTGCTAGTAGGGAAGGTTCTAGCCTGCTCATTAGGAGATCATTGGACGACCCGCTCTACCTCCTGAGCTACAGCCACCTCAGAGTACTCAGGAGGTATCATATGAGAGTCTCATGCTGTCTTTTGTTTTCTGCCCTGACACCAGCGATCGATTTTGATGACTGGAGTAAAGAGTACGACTACTAGATGCTGAATGTCCAAATATTCACCCTGTGGGATGGTGACAGAAGACTGGATAACAGAATTCATTCTGCACTCTTGTGGCAGTGTAATATCAGATTCTACTTACCTGGAGCAGAGATCAACCACAGATTATGAACATCATAACTAAATATTATGATCATTTGTTAGTATTGGTCTGTGTTTGTTGTCCTGTCTACCCTGTGTTTAGTGTGTCCTTCCAGACCCAGCTCTAGCCACTATGCCCCATTGCCCAAAGCAAGTATGTGTAAGCTACCTGGCCAATAAACTGATTCAGGTACTAGCCTCACTCCAGTCCCTGTTCCACTCCTAGTGCTCCCTCCTTGTGTTTTGCACTCCCCAGTTCTAGTCCTATGCACCGCCTGGGTCCTTCCTGCATTTTGGGTCTACCTTGTCCACCCTCAAACCCTAAAGGCCCATTCAAACGCTACGCAAGCTATGCTAGCGTGAGCTACGCAAGCTGCGCAAGCCCAGGCGAGGTGATGTTGACGACGTGACGTTGACGATGGCACCTTTGGGAGCAATTACAACTGTAAGTCTTTGGGTAAGTCTCTGGGTAGCTTTGGGTAGCCTATCAAATCAATTATTTTCTGTTCTTTATTTGTATTTAATTTAGTTAATTTCTTCACTTTGAGATTAGGTAAATGATGGTACTTTGTATTTATCAGTGACAAACAAAATAAAATATTACATTGTGATTCCCTGTTGAAACACAATGTGAAAAAGTTTGGGGGAGGGGGCACTGTATAAGATATGTAATACAATAATCTTGGATGACATTGGAGGCAGTCCTCTGTTCTCAACCATTTTGTGTTTTGGGTCTCTTCACCACTTTATATTGGAGGTGATTCAAATAAAGTTTACACATTTCGATTTTGTCGTATTGGGGTCTCTGGCCTTTGGGGGGTTTTGGAGAGATTAAAAGTTGATGTACTTTGCTTCCTCTCATAGCTGGACGAGTCTGCTGCAAGGTTACAACATCACCAAGCATAGTTCTTTTTATACCTCAAGTCTGTATAAGGCGTTGTGATTAAAATTGAGACAGCTCAAATGTCAGTTCATGACATTCAATCATTTCTATGGTGAAGAGTTATAAAGTCTATTCATATAAAAATAATTAGACTTCCAAATTAATCTTAAAACCTTGTCTGGAACATGTGTTGTTGTGAATACTTCAACTATGTTGTTGATATTCATGGCACAGCACTGGTGAGCTTGTCCATATATTCAACATATTTATTGTGGAATATGTAATCAATTTACTGTAATTCTTAATTCAGAGCAGAACACGTATACATTTTAATCTAAATTGAATGAGTTAAATGGAGTCATTGAGAGGCTGCTGAAGCACACACAAAAGTGAGCTCCTCTCACTTCTCAGCACTGATAAATGAGTGACTCTCTTCTTGGCTAGTAAGCTGTCTTGCACCCCGCCCCAACCCCCTCCCCCCACCCCCACATCAACTGTAACTCCTCCTCTCTCACATTTTGACATTGATACTGATAGATTTACCTCTGAGATCATACAGGGATATCAACCCTGAATGAGCCAATCATTGCTTTGGCCCAAGGAGGGTGCTATCTTGTGGAGCTTGTGGAACATACCAAATTAGACTTCAACTCAGTGGATCTTGTAACAGCTCAAATCAAGTTACCAAAATAAATGCTGCTGTATCAGGCCGACTGACAGATATTAATATTTCAAACAATTTGTGACAGCAATGTCATCCAAGGCTTACCAACAGGGCTGAAAATTAACACCTGCTAACGGCCAAATGCAGGTAAAATTTCCAATTGGCGATTAGATTTCGGAAGGATATCTGAAAAAAATATATACTTGGCTGGTAGGTTTTTTAATCTACAGTCCCCTTGGCAGGTGACACACCGTGAGCCAAAAAGTTAATTTTCACCCCTGCATACCAAGCATTATGTTTCAGATCCAGGGATTCAGTTTATTCAATATTATTTTTAGTCTAAGCTGTTTATCTTAAGTGGAGATTTATTTGAACGGCTTAGTCTTATGTTCGCTTCTGTATGACCTACAACATATCTAACTTTTTCTCTTGCTTGGTTAAACCAAGGTCTTCTGTATTCCATAAGATTGACGTAGCTGACTCCTCATCAGGCCTCAACAATCATGCAAACCTGCTCACTAAACCACCTCCACTACAGTAAAGGAATATTGGGTGACATATCCTTGTATAATCAAGTATTAAGAGGCAAAAATGACTACCCAATTTGCAGTATAGTACATGTAACTGAAGTAATGTCATTATCCCCATGTCCTTGTCTTCATGCTGTTGAATGTCCCTATAAACTCATATAAATCTAGCCATTAACTCAGGAAATCTGTTCACATTAATCACTTTATATTAAGTAGTTTAAAAAAATATGTCAACAGTTACATCAAATAGTTACATAGCTTGTGAAATACTGCATATATCAGCTCTACTCAAGCTATCTGAGTGGCAAAGATGGTTGGCCTTGGCTTCAGGGTATGCTATAAAAGCTTTGGAAGGAGGATTATTAACTTGAACGACATGAGTAGAGAAATGTTGGAACCCTGTCAGGTGGCAGCCAGTAGAAATGTGGCACAATTAATCATAGCATTTTTTAAATGTTGTCCCTACGTAATAGCTGACCAGCATGCCAGGCTACTGTAAATGTCATAATTTATGAATCATTACTCGTGTAGTAGATCTAATGGCAAGGCATTGCAAATAGCCACCCCGCCCTGCCCCCAGTATGAATGCAAGGAGAGTGTACAGTAACTGCCATAAACGGTGACTGAGCAGAACAAAAACTGATGTGTTTATCACAAAAGTGCCTCTCTATGCACAATGGTCTCCCATGTAGAATCTTTTTGGCCACAGACTCCACCAAGCGCTTACATTTATCCTATAGCCACCTAGACTTGAATTTAAAAGTGTTTTTTCTAGTGACAAACATGCACAAACCAATCAATCAGAATAGATATAGAACCACTAGATCATCGCTACATTACCAGTTCAGTTTTATATGACTCTCCTGCTAGCACATAAAGCAGTAGTGGGATTTGAATCACAAGATTTTGCCAAATGGGTGGGAGGAGCAAGGGAGTACTTCACCAGTGTACATTTTCCACTCATGTTGTCTGAATAGGTCAACACTTAAAATCAAAATGGAAAATAACAGCTATAATTCATGAGGTGGATAGTCATAAGAAATAACTATGTCTAATATGTAGTAGTATAAGAATGGAAATATAATTTCAATAGTTTGATAGCTTTGTCTATTTTTTTAATGCCTGCTATGTTACTAGTAGTTATTGCTCATGACCCTCCTCTTTCTGAATGAGAACTGCAATTTTCTCATTTACATTTTATCAAGTTATTTTACTGTATTAAGCAACATTAATCTCTAACATTAAATCTCTTTTAAGGTTTAGCCCAATTTGGAATCGTATGGACCTTTTAATGGTGTATATATAAATATATATATATATATATATATATATTTAAATACACATAAATACATACATACATATTTACATCTGTAATTTTGAGGTAACCATGTAGTTAAATGGCAAACTGTGTCAGGTGAGGTCTGACCTATTTGAATAGAGCCAAAACAAAAATGTGTCACCGTTCCTGTTTTTCACTTGCTAGTCCTCCAGGTCTTCCTTTTGTTTGTTTGTGAGTTCTTGTACCAAATACCTTATAAATGCTTATGTTTACTTCATCAGAATTGCTGAAAAAAGCTTGATGAGGAATTGCCATAATGAGGGAAATTATCTTTAAAGATTGTTATTAAAAATACTTTTTCTTGTTAGTAACTTTTTTCATGGTAAGTCTATTTATAGGACCCTACAATTTAATTGATGAAATGAACAACATTTCAACAAAATAGTGTTCATAAAAGATCATATAAACACATGAAAGCACTGTGGAACACTGTTGCAATTTCTATCATCAAAGAAAATATAGAAACAGAGCTGGCGGGAGGGAGAAAGAGGGAGGGGGTCAAAGTCAGACCTTATAGGCAATAGACTCACTTCCACTTCCTTGAGGAGAGTGGTCCACAATTAGCTCCTGCTTGCTTGGCAATCTGCAGCAGATATAAGGAGATCCAGAGACCAGTATCCATGGACAGATAGCTTCAACCTCTGTGGTAAGACCCTATAACTCTTTGCACTCTTCATTCACACAGTGTTATTATTGGTATCTTGAGTCATAGTATATCTCTTAATCTTATTAACACTTAACATACGAACACTACATTTGTTATGGGAATTTTATATACTTTGTCATGTCCTAGTACACAGAGATATCCCATGTGTGCACATACAAACATACTGTATACAATGCATGTTAACTTTTTATCTTTTGGAATCATGACGCTCATACCTATACCTGGTAATTCTTCGATAATATTCTTGACTATTTAGGAGATCCAAATAGACTCAAGAGTACCCCATGATGTGAACACATCTTTAGTCCGAGACTAAAATGAGCATTTGAGCAGTCTTAACTCAAAGTGACTATAGATTTACAGTATCTTAAAATGGTAGTAGGTTTATGCTGTTCTACATCAAACAAAGCCGATTGAAGGAGGATTGGAGTTGCTCTAGGACTAAATTGAAGCTTAAATTAATCCTTCAAAGAGGCAGGTTTAACTTCTGCTTAGGAATGTTTGTGACGGAGCATGGACTATTTGGAATATCTAAATGCAGACTGATGTGCACTACAGCCAGACGAGTACTTAATTACTTAAGAGACCGCTTTTGTATAATAATACAAACGTTTGTTCTATACTTTGTTTTGTATAACGATACACAACAGGAATGGTGTTTTCTATTCCATTCAGGGTTCTTATGAGCACCATTAGACCAACAGCCTGTTCTGTGTTCTCATTCAGGCTTACTTACCTACCACTCCTGGACTCCATAGTCTCCGACTAACTAAGCCAAAGTTATGCCACATGCATGCAAGCTCCTTAAATGTCTTAGTTTAACTGGTCCACATGAAGGTCTACTCCTGGCTTAATCTAAGCCCTGTCTGTGAAAATTGATTTTCATTTGAATTATGTATGTAATTTAAGTTGTGTTTTTCATTTTTGTGTTAAGTCGTGTGTTTACTCACAACATCAAAATCTTTTCCAGTGTCCACTAAGGTACTGTTTCATCTGGGAGGGGAAGACAAGGTGAGATGTTGTAATGCAACATACTAGTGCAGACAATTTAAAGTTAAAGGACAGGATTTTATCTGAACTAAACTCCTCAAAAATAGTTCGGAAAAGCTATTTTGCTCGATTAATTCTCCCCTTTAAAAATACCAATTGGTATTGTATTTTATTTTGTTGGAAAGACTGATTAGTCACCTTTACAATGAGGTACAACGTGTAAGGATCATGCATTCGTGGAATGAGCAACATAGCTAAACGTGTGGGTAGCACCCAAAAAAGTGCCAAAATCCCCTGCAGTATTCTTCTGTTGGTATTCACTCTTGTTTTGAGTTGCTTGGTGGATTGGATTTGCACTCTCCCACAGTAATAAGGAAGAAACAACACATATTGGCCATTTTTACACTTAATTCATTTTACACTTTCAGGGACCTCAGTAGCGTGTGGAGAATCCATACGCATAAGAATATTGCAGGGGATTTTTGGGGGCCCCTACCCACACGTTTAGCTGTGTTACTCATTCCACAAATGAACAATCCTTACAAGTTGCATGTCGTTGTAAAGGTGACTAATCAGGCTTTCCAACATTATAAAAAAAATTACCAAGTAGTATTATTAAAGGGGAGAAATAATTTACCGAAATAACTTTTCCGAACTATTTATATGAATTGACTGGAGAGATTTATCCAACAAAAAAGATTTGTTATTATCATATTATCAATCTTTTTTATTTTTTTTATTTGACTTAATCATATTAGTTGGCCTGCCTTTTGTATGCCATTTATAAAGCCAACATATAATCATTGTCGATGTGATAACACTCATCTGTAGTGGGCACCATTCAAGGCAAATATATTTATCATTTTTCTCATGTTTATGCGTTCTCTTTTTCTTCCAGTAAACCGCCACCATGAGTACGGACGCGGAGATGGCCCAGTACGGCCCAGCCGCCATCTACCTTCGTAAGGGTGAGAAGGAGAGGATTGAGGCTCAGAGCAGGCCATTCGATGCTAAGAATGCCTGCTTTGTGACTGACAAGGTAGAGCTGTACCTCAAGGCAAAGATTCTCAAAAGGGACGCTGGGAAGGTTGAGGTGGAAATGGAACTGTCTAAGGAGGTAAGTCTATAAACTGACGTGTTCAGTTGGGTTGCAATTGTACAGAATTAACATGTTTAGTGAATCGTTCAGTTGAAACTAGTTTTGGCTTTATTTCTTAATTTAAGACGAAAACCTTCAAAGATGAGGAGATCTTTGAAATGAACCCCCCTAAGTTTGACAAGATTGAGGACATGGCCATGATGACCTACCTCAATGAAGCTTCTGTCCTGTATAACCTCAAAGAGCGTTATGCAGCATGGATGATCTACGTAAGAAAGACACAGACATACACCTGCACAAATATATCCCATAATTGCATTCTTATATCTATACTGCATGTTGCCTGTTATATATCTTTTGATATCTGTAGACCCTGCATGCACCATAATGTGTCTAATGTCTTGTCTCAATCGCTTCTGATGCAGACCTACTCTGGGCTCTTCTGTGCCACGGTGAACCCCTACAAGTGGCTCCCTGTGTACGACATGGTAGTGGTCAACGCCTACAGAGGGAAGAAGCGTATGGAGGCTCCACCCCACATCTTCTCTGTCTCTGACAACGCCTTCCAGAACATGTTGACTGGTACGAACAATCGTTGTGTGGATGGATGAAGGGATGGATATACAGTATGGAGGGATGGGTTTATGAATGGGCTGATGGATGGGGAGGTGAATAGATGGATGGATGATGGATGGATGGGTGGATAGATGGATGGGTGGATGGAAGGAGAGGTTGATAAATGGTATGATGAATGTACTTCATGATGATGCTATTCTTGACACCTCTTACATTCTTTACTTGCAGACAGGGAGAACCAGTCTGTCCTGATCACGTAAGTTTAACATGCAATTTAGAATTGATTATTAGTTTGTTAGAACTTACCAGTTTGTAGTCAGAATCAAGTGTTTCACTGCACTTTAATTATGATACTACCTATCTTGAGACATTTGCCAATACTTGTACTACATGTAGACTAAAATACACCAATTTTCTATTCCATAAACCAGTGGAGAATCCGGTGCTGGAAAGACTGTCAACACTAAGCGTGTCATCCAGTTCTTTGCCACCATTGCTGTATCTGGGGGTGAAAAGAAGAAGGAGACTGGCAAAATTAAGGCAAGTCCTCAGAATTTCTGGGGTGGCAGTGGCCCTGCAGTTATGAAAGAGAGACAGCTACCAAAAGGTCATTCGTTTTTTCAGGGAACATTGTGGGTTATTTTCTGGCTGCTAGACTGTTCCAGGTTTCAGTACTGTGGTCGTGTTATGCTGTTCAAAGCTGTTCTTGTCCTGCCTACTGAGTTACAATGTAACTGACCAACGTGCTCTTTTCTCTCAGGGTTCCCTTGAGGATCAGATCATTGCAGCTAACCCTCTGCTGGAGGCTTATGGTAATGCCAAGACAGTGAGGAACGACAATTCGTCTCGCTTTGTAAGTTTGGGGGGACAATGTTATATATTATAGCACATGCTCTTTCTAATACATTCCCTGTTACGATGATATAGTACAGCATACTACCAGCAGTACCATAGCAGTACTGTAATTGCCAAAATGTTGTAAATCAAAGTGTAAATACTGTGTGCTATTCTGGCAATTGTATTTATTTTCTGACCCTCTGGTATTTCTCCATGCTGTACATTAGGGTAAATTCATCAGGATTCACTTCCAAAATACTGGCAAACTGGCCAGTGCTGACATTGAAACTTGTAAGTTGGCTTGGATTGCTTCTCAGTTCTTCACTAAATACACAAGGATATTACACCAGATTGTTGGCCTAAATGTAGACAAAAATTACTATGACTATCGGTTTCCTACTTCAGATTCAAATTGCTCGCTCTCTCTCTCTCCTTCCCTCTCTCTCTCTCTCTCCCTCCAGATCTGCTGGAGAAGTCCAGAGTGAGCTTCCAGCTGCCCGATGAGAGAGGCTACCACATCTTCTACCAGATGATGACCAACCACAAGCCTGAGATTGTTGGTAAGATGAAGCAGAGTGCAGAAAACCAGTGCCCACTACTAATACTACTACTACTACTACTAATACTAATAATAAACTTTAATAATTACGTTTGTATAGCACCTTTCATACAAAAATGCAGCTCAAATCTATTTGCAATAAAGAAATTATATGCAATAGTGCTTCACATAAAAATAGACCTAACATGACCATAAAAACAGGGATAGAGTGCCATAGTTCATGTAAAATCAGATGGAAGATGAAAGACACTGAATAATAATCACTAAGCAGAGCCTCGATCTTGATGCTCAATCAGCAGATCTGTCATACTCGGCAGAACTTTGTCTGCAATACCCTATATTTACTGATATATATTTACGTATATATTTATGAATATATATATATATATATGAATATATAAATATATATATATATATATATATACACACATATACTATAGATATTCTAATGTACAGCATATAGTTGTTATATTATTTATTCATAATCATAACATTGTCTATTGTAACCCAAGGTAGCGATGCTCTGAGCGGATGGTAGAGTGCATGACTACAGTTCCCTGAAGGAGGGGAATGAGATACAACACATTTCTGTGGGAAAAACACTGGCGTAAGAGCTTTGGAATACATCTGAACAGGCTAATTTGCTACAGTACTGGATGTTGGCAAAATAGCTTTGAGTTACACCTGAGCAGGCTAATTACTGTCTAGTGTGCAGAGATGAACAGCCCTGTGTACCAATATGCTGCTGCAGTAAAGGGTGTTTTGAGTTTAAGATCCACTGGTGTTGCAGGTAGAAAGGTGCAGCATTGATGAAGTCAGGCTTCGATCCAGGTTGATCACCACACAAATAGCTGATCATTCTTAACACACTTAGGGGCGAATTCACTAAAGCAAATTGCGCCCGCTAATTGCACCATTATATTGCGCGTCAGTTGCGCCCGCTATGTGCTCCGTTTTAAAAACCTATTCACTAAAGACATTGCGCTAATAATATCCCAGCGCAAACACGCCCATTCGGTGTTTGCGGCTGAGTGCAATTTGCTGCTGATATAGGAAATGACTATAAATACTGCGCATACAGCGCATACAACTCGTATGCATATCATTGGACGATGGCAGACAGAAAAAGGATGATACGATTTCCAGACAGCGAACTTGAAGGCCTCACGGACGAGGTTCAAAAACATGTCTCACAGCACGACTGCAGCAAAAAATCATATTTGGGGTTTAATTTCCCAATCAGTCAGTGCCATTTGTGTGTGTAAACGCGGAAGACTGCAAACGGAGGTGGAATGATTTGAAAAGACGAACA
This sequence comes from Borostomias antarcticus, assembly GCF_949987555.1. Taxonomy (NCBI): domain Eukaryota; kingdom Metazoa; phylum Chordata; class Actinopteri; order Stomiiformes; family Stomiidae; genus Borostomias; species Borostomias antarcticus. Next base: position 7,442,664 of record NC_140257.1, on the reverse strand, counting down.
AAGGAAAAATTGTCATTTTATGTTATGCAAGTTGCAGCACGATGATCTGGCATACTTTTGGGGGAGTGTATAACATTGCCCCACCGGTACGATCTAGGCATCTAAACGGCTTTTCAGGATTCCAAATGTGCACTCAATCACACCGCGCGCCCTGATGTGAGGCCAGTTGTACACCGCCTCTCCAACGTTGGAAGGATTACGCACGGGAGTCATCATCCATGGCTGAAGATGATACCTGCCGTCACCTATGATACAAAAGCAAAATATTTTCAAGACCATTCAAATAAAAAAAATATTGTGTAGGCTATGTTTTTCTTTATTTATACCTATATCGGCCCCCAGCTGTTCAATGAACAGCTATAGGGAATGCGCAGTTTCGCGTATAGACTATTATACGCACAGTTTCGCGCTATGTAGGCTATTATAAATAAGTAGCCTATTATTCATTGGGGGAGCTTGGACTCGCTGGGGACGGGTGGAAAGACGCATAGTCAACTGAGCCTCCCCAGACGCGACTTCATCCTCCAGTTGGCTGAAGAGCTGCGCGCTCTGGTGTCCAAACAGCTACCACGGTGGTTCTAGTGTTAAATCAAAAAGTGACCTTCTTCTAAATATTCTCTCACGAACAACATGACTGGCATTGCGATGCCGAATTCGCCTCGCAACAATCACTGCTGCCATGATCAGCGGAAAGGCTGGCCGCGACACACCCCTTGCGCTTAAATACCACCACGTTTCTGAAAACGGTATTAATTTCACTTTAACTGCGTGAGGCAATTTGCGCCGATCTTTGTGAATTGGGCGGGTTTTGCAATAATGTTCATTTGCATAGAAAGGGGAACATTCTCCGCCCATATTACCTAATTTAAATATGAGCTAATAACACCGGCGCAGAGAAACGCAATGACGAACGCAACGCAGTTAACACCGTATTTCACCCTTTGCGAGGGCTTTGTGAATAGCAAACATAATTTTTGACTTATTTGCACAGGCTTTGCGTCAGGAAAAGCTGCGCAATCCTTTAGTGAATTCGCCCCTTATATTCTTTGGCGTTTTTTCCTGACATAGCCTAAGACACTTGTCCTTTTTCATGTGACATACTGCGTATGTTTTATTATGTGCTCTTTGTGTGTTATTGTTGTTTGACTTGTACAGCACTTTGGTCAACTTTGTTGTTTTTAAATGTGCTCTACAAATAAAGTGGTATGGTATGGTATTCTGGCACATATTCAGCAAGCAGTGCTTATAGTTGCATTATAGTTTTATACAAGCTGATTTTCATTCTTGGTTCTCCACAGAAATGACACTCATCACCACCAACCCCTATGACTATCCCATGATCAGCCAGGGTCAGATCACTGTGGCCAGTATCGATGACACGGTGGAGCTGGACGCTACAGACGTGAGTCACTGAAAGTACAATACAACAATTGAAAATAAAAGGCGTAGCATAAATGCAGTCATTAAGTCCCTCCACCTGGCACACTTGAGTTGATCTTACTTGTTTACATCTTACATTAATTTCCTCCTCCAGGATGCTATTGACATCTTGGGCTTCACCCTTGAAGACAAGCAGAGCATCTACAAGCTGACTGGTGCTGTCATGCAACATGGCAACATGCACTTCAAGCAGAAGCAGCGTGAGGAGCAGGCTGAGCCAGATGGCACAGAGGGTGAGTCCCACTTCAAGTCCCACGTTCCTCAAAAATCTCTATCAAATTCATTCTTTCTACTTTCGATATTTAACTAGAAAATATTATAGTCGGTCCAGCAGTTTTTTTGTAACCCTGGTCCAAAACATTAATGGTGGTGAATGGCCAGCCGTGTTTGGGCAGCTCGTGGACCCGCCCCATGATTCAGATCCGCTCAAAAATGTTGGACCACACTACACCCATCCACCGAGTTTCGTGAAAATCGGTCCAGTAGTTTTTGCATAATCCTGCTAACAGACAAATAAAGAAACACAAGCAAGCACCCACCCACAAATGCCACTGAAAACATTACCTCTCACCATGCGCTGTAGCTGGGGTGGAGATAATAAGTAAATTGTGATCATTGTGTCCCTCCTCAAACTCTATTTACTCCTCTCTCCCTCTAGTGGCTGATAAAATCTGCTACCTTCTGGGTCTGAACTCAGCTGACTTGCTGAAAGCCCTGTGCTACCCCAGAGTGAAGGTCGGCAATGAGTATGTGACCAAGGGTCAGACAGTGCCTCAGGTAAGGGGAGGTACACATTTGCTGAAAGAAAATAGTTTACTGCTTATTTCTTTAAATACTCAAGACATGCAGTTACAAAGTAACTGGAATGGTCCTTTTAATTTTCCCATAGTTCTAGAATCAATACAAGGCAAAAAGCAGACTATGAGATAAAGTACATTAGTGTAATAAAGTGGAACCAACTCATGGCATTGTCATTACACAGGTGAATAATTCAGTGAGCGCTCTGGCCAAGTCCATCTATGAGAGGATGTTCTTGTGGATGGTCATCCGCATCAACTTGATGTTGGACACCAAGCAAGCAAGGAACTTCTACATCGGCGTGCTCGACATTGCCGGTTTTGAGATCTTTGACGTGAGTTTGGTATTGCTATGGGATTGTTCAGGCTTTTGACCATATTTGGTAAAATAAATCCTGTCTTATTTTTAATGAACTCATAAGTGAACAATTTGCGCTTCTTCTTCTTTTTTTTTTGTTATACATGAATACAGAAAGTGTGATCTACCCTAATTAATTAAGAGTAAATTAAGTCAAGATAAAGAATCAATACATGGAGGGTATCTAAACAAAGATGATCTCTCAAACTGTGCATCTACAGTACAACAGCATGGAGCAGCTGTGCATCAACTTCACCAATGAGAAACTGCAACAGTTCTTCAACCACACCATGTTCGTCCTGGAGCAAGAGGAGTACAAGAAGGAGGGCATCATCTGGGCATTCATTGACTTTGGCATGGACTTGGCTGCCTGCATTGAGCTTATTGAGAAGGTGAAAACTATAACACTACATGTTTTTGGCTTTGCAAGTATAGTGGGTACATTTGAGGCAACTGAATAGTATCATAATAATCACAGACATTATCATATTGGTAATACAATTCTATAATGTATACATAAATATCAGACACATTTGGACAAGGCACTAGTTTGTTGTATGTAAACAGACATTTGTCTGATCAAAATGTGTTTCCTACACAGCCAATGGGCATTTTCTCCATCCTTGAAGAGGAGTGCATGTTCCCCAAGGCTTCAGACACGACCTTCAAGAACAAGCTGTACGATCAGCATCTTGGCAAGAACAAGGCCTTTGAGAAGCCTAAACCTGGAAAGGGCAAAGTCGAGGCCCACTTCTCCCTGGTCCACTACGCAGGTACAGTGGACTACAACATCAATGGCTGGCTGGACAAGAACAAGGACCCCCTGAACGACTCTGTGCTTCAGCTGTACCAGAAGTCCTCAGTAAAAGTGATGACCGTTATCTACGTTGCTGCTCCACCTGAAGGTTTGTACATGTTCAATCCCCTCAAAGCAAAATGGATATAAGAACCCTTTTCCCTCTAACGGTCACTTTGAAGTAAGTGAGATAGACGATTCAAGTGTTCAGAGTGAAAATATTTGTGTATAGGAACTTGTTGAAAAACACAGAATATGTTTTTAAATAAGTTAATACATTATACACATTTAATTGATTGTTTGTGAATTAAAAGGAAACATAACAGTACTTAAATATAAATATTGTATCACATTATCATGTATTATTCTCTAACTCGTGATACTCATAGACACTTCAAAGAAAGGAGGCAAGAAGAAGGGAGGTTCCATGCAGACTGTGTCCTCTCAGTTCAGAGTGAGTGAACTTTTCTATCTAATTTCAAGGTACATTTGTGATGTTTTATGCCATGATTTTGTCTAATGGTTATTTATAACAAGCTACTAATCTTTCCATACTTTATATTGAAATGTATTTACAGAATCAACTAATCAGCTAATTAGGTCTAGTTGCAATCTAGCTCGTCAACTCCATCATCAATGGTATCTGAGAAAACTGTCATTTGGAACACCCTTACAGGAGAACTTGGGCAAGCTCATGACCAACTTGAGGAGCACCCACCCTCATTTTGTGCGTTGCCTGATCCCCAATGAGTCTAAGACTCCAGGTATAACAACATCACATTTTACAAATTATTTTACTTCTTAATTGACATTTAAATGACATCTTAATTTCTAAAAGACGAAAAATCATCATTATCTTTTGTTTCCAGGTCTGATGGAGAACTTCCTGGTTATCCACCAGCTGAGGTGTAACGGTGTGCTGGAGGGTATTAGGATCTGCAGAAAGGGCTTCCCCAGCAGAATCGTCTATGCTGACTTCAAGCAAAGGTACAGATACACACACAAACGTTTGTGCACTAACACATACAAAAACACAAAGTTCATGTAGAAAGGCACATGCACATTTGCACATGAATACACACACAAACATACTGTACATGTATGCACTCCCACAAACACCTTTTCATCCTTAACATTTAAAACCAAACTAATCAATATTCAATATTTCTCTCTACACAGATACAAAGTATTGAATGCCAGTGTCATCCCCGAAGGCCAGTTCATTGACAACAAGAAGGCTTCTGAGAAGCTGCTTGGGTCAATTGATGTGAATCATGAGGACTACAAGTTTGGACACACCAAGGTAAGATAGCACATATTCAGGCTACGAAATACAAGCAACAACAAACACCCAACACAATAGCATTTCACCCATTGAATCAAATTAAACTCAACTTTGTGTCCTACTTTCACCTTGTTTACTTCATCTGTGTATTCTACCTGTGCCTCAGGTGTTCTTCAAAGCTGGTCTACTGGGTGTCCTTGAGGAGATGAGAGATGAGAAGCTTGCTGCTCTGGTAACCATGACACAGGCTCTCGCCCGCGGTTACCTGATGAGAAGGGAGTTTGTGAAGATGATGGAGAGGAGGTGAGAGGGAGCTTATAATGTCTTTTTAACCTTTGTTTTACCACAAACCTCAAATTATTTGTGCAATTTCTCCCCTCAGGGATCAATAAAGTAATCCTACTCCTACTGCTACTTATGCCAACAGAAAATATGTTGTACTACAATATTACAATGTTTTGAATTACCAAAATATTATCATCCCGGGTGTTAGGATTTTAACCTTAATGGTTATTTTGATGGAAATATTTTACATATCTTACACATTATATTTACATACCGGTATCAGAGGATAGATTGCATTCATCACATCAGATCCAATGTGTATTGACCTTAACATTCACTGTGCCGCTCTTTCTTGTGATCAGAGAGTCCATCTACTCCATCCAGTACAATATCCGCTCATTCATGAATGTTAAGCACTGGCCATGGATGAAGGTGTACTACAAGATCAAGCCTCTTCTGCAGAGTGCTGAGACAGAGAAGGAGCTGGCCAACATGAAGGAGGATTATGAGAAATGCAAAGTCGCCCTCACCAAGTCTGAAGCTCGCAAGAAGGAGCTGGAGGAGAAAATGGTGTCCATGCTGCAGGAGAAGAACGATCTGGCTCTTGCAGTTGCATCTGTGAGTGAGCTACAGTACACAAGCACATGCATTCAAAAATAACCACCAATATCGAACAGAATTGAACACTGATCTTTTCTCCACTGTGTTTGCCTCTCCCAGGAAGCAGATAATCTGAACGATGCTGAGGAGAGATGCGAGGGTCTAATCAAGAACAAGATCCAGCTGGAGGCCAAACTCAAAGAGACAACCGAGAGGCTGGAGGATGAAGAGGAGATGAACGCAGAGCTGACGGCCAAGAAGAGGAAACTGGAGGATGAGTGCTCTGAGCTGAAAAAAGACATTGACGATCTGGAGCTTACCTTGGCCAAAGTGGAGAAGGAGAAACACGCCACTGAGAACAAGGTTTCAACATGTCAACATCTTTTCAATAGCAAAGCAGTAGTTTGTTCAAAAACACAGCCAAACAGTAATGAAGTTAAGCTCTTCTATTCCCAAATCATGAACTGACCATCATCTCCTTTCGTTCTTGTCTTGTCCAGGTTAAAAACCTGACAGAGGAGATGGCCGCCCAAGACGAGAGCGTTGCCAAGTTGACCAAGGAGAAGAAAGCCCTGCAAGAGGCCCACCAGCAGACACTGGATGACCTGCAGGCAGAGGAGGACAAAGTCAACACTCTGACCAAGGCCAAGACCAAGCTGGAACAGCAAGTCGACGACGTGAGTCCTCTTGGAGGATGTCTTGCACATTAGGGGCAGTTCTAACTATGCCTCTTCATGAATCGCTTATTGTTATCCTCATGATTGTTATCAATATTAACCTAAGGTGAGTAAAAATCATGTCTTTTGTTCTCCAGCTGGAAGGTTCTCTGGAGCAAGAGAAGAAGCTCCGTATGGAACTAGAGAGAAGCAAGAGAAAGCTGGAGGGAGACCTGAAACTGGCCCAGGAATCCATCATGGACCTGGAGAATGACAAGCAGCAGTCTGATGAGAAGATCAAGAAGTAAGTACAAATACTTTTCAGAGATCATTTGAGATATTTGTGACTGATTTAATTAACTTGAATTCCAACCATCATTACAATGAAAGTGGTTTTAGTTTTGAATTACAAAACTCCAAAATTGTAAATGTGTGCAAGCAAATAAATGTACTGCAACAGTCAATTTGGTCATGTTCTTGGACAAGCTGCCCTATTGTGATGATACTTTTTGTCCCTTGGCCCTTACTAAATGTTGTCAGAAATTATGTCACCCAGGACACAGGCAACTAACACGTCACATCAGAATGGTTGTAGACCCCTGGTGTAGTGAATGGTTGGACTCCGCCCTCACAATAGCACAGTAACTAAATGTTTGTCATTGATTCCTTTGTGCTCCATAGGAAGGACTTTGAGACCAGCCAGCTCCTCAGCAAGATTGAGGATGAGCAGTCTCTTGGAGCCCAGCTGCAGAAGAAGATCAAGGAACTTCAGGTACCGTGTAGTTACTGAGCCCTAGTACAGTCATGATCATTATGATTCCTGAAAAAATAATCGTACATTTGATAGTGCTGTCCTTGCTTCTGAGACGTTCAGCCGGTTTGACTTTGGGTTGACTTCACCCTTATTTGCCCCCTGTCTTCTACTGAAGACCAGAATGAAAGAGTTAAAGGAATTTCTTTGGCAGCCATGATTCGTTAGAATCATGTATTTAATCTCTACTTTAGGCTCGTATTGAGGAGCTGGAGGAGGAGATCGAGGCTGAGCGTGCTGCCAGGGCCAAGGTGGAGAAGCAGAGGGCTGATCTGTCCAGGGAACTTGAGGAGATCAGCGAGAGGCTGGAGGAAGCAGGAGGGGCCACTGCTGCTCAGATTGAGATGAACAAGAAGCGTGAGGCTGAGTTCCAGAAACTGAGACGTGATCTGGAGGAGTCCACCCTTCAACACGAGTCCACGGCTTCTGCCCTGAGGAAGAAGCAGGCTGACAGTGTGGCAGAGCTGGGTGAGCAGATCGACAACCTGCAGCGCGTCAAGCAGAAGCTGGAGAAAGAGAAGAGCGAGTACAAGATGGAGATTGATGACCTCTCCTCCAACATGGAAGCAGTTGCCAAGGCTAAGGTCAGTGATAATTCAATATTTTGAATTATTACATGCAGTCTCTGCACCAAGTACAGTAGATTAGGCAAATCTGCAGTGTTCTCCCACATACTGTAGAAGAGAATAGTAGGGTGCCAAAGGAGGCTTGTGAAAAGCTAATGTCATTGTAGCTCAACTGATTACTATCAATGCAAACCAGACTCACTCAATCAAATACAGTATGTGTGTGTATTGAATTATATAACATGAGAAACTGGTGTATTCCAAATATATGGTAGGGAATCAATGTCCTCTTCCTCCTCAGAAAAATACATTAATTCATGTAATTTCTTGTGTTAAAACGAAAGTGACAGTGTAATTAAAGCATAACCCTTTACCATGTCTGTAAACATGGTGTTTGACCCACAGGGCAATCTAGAGAAGATGGCGCGCACCCTTGAGGATCAGCTCAGCGAGATCAAGACTAAGAATGATGAGAATCTTCGCCAGAACACTGACATCAGCGCACAGAGAGCCAGACTCCTGACTGAGAACGGTAAAATGAATAAATCAAGAACAAAGATGTATTGCATCTCATTACCAATTTTCAATTCAAACCTTTATTTAGCCAGAGGAAACACATTGAGATCAGGGGTCTCATTCACAGTGTTGCCCTAGTTACAACAATCAGTGAACAGTCATACAAACACGCAATACAATCATAAAAAAGCAGAACAAGTACACTCATAAAAACAATAAACAATGCAAAGAGATAAAACATGTATAATTTAACTAAAACAAACACAAGCATCTAATCCAGTTTTATTCATCATTTGTTTAAAATCACCCATTGAGAGGTACAGTATCTAGTAAGAGTGTCTTACAGCTCATTCCATGCTCTGGGGATTCTATAATGATTACCTGTAATAAAACTAAGTGCCGAGTGGTAAACCATGTCAAGCTCATAGTCTAGAACTGACAGGAATGTTGATTTTACTAAAAGTTTCCTTAATTGTCACGCGAGATACTTGGATGTTTCTATACAAGAACCCAAGTTTCACTCTCAGCTTTTTTGTTATTAAATAACACATATAAATTATAATACACCTTTGATGATTCATAAAATCATTATACAGATGCATGGACCACATGATTCAGTTTAATGTATGAGAGGGGGAAAAGCATAAATATAGAAAACGTCTGTGATGTTCTTTGCCTGACGAGAGCTCCATTCATTCCCTGCAGGTGAGTTTGGACGCCAGCTGGAGGAGAAGGAAGCCCTGGTGTCCCAGTTGACCAGAGGCAAGCAGGCCTACACCCAGCAGATTGAGGAGCTCAAGAGGCTTGTTGAGGAGGAGGTCAAGGTGAGGCTCTAAAACAAGTTGAACTATGGAGGCAGGTTCACCAACTATGTCAGTAACTTAATGTGACTATTAGACACAGTTTCTCTCTTATTGAGTCCCTCTTATTTTTCGTAGTGTCTTGTTTAGTTTGTCATGCTTTTATTCTATATGTATGCTATTTATTTCATGTAGTTTTTGATGACTCAATGAAATATGCAAAACTTGAAAGTATACATTTATGTAGTTTTCTATAAATAGAACTAGAACACTCTCTTGTTTTCTTCTCCTCCCAGGCTAAGAACGCTCTGGCGCACGGTGTCCAATCTGCTCGGCATGACTGTGACCTGCTGAGGGAGCAGTTTGAGGAGGAGCAGGAGGCCAAGGCAGAGCTGCAACGCGGCATGTCCAAGGCCAACTCTGAGGTGGCTCAGTGGAGATCCAAGTATGAGACCGATGCCATCCAGAGGACAGAGGAGCTGGAGGAGGCCAAGTAAGTCAAAGGAACCAGAAGGCCTTCCCCAAGAGACATTATATGCCTTTCCCGTTGGGGAAGTAGATTGCTAAGAAGAATCGCGATGTGAAGCTACTCATGGAACATTCGATCAGGACAGAGCACCTTCACAAAGCCTCTTTTGTCCCAAACAGGAAGAAGCTGGCTCAGCGTCTCCAGGAGGCTGAGGAGACCATCGAGGCCACCAACTCCAAGTGTGCCTCTCTGGAGAAGACCAAGCAGAGGCTTCAGGGAGAGGTGGAAGACCTCATGATTGACGTTGAGAGGGCCAACGCATTGGCCGCCAACCTGGACAAGAAGCAAAGGAACTTTGACAAGGTGAAAAAGATTATACCACAACCAAGTTTCAGTAAGGTGAAATGATAGTTTATCGGCAATCATTGGTCCACATGCTTTACTGGATGGCAGGGAAAGGAACCTGAACCAGCAATTGGAGGGTTTAGGGGCTTAGAGCGATTTTAACACATTCTACTATTGTTCTGTTGGTTCATAACGACCTCAATGGCAAATGTAGTCATTATCATTTTCTAAATGCAATTCCAACATCAGTGTTAAAGGCTGCTTTCGCATGTGCTTCCTCCTACTGTAGGTTCTGGCAGAGTGGAAGCAGAAGTTTGAGGAGGGTCAGGCTGAGCTGGAGGGAGCTCAGAAGGAGGCTCGTTCTCTCAGCACAGAACTCTTCAAGATGAAGAACTCCTACGAGGAGGCTCTTGACCAGCTGGAGACTCTGAAGAGAGAGAACAAGAACTTGCAACGTGAGCTGAATGTAGTGCATGATGCTTTTAGTACAGGATTTTCCACAGAACAACCCGAAGTAGTGGAAGGAACTGTTTCTCATTTAATGACTCAATTGTGCTCTGTATTAGTTATGTTCATGTAAAATGTTTCTGTTTCAAATCACAGAGGAGATCTCTGACCTGACTGAGCAGATCGGAGAGACTGGCAAGAGCATCCATGAACTGGAGAAGGCCAAGAAGACGGTGGAGACAGAGAAGTCTGAGATCCAGACTGCGTTGGAGGAGGCTGAGGTGCAACTAAAATTAGAAAACTAGAATACAGTTTCATTTGGAAATAATGAATATCGTCACAGTTCTTATATAACAAAGTGATTACTTCCATTTATTCAGGGAACACTGGAGCATGAGGAGTCCAAGATCCTGCGTGTGCAGCTGGAGCTGAACCAGATCAAGGGTGAGGTGGACAGGAAGCTGGCAGAGAAGGATGAGGAAATGGAACAGATCAAGAGAAACAGCCAGAGGGTGATTGAGTCAATGCAGAGCACCCTGGACTCTGAGGTCCGCAGCAGGAACGACGCACTGAGAGTGAAGAAGAAGATGGAGGGAGACCTGAACGAGATGGAGGTCCAGCTGAGCCACTCTAACCGCCAAGCAGCAGAGGCCCAGAAGCAGTTGAGGAATGTGCAGGGGCAGCTCAAGGTACTGAGAATCTTTATAATAATGATTACACCGCAGAGAAGAAAATAAAACCGCTTTCAGTCCAGTAATGCTGGCATAGATTGGGTCATATCCTAGATTTAAAGCTACAGTATGTAACGTCTGCACTATGAGCCTGATATGAGCTAGCAACAAGCTAGTCATGAGTACAATTCCATCTGCCAGGGTAAATTCAGTCTTCTTCAACCCTTATGGTTTGTGGGTCTTGGTACGCCCACATTCCCATAATGCCATAGAAGAATGGCCAAACCTTATGGTTTGTGGGTCATGAGTACAATTCCATCTGCCAGGGTAAATTCAGTCTTCTTCAACCCTTATGGTTTGTGGGTCAGGGTACGCCCACATTCCCATAATGCCATAGAAGAATGGCCAAACCTTATGGTTTGTGGGTCTGGGTACTCCCACATTCCCATAATGCCATAGAAGAATGGCCATTGTTGGCGTTTGGATCTTGTGCATGCATGCACACGTTGAACCAGCTGTGGCCACACCTCTCCAAACATCTTTTCCCATTACATACTTAATCCTTTTTGTTCCTTGAGGAACATAAGGATGCAACAATCTGCTTCCATCTGGTTCTGTCCTGTGCAGCACGTTGTGCCTCACCCCAAGTTAGGTTAGCCATTTTCATTTCAGAGGTCACAGTTCTTCGACAAGTTGTTTTTGGCCTCCCTTGTTTCCTCTTTCCAGGTTCTATCTCAAGGCTACTTTGGGAATACAGTCCTGGTCCATTCTGAGGAATGTTCTAGCCATTGGCTAGATTAGCTGGCACTGTTTAATTTCCAGCACTACACTGCGACAGTTTGTATTTTTACACAAGTCCTCATTGGAAATCCTTTCCGTCCAGAAGATGCAACATTTCCTACGGAGACATCCATTGTGGAATGCATTGATCTTCTTCATGTCATTCTCAACAACTCGCCAGCTTTCTGAGCCGTACAGCAGAACTGAATTAACATTGCTGTTATACATACTGATCTTGTTTTTTTTCTTCACATAGGCACACACATATACAGACAAAGCTGCTAGAGTACTAGACAACTTAGATTATGTGTAGTAAATAATATGTCATATCTGTGTTTCTAGGATGCCCAGTTGCACCTGGACGATGCTGTCCGTGCTGCAGAGGACATGAAGGAGCAGGCAGCCATGGTGGACCGCAGAAACGGTCTGATGGTGGCTGAGATTGAGGAGCTGAGAGCGGCTCTTGAGCAGACAGAGAGAGGCCGCAAAGTGGCTGAGCAGGAGCTGGTGGACGCCAGTGAGAGAGTGGGACTGCTGCATTCCCAGGTGCTAACACACAGACACAGATAAAGCCATGGAACATTCATAATGGAAGTTATTTTTAAACGTATTATTGTTTAATCCTTCCAGAACACCAGCCTGTTGAACAGCAAGAAGAAGCTTGAGGGTGACCTGGTGCAGGTGCAAGGAGAGGTGGATGACACCGTCCAGGAGGCCAGGAATGCTGAGGAGAAGGCTAAGAAGGCCATCACTGATGTGAGTCTGGATAAGTTTAATCTGTATGCATATTTCACCCTCATCACACTGTACTGTTTGCTAACCGATCAACTTTTACAAGCCATAACAGTAATGCTGACTTACCTAGCAGTACTTCTCCACCTCACCCAAGCTGCATTCTGTGGTGGCAGGCAGCCATGATGGCTGAAGAGCTGAAGAAGGAGCAGGACACCAGCTCTCACCTTGAGAGGATGAAGAAGAATCTTGAGGTGACAGTCAAGGACCTTCAGCACCGTCTGGATGAGGCTGAGAACCTGGCCATGAAGGGTGGCAAGAAGCAGCTCCAGAAACTGGAGAGCAGGGTGAGTTAATAGCAGTGGTAGAATTACCTGAGTTGCCTTGAATGGGGTTAAAATGTTTTTATGGCATTTACAGTAGGACCCCACTCATCCGAACTTCAGAGATCCGAACCTCCCGGTCTACCGGACAGGCTTAACATTTTTTTGTTTGTTTTTAGCCTGCTATCTGGTTACTGGTGGGATTTTCATTACAGTACTGTATCCTACTGTGAATAAAAACAGAACTATATGTAGACCTACATGTTGCCTGTAGGCTGTAGCCCTACTGTCACGTTTCATTTCTTTGTTACTCTAATGTCGAGCATAAAACGCAAATGAGTCTGCTGCGCGAGAGCTGCATTCCTTGGTAGCCAGAAAGCGCGTCAGCAACCTGAAGCAGCATCAAGTCATTTTTCGTTCCCAGTTAATGGACTTCAGGAACACAGACGTGTTGTGAGCATGTAGATTAGCCTACTAAACCTACTGTATTTGTTAAATAATAGCCTACAGCCTAGGCCACGTTAGCCTACACCGGTTGTTTTAGAGACTTTCTTTTAGGTCTCAATAGCCTAAGACACGACAACTTGTCTGTCATTTCATTTATTTATTTATTGATTATAATTTGCTCTAATTGTTCTAATGTTGGGTTGTTTTTAGGCTATACCATTTTGTTCTACGAATACAGTAGCCTACCGATGCAGCGTACGCCTCATTTGAGAATAAAGTACTGTATTTGATCAAAGCACACACTCAATTGGAAATTCGGTTAGTTTATTAGTCTATTATAGGCTAGGCTATATGAGTTTAGTTGGCTATTTGATTGCAATTTTGATGCATTTTCACAAGTAATTAAGGTTATTTATCGATCTATTATGAGTCTATATGGAACAAGTATACCACTTATTGAATTTGGTGCATTTTAACATAGGTCTCAGTCATCCGGACATTTCAGAGATACGAACGACCTTCGGTCCCGTTGGGTTCGGATAAGTGGAGTCCTACTGTAATTGATAAAATCTTCTCAATGAGCTCATCTTCTCCATACAGGTGCGTGAGCTGGAGGGAGAGATCGATGCTGAACAGAGGAGAGGTGCAGACGCAATCAAGGGAGTCCGCAAGTACGAGCGCAGAGTCAAGGAGCTGACATACCAGGTAACAACTCACACTCCAATACACTCCTCATTATACGGACATCATATATGTATGTGAACATAATACTGTATATATATATTTGCATAAATGTGTGTGTGTGTATGTGTATACACACATGTTATTTACACATATTATAATTTCTTAATTTCCTATCTGCTTTAGACTGAGGAGGATAAGAAGAACATGGCCAGACTTCAGGACCTTGTGGACAAGCTGCAGCTTAAAGTGAAGGCCTACAAGAGACAGGCTGAGGAGGCTGTAAGTCATACACTAAAGAGTTCAAACTGCATTGCAGGTTTAACCTGAAATCAAAATCTTTTGGAGTTCCATTGAAACCTTTAACTAGGGGCTCCATTCATGTCAAATTACTTGAGCTTGATTGAGTTTGCCCTTTATAAAGGAAAAAGTGCAGTAGTCACAAAAGTCCACCCTCAAATCAAGCCGTTATCATTTAGAATGAAACAATAAGCATTTGACCTTACTACCAAGTAGAATAGAATGCAAATTCTCTAAGATACACAACTTGATCGTCATTCTGCAACTACTGCATTTTGGGATGCTGATGTTTTCCTCTCAATATCTCCCAGGAGGAGCAAGCCAACGGCCACATGTCCAAGTTCAGGAAGGTTCAGCATGAGCTGGAGGAGGCTGAGGAGCGTGCTGACATCGCTGAGTCTCAGGTCAACAAGCTCAGAACCAAGAGCCGTGACTCTGGAAAGGTAAGGGTTCGTTTGCTGTTGGCTAAACTTGAAACATGTCCTACTGGAACCACTGCTTCAAATTATAGTTTACAAAAATGCATATTTTTTCTGGATCTTTTCTGCAAAAAGAAGCTGATAACTAATGCCCTCTTTGTTTTTTTCTTTCCTTCTCTCAGGCAAAGGAAGCTGAATAAACATGACAAGAGCCTGTCACACATTACTATGGCTGATAAAATATGAGTTTCATGGTGAATGTTTTCTGAAATAAAGTAAGCAAGAATGCACTTAATGAATTTGTGGATTTGTTACAAGAACAGCTAGTGTAAACAAAGACATGGGGTCACTCAACTTCACTGCAGCTTCTTTATTGCTTCATGAAACACCTCATCAGCTCTTTTCAACTTTCAACTACAAACACAGAATACACCCCTGGAAACAGTTGATCAATAAATCACCAAAGGTTTTGCAATGACTGAAGGTGGATATCAACCAAGCCAACAGTCAGATGAAAACAGAATGCTTTCTAAACTGTCAAGCTGCTTCGGTTTGGTGGGGCTGCATTTTCGACTCTGGTCTGGAGTCATGAGGAGGTGATGCGGGCTCATTAGGCCTACTCTGAGAAACATGGAGATATTAGAGAAATCGGCTCCCAACATGTCAGGACGTTGGGAGGAAATTAGCCAATCAGCATACGGTGGAGTTTTCATGCAGGAGAAGGGGGATCGGGCAGAAGTCAAGACAATGAGAATAAAGCATGGGTGTATTAATAGAACTGGATAGGGTCACTCCATTCACTGACTGCTCGAAAGAGTGAAGCCCTATTGAACCACACCATCTCTGAAAAAAACACGTCACTGATACCTTTGACATGCGCAGTCAAAGGTATCAATGACGCGTTCTTGTAGTCCACGAACAGATTGCGTCCATGGATCTCCCCGCTCTGAGTTAGCGATGAAAAGCGGCTTGCTTATTAATCTACTTTCGTCAAATATATCCATTGGAAAACATATTTTTTTATCCAGGCATCTTAGTTTTAACAGTATAATTGTGACTGATTGTGACCGGTCCCAGGCGAGTTGAACAGCTGTCCACCCAGAGACGGGATCTCTCGCTGAGGCCTGACGTTCGCGGCTAACCCGCCGACCTCGAAACAGAATGAATACCACCTACTAGCAAACAAAACATGTTCAGTCACAATTATACTGTTAAAACTAAGATGCCTGGATAAAAAAATATGTTTTCCAACGGATATATTTGACGAAAGTAGATTAATAAGCAAGCCACTTTTCATCGCTAACTCAGAGCGGGGAGAGCAATCTGTTCGTGGACTACAAGAACGCGTCATTGATACCTTTGACTGCGCATGTCAAAGGTATCAGTGATGCGGTTTTTTTCAAAGATGGCGCGGTTCAATAGGGCTTCACTTTAGATTTCGAAACCTGGGGGCCTGGAATACAGATGGTACTGCTGCTGCATTTTAAGTATACTGTATCTGGCCAACTTGTATAATAATGATCAGCATTTTCATTGTTGATAGCCATGGCATAGAGAGGTTGTACTGAACATAGAGATTAAGCCTTTCTTTTTTTGTTATTAAAGCAATAAATCGCGATATTTGGACCTTTACAAACATGTCTGGTGCTAATTCTCCAATTAGATTCACTAAAAGCTGAATCGTCCAAACAGTCTACTCAGAAAGATAATAAATTGACCATACCAAACTCGCGCCCCCGGGAGGCAGCATTCAGTCGAAGTGCACATGCGCAACGTTGTAGTAGCTAATTATTCCGGTGTCTATGGATATCATGCGTCTTTTAGCTCAATGATATCATGGCAGAGGTGAGAAAACCGAAGTGAAACATCACAGAGGAAAGAAGAAAAAGACAATCTGATAACGTTACAACAGTACCACAGTGCACTTACTCACAGAGCCTGTGAAGGCGCAGTTCTGAGAAAACGCTATGTATTGCTTTAAGAATTGTATTGATTTTCACTATTATACAAAGCACCCATTAGACAGAGATTCAAAGGACAACTCTGCATAAGAAAACAGCACAAAACAAAGAACAACAACTAGAAAGGGTGCTCGGAGAGCACAGGGCTCCGCCCATTAATGCATTTTGGTGGTGTAATCGAGATGAAATGGTTAAACTCACTCCTCAGTATAAATATAGCACACTTTGCACCATTGAAGACAAAGCTTTTTGGTGGTGTACCTGATTGTGGTGTTTATGAGAGATGGTCATGTATGAACACATCTGAACATACTTGTGTACTTGTGTAATTTTTCAATTTTTCACAATCAGCCATAATAGATAATAATAGAAGATATAAGTTACACAACTATATACAGTAGGACTCCACTTATCCGAACCCAACGGGACCGAAGGTCGTTCGTATCTCTGAAAAGTCCAGATGACTGAAACTAATGTTAAAATGCACAAAATTCAATAAGTGGTATACTTGTTCCATATACTCATAATAGACCGATAAATAACCTTAATTACTTGTGAAAATGCATCAACATTGCAATCAAATAGCCAACTAAACTCATAAAGCCTAGCCTATAATAGACCTATAGTAGCCTATAATAAAATAACCGGATTTCCAATTGAGTGCGTGCTTTGATCAAATACAGTACTTTATTCTCAAATGAGGCGTACGCTGCATCGATAGGCTACTGTATTCGTAGAACAAAATGGTATAGCCTAAAAACAACCCAACATTAGAACAATTAGAGCAAATTATAATCAAGAAATAAATAAATGAAATGACAGACAAGTTGTCGTGTCTTAGGCTTGTAGCCCAAAAGAAAGTCTCTAAAACAACCGATGTAGGCTAACGTGGCCTAGGCTGTAGGCTATTATTTAACAAATACAGTAGGTTTAGTAGGCTAATCTACATGCTCACAACACGTCTGTGTTCCTGAAGTCCATTAACTGGGAACGAAAAATGACTCGATGCTGCTTCAGGTTGCTGACGCGCTTTCTGGCTACCAAGGAATGCAGCTCTCGCGCAGCAGACTCGTTCGCGTTTTGCGCTCGACATTAGAGTAACAAAGAAATGAAATGTGACAGTAGGCTACAGCCTACAGGCAACATGTAGGTCTACATACAGTTCTGTTTTTATTCACAGTAGGATACAGTACTGTAATGAAAATCCCACCAGTAACCAGATAGCAGGCTAAAAAAAAAAAAAAAAAATGTAAGCCTGTCCGGTAGACCGGGAGGTTCGGATCTCTGAAGTTCGGATGAGTGGGGTCCTTCTGTATAGTTGTATATATACAGAAATTAAGTCCAGTGTTCATTCCTCTGGGTGGTAAAAAGGACGGGCACTAGCCCAGTGTCCATGCCTCTGGGAGGAGTAGAGGGGCACTAGCCCAGTGTTCTTGTCTCTGGGATGGGTTCTAAGTTGGCTTATGCTACACCCCTCCATCGAGGGAAATTGTTCTGGTAGTTTTTGTGTAATCCTCAGATATTATTTTATTTTACATGCATAGAAACATAAGATAATATTGGTTGCTTAAACAGCAAATAAGTTGATATCTATGATGATATTTAAAGCTAACTTGATTCCTCATTGTAACTAAGAGTCACTAACAAAGAGTAACAAAGAGTCATGTTCTCTAAATAAAAAAAATCAACATCTTCATCTCGAACTCGCAATGAAACACCTTAACCGCTCGGCCACCAGGCAATGCGTTAGCCTGGCAGAAGCAGTAAAGACTATAAAGGGTGCTCAGAGAGCACAGGTTTCCGCGCATTAATGTGTAAGTTTGTTGAGTAAAATAATTTACTATGTCTTAGGTCAATTTTCAAGAAATAAATCTAAGTTCAGACTAGTTTCAAAATTTGAGTCTAGACTTTTGGACTAGAGTCCAAAAAGAAAACAAGTTGAGGCACCAGGAGTCCAATGCGATGACTTTATTGCTTCTTCAGAAACAAAATAGCAGTAAAGCCGGTGCCTCCCGGGAAAGAGACCCCCCTTTGTCTTTGTGTTACCCCTTAAATAGTCTGCCACCATCCCCCCTCTTTCTTGACCACATCCCACTTTCCAAACATCATCTCTACTTTGGCACAAATTCAATGGTGTCTTATATGCCAACTCAGCACCAACCTATGCCCAAATATGTCCTTTTAGTACGCCATTGTTTCCGGCAAGGGGGGAGAATAGGGAGAAAGTTGGGGAACCCTATCGGTACATGGGCAATCGTAGACTGTTTTTGTAGACAAGACTGCAGTGCCAGCATTAATTAATTCAATCGTTTGGCAAATCAGGGAGGAGAAGAGGGGAAAATTGGGAATTTAACAGGAAGACATTGGGATATCTAAACAGTCAGGGAGATTGTACACTATTCCAGCCGCCATCAAATTGCTAGCCTCAGCAACCTTAAACTGCTGACCTAAGTAGGAGAACTCCACTTTCAACAGATCAGTTCCCTATGGCTACATCTAGTGGTTGCATCTGATATTGCTGTTGAGCAGTTTATTATTGGTTTCATCTAGTACTACTCTTGAGCAGATATCTGTTACACCATTTAAAGTTGTGGCTATGTAAAACAATTTATACCATAGGATGATTATGATTACAATATTATGAAATGATTAAAATGCAAGGGAGCTAAATCAAATTAAATTACTTCAAGTTGATACAAATTAATAGATAAGAAAGCAGCACGGTTTGACTGTCCCTGTCTTTTTTTCATGATATCAGAGTGCATTTAGTAGAAAATAGTTTGTGGGATGCTCCAATCGCCCTGGTAGTTTTTGTATAATCCTGCTATGTGATGGATAATACTGTTTTTTTCGTTTGCTTCAACACTCAAATAAAAGAGAACACATAGTTAGTGAAACCTGACACTCGAGGGGCAAAACCTCAGCCCAGATGTGCAGGTAACTTATGATTTATATGTAGGCTAATACCATAGGTTCCAGGCTAAGAAAATTTAACTTTTCCTAATACAGTGTTTATCTGATTAGTTTTTTTTATAAATCAGATATGATTTTGTTTTACATGCATAGAAACATAAGACAATATTGGGCGTAAACAGCAAGAAAAAAGAGTTGACATGGGTTCTTCGCATTGCTAAACTGATACATTACATTACCGCTCGGCCACCGGCGGGACAGTAAACCCGGCAGGAGAAGTAGATATAAAGGGAAGGAAGCCGGTCCAAGTATGGCAAATGTTGTTTTCTTTTAATTTGTGTATCCGCCCACTGATTCTGATCCGCAGCAACATTTTATGTGTTCTAACGTGGCCCATGCTACACCACTCCACAAAGTTTCATGAAAATCGCACTGGTAGTTTTTGTATAATCCTGCTATGTGACCGAACAAACGAACGAACAAACGAAATAACACACATGACTGAAAATATACCCTCCCCCAGTGGTCGCTGGGCGGAGCCAAATATAACCGTACGTGGTAATGGGACGGGTTGCTACAGTTCCTACATAACCATACTCTGGACGTTTCAACCTACAGTACAAGGTCTTCGTCAGTTAGCCTACAGTTCTGGGTATTTCACAGGGAAATCCCATTGGAAATCTCGTGGGATTTCAGACGGGTGTTATTTCATTTTAGTGATGCACCACCGCCAGGTGGCGTCTTTGAGCAGATTTAGTAGACTTGGCTCACAGTGTATAGCTGTGTTCAGAATCGCTCCCTATTTACTATATAGGGCGTCAGCCATTTTGTTTGTAGTGTCCGAATTCTCCACGGAATTTTCGTTCCCTATATAGTCCACTATTTATTACCCACAAGTCACTTTGATTTCCAGGGTACAGTGCATGTACCCTACATTTTCTCCGGTATACCACAATGCAATGCAGTTGAGTTGTCTCGCGAAGAGGGCTGTGAACGGAGGATGGCGGCGGCAACTTTCGTGTATAAACTGAAGGAACTCTAGCTTGCAGAGCTAAATCGTAAACATGTAATGTTTGTAAACATGTTACTTGATCGTGCGCTTCATAGCTAGCTAGGTAGCACGGCTATAGCCAACGTTACATCTTGCAATTAACAGACAGGACCAAAGCAGAAAAACCACACATGCACATGATTAGAATTTAAATTTCAACACTTTATTTGGGATTTAACATTCAAAATGAACACACAAAAGCAAATCCGATACTACCTGAGTGAGTACATCTCAACCTGCAGCGTGAATGCTCCCTGTTAGACTTGTTTGTTTACACGAGGGCGCATCCGCCTGCATCACACGAATGACCGACGCATTTTTGTGACGTTCGGTGTAGTGTCCGAATACTCCTTAAACCATTCCCTAGGTAGTTCACTACATAGTGAACCCTATATAGGGAATAGGGAGTGAGGGAACGAGGGAGCGATTCCGAACACAGCCTATGTCTCCTATAGTCTACGAATGGAGACAAGCCTGATCATTGCATCATTAAATTCTTAAATTTAAATGCTCTGTTGTAAAGCACTTTGAGCTGAATTTATCTTTATGAAAGGTGCTACACAAATAATGGTTTGTTATTATTATTTTGTTCTCAAACACATTTTTTCCATCTGGATGTAACTTAATTATTACGAACATATCTATCTACAGTATCTATCTCAGTAACTGCGTCAAGTCAATATGTGGTGTCTGTTAAGTCATATGTGTTATAGATAATTAAGAAAAGAGTAGTTCAGAATGCCAAGTGTAGCGGCCTAGGACTAACTAAAGGTACTGGATAGACATGCTGACAACGCCACCTTTTTTATGCACGAGGGGAGGTCCTCAGGACTAAATAAGGCCACAAAGGTTTAATATGAAAGATGAGGACATGAACCCAATTTGTAAAAAAGTACAAAAATACACCTTTATTCCAATTACACATTATAGACCAACAATGCAAATAGACAGAGAAATCCTCACAGGCACGACCTCACGTCAAAGGCAAATAAAGCAGGCGAGGGCAGGGCGACGGGCTGTAAAGGAGGATGCTACCACCTGAATCTATAGAAGCACACCATGATTCTGTGCCAGCGGCCCCACACAGTACATGGCAAACGACACGGCAACCACTCAGCAAGTCACGGTCACACACACACCCACACACACAATCAGTGGTACACGCGTCACACTTCACCCAGCGCAAGGAGACTTATGCCCGGCTAGCTAGTCTACCTCCTCCCCGCCGCCACCCCCCACTCAGAAGAAATACAAAAATGCACTACGACTGCGTGGCTGACCAGCTGTTCAAGGGAGAAGGGCAATTGCTTACTGAGACCTATATTCTATCTGAAGCTAAACTAGTTGTAAACGTGAACATAGAATTCGCTAAAACTTAAGAGAAGACAAGGCTAATCAAAGCAGCAGCTAACATTAGCAGTCCTACGGGGACAAACAACCAAATTAGTCACTGACCATGAACTGCCACTGCTTTTCTATGGTCGCAAAACTCCATTGCTAAAGCCTACCTGGCTCTGGTTTTGGAGCGGCTACATAGCTGCCACGGACCTCGTATTGGTGCCTAGGTCAGGCTAGATGTCGACTACACACAGAAATGACAAAATATTAATATAGGGACAAACTGGCGGCTAGAAATTCGGCAAAATATACGCACCAGGGAGGTATAAACGCATCCACCTGTCCCGCTTCCTACTGCGACCAAGGCTGCAACTCTTTGTTCACAGTCAGTATATGAACATGCACCATAACGTTAACGACTTGGTGAAACAGAGCTAAATTAAATGAGTGAAAAAATGATTTACCTTCAGACTCGGGACAGCGATAACCCACGCCAACACCAGTGCTCAATCACTTCCTGCTGAGGCCAACTACTCCTTTTCTACAGGTGCGTGCCCACGTCACGCCTTACACACCAATTACCGTAGCTGACACTACCGGCTACACAAGGTTCATCTTTGCAAGTCCAAGCTGGTTACTTTTATTCCAAATAGTTTACAAGTTTGCAAAGTCGGACTCTCAGAGAAGCAAAAATCCACCAAGAGCTGTGTTTATCATCAAAACAGACCATTATAAACAGTGTGGGTGTGACCATACCTGCATATGCAAATACTTCACTAGCCAATTATCAGTGAGTAGGCTAGGTCTGAGGGTCAACAACTGAAGTGAACATTTACAGAGATCAAAGATAGCTGGGAGGAGGGGACCCCTGGTGAGGTCTCCCGCCATAAAGGATTGTTAAGGCCTGGGGATAGTGGAGTCAGGGCAATAAACAGAGTACAGCGTCTCACTTCATAAAACAGGATTCACAGTGTAGATTACAATGGCCGCGTTTGTTGAGGAATTTACATCCAAACACCTTAAACCTTTGTCCTCTCACTTCTCTTGTAATTCATCACCTCCTCCAAATATTCACATAGCTGTGCTGACATACAAAATGGCTTCCAGAAGGCCATCTGTCTACAACAGAATAACCATCCTTTGTCCCCAATTGCCACCCTTTTTCTCATGTCTGTACTCTTGGCCACGCCTGCCATTTCATATGACGTACAATAGATTAGCCAATCACATCCTGGAAGCACCATACCTGTGTTTTGCTTGAATAAAAGTGAGCCCAAGAGGCTGAAGGCTTCACTTCGCTGAATAAACCACCCTTGTTGCGTTCTTCAGGAAGTCCTTGCGCTCGTATGCTTTTCACAATAAACCAGACTTAACCTTTTGAACGAATCTTGGTAAATCCTTTTGACTAGATCAGTTATTTTACTATTACAGTTGGCGACGCGGATGACAAGGGAGGACTGCCTGCGTGTTGCTTCGGGATTCCAGTGGATGAACTGGTATAGACAGAAGTGTCGGTCCATATGGGCTTGGAAAATCAATCTTCTCTCTTGCGCCAGAGCGCACGCTGAGATTATTTCCTCAGTTCTTCCACTGGATTCTTGAAGCTCACAGGTACGTTTAAACGAACCCTCTTATGGTTCTGAGTTGTATTTGCCTTGTTTTAGTTTCGGATTGTGTTGGTCTGGCGTGTTCTGAAAACAAAAGCCCCGCGGGGGGGAGTTGGGTGTTTCCTACCGAGGGTAGGGCGCTCGTTGTTGTTGATGTTTCGTTTCAGAACGATTACCAACTAGCTTAAGCCTCATTGTTGATGTTTCGTTTCAGAACGATTACCAACTAGCTTAAGCCCCGTTGTTGATGTTTCGTTTAGCACGATTGCCAACTAGCTTCGAAGTGATTGTTGATGTTTCGTTTTAGAACGATTACCAACAGATGTAGCTACGGGAGTGATTGGTGTTTCCAATCCGCGTTTCTTGGAGAGACGTTTTCCCCTTTTATCCCGGGTGGTTGGGTAGCTTCCAACCAAGAGGGCAGGGGGTCAGCCGAGTGTTGTAACGTGGGCCTATGTTCGTCCTGTATTCGTCCTGTATTCGTCCTGTGTTCGTCCCCTTTGTTCGTCTTTTGTGTTCTGTGTCCCTGCACGGGGCGTGTTCGGGTTGTTGTTTACTGTTTGAGCTTCGGCTCTTGCCTTGTATTGTTTATTAAGCGCGCCTATTATCCAGGTAAAGTATTGTAAGTATTTTGTACACTCTTTAGACTGTTAAATTCGTAACTGCTAGATTTCCAGTAGGCTAGCTGGTTGTCTGGGAGACAAAAGGAAACAACAACTACTACTCCGCTCTCCCGGTGAACCGCCATCGAGCCAGAGGGAGAACAAAGCATGAGTTGCTGGGTGAGTTAATTAGCGGTTTAATGTGTCTTTGTTTCTTTCGAAATTGTATTCTTTCCCGCTGTAAGTTAACTACAAGGTTTCCTTTCATTGCTGTTTTGGGGTTTTAGGCTGCGTCGTGTTTATTAGGGATTTTGTTTCAGTATAGTTTTTATTAAACTGAATTTCCCCGCGCACGCCCACATACAACATCCGGGTCTTACATGCAACATTTTGGGAGCACCACTAGGTGTCCCTGTAACACCGGCTACTAACATATGCCTATATGTAACAGGATTCTACTGCTAGCTTGCAATTTGTCTAGGCCTGAGATTTCGTTATGCGCTAAAGCATTTTTGATTTCTTACATCCCCATCTGAGACTTAGTGTTAAATTTTTAGCTAAGATTCGGGCTCAGCTAGAGGTGGTTGAGATGTCTAGGTTAAGGGAAAAGCCTGTTAATTCTATAGACTGGTCTGCTTTTAAGATTTGGGAGAGAGTAGCATGAGAGGGTTTTTTATTTAGGTCAGGAAGGAAAGATAAGGAGGTTCAGCAGACAGTCTCTCCGCCATTTCCCCAGCAGAATAACTCTGATTTAAAATTAGATTTTTCCCCCTCGACTCGTTGCTCCGTGCTCACACCCAACCAGGCTGTTGCTGTTCCCCCTTTTCATGCTCCCGCCATTAGCCACGTCCCTTCTCTCTCCCCTCTACAATACGAGTTAAGCGCGCCCCTTTCTACGAGGTATTACACCGAACAAGAACAGATCAGGAAGGAAGAATTGGCTAGAGCTATATCTGAGGCTAAGTTTAATTTGGAACAACTGCAAATGGCTAGAGATAGTCTGGAGGGACCGCAAATACACGCGCCTCTGATACGCTGCCCAAACCCTGTTCCTCGCCCTTCACAAATAAATGATGCAGCTGGTTATGCGGCCTGGACTCCAGAGATTAGGGTTTTTAGACCGTGGCGCTCTGATGAACTGCGTAATGTAGCTAAAACCTTGCCCGATCCAACCAAAGACATGAACGAGTTCGAGAATCTTTTTAACAGTTTAGTTCGAATGTATGAGCCTCACGCCGAGGAAATCGCCATGATCATGCGACAAGTACTTGGGTTAAAATGGATCGAAGTAAAAGACCCGTTTGATATTACGTTGCCTTTTTCTCATGTCGATTTTACTGGCCAAAACGCTGCGCTGTTGAACAGAATCAAAACTCGATTCCCTAAAAAGATGGATTGGGACTGTATCACATATTGTAAACAAAATTCCGATGAACAGTTCGAAAAATGTTGGGAACGGCTAGAATCAGTTTTCGCCGCACACAGTGGCATGGACAAAGCGAACGCCGATTATAAAAAGATTTTGAAACAACAGTTAATGAATAACTCTCTCTCCTCTTTGTCTGACCGAGTGAGGATGATATGCCACACCTGGGAATCAACTTCTCTCGGGGAAGTTGTTGATCATTTCCGGTATTACGAACGCCTCCGACATTACATTGAACAACGGAATTTGAAAAAAGTCAAGGATGGTGCCGCTAGACTTCAGGCTGCTCAATTGAGACAATTAGACATTCAAAATAAAGGTGCAGGTCTGAAACAAAAACGGGGACGACGACAAAGGGAGAATAGGCAACGTAGCAGTAGGTCTAAGCATGTTCACAGGTACAGACAGAGTGGGAAAGATGAGGCATGTTTTCATTGTGGTCAATATGGTCACTGGATTGAACAGTGTCACAGTTACCGCAAGCTGAATGAAAGGGAAGAGCCTCAGATTTGGGGTCGAGCGCCACCTGCTGGAGTTCCCTTGAACAACCCATAAGGGAGATTTTAACTAGCCAAGATAGAGCCATTTTTTTTAAGGTAAATAAACAGGAGAAGACAGATGTAGCTGAGGACATAAGGTTTGTGCATGATGGTGGGAGGCGAAGTAATGTTTGTCAGTGTCTTAATCTGCATGCAGCATCACCTAACCCAATTATATATTTTTAAATGGTTATGTTAAATATCTCATGTTTATAGTTTGAGGCACATTCATCGGGCCTGAGTGTTTTTTCTGAGTGTTTTTACAGACAACTGTCGTTCCGGGAGTGATGGGTGAATGCCGAACCAGGAGGCGGGCACAGGACCGGAGGTGGAGAACAGGTTACCGGCCTGTTTCCCTACAGATGGGCGATCTGTGGTTCGTGGGATGCAGGGCCAACGCCATGTCACCGACTCACTGTGAGCGACAGATAAGTATGACATAGGGAAGAGACCATTTTGTCCGAAGCGTGCCCAATACTCTGTCCTCAAATGCAGAAGAGGGAAGTTTTAGATATACAATTTTAACTATACAAATGAAGCTTTGATGGATTTTTTGATTAATTGATAATTGATGTCTTAATTAAAAATGAAGCCAGTTCATTTTGGTGTCATTTTATTTGAGTGATGCATTTTTTTTTTTTTCCCCATCTCTGTTTTATCCTGACTTCAGGAAATTTGTTTCTACCCTTAGGGGGGTGTTATTTTGTTGAGACGAGAATGTGTTTATTTTATTTTATTTCATAAAATCGCGAGAGAAATTCTAGAGCCAAATCCAATTGCCTTGATCATGACTGGGGACTGGGCGTGTTAAAGTCATTCTAACACTGCCCCTGATGTCACTGTAGGCTACTGCAGAGCCTAGATCCCTGCTACTGTCCGATTCGGTAAATGGCAAAAGCTAGATTCCCCACTGACAAACTACATAGACTGACGAACCGACTGGCTCTTATGACACTTGAACAGACACCCTGTTTAAGTTTTCCTGACTGAATAACACAATTTTTCCCCAAAGCAGGAGCTTGCACTTAACCATGTTTCTGAGTATCTCCAACAGACTGCTGATAACCGTTCCTGACCAAAGAGGGGAACAGGGAAACCAGACCAGAGGACTCTCCTTTTGCTCTTCTGTTTTGTCTCTGTTGTCTCTCTCATCTGTGGATCCACAGACGGAGCACTTCATCAGCCTGTACTGGGGGAGCGGGAGCGCCAAGGTGGCCCTCCAGCAGCACGACCCGGGCCGGCCCTACGTGGAGCAGTACCGTGTGGACCGGGCTCAGTTCAAGAGCCTGTACGTGCTGCTGGCGCCCTGGCTGTGTGGGGTCCACACGGACACCGTGTCCCACCGCACCTTCACCCTGCTGAACCAGGACAGGGACTCCCTCCTCACCTTCCGAGAGCTCGCTGGCTGACCGCTCTATGTAGACCTGCCCAATGGGGAGACAAGAGACTACCAGGAGCAGATGAGCAGCCTGAGAACAGGCCAGAAAACATGGAAGAGAAGTAGATGTTGCGGGGTGAACCTACCCGTCAAAGATGGAACAATCAGCACCAGGGCATTCTGGCCTGTGTGGAATAGCTGTCAAAAGTAGCTGAGAGGACGGTCCATGCAGCCGAACCAGAGATCTCAAGGGCAAAGCGGTCACTGCCACACTGTCCTCTCCTCTGATGAGCAATCGGAGAGTGACCTTGACAGTCACCGCCACACTCTCCTCTCCTCTGATGAGCAATCGGAGACTGACCTTGCCGGTCACCTCCTTCTCGTGGTTGTGGTATGACAACGTGGACAATCTCAACAGAAATGACTGCACCTCTAACCGCACACACTGGAACCTACATTAAACATTCAGAGACGCAAACATGGAAGCTATGATCCAGAGGAAATTACATGCGATTATTCACAACAAGAGTGAATGAACTTTGAAATTATCTTGAAAAAATATCATATTTGTTTACAAGAGTTACAATGGTTGAAACATGAGTTGATAAATAAGTTTGGGTTTTTCCTCTAAATTGACCAAGAGGTTTTTTGCCCTTCTTACACTGGTAACCATTTCATCTTTTTGCCTTGTTCAAACTTTAAAATCAAGGTTTTTTGGTGAATGGTTGTCCACTTTTAGACTATAAATAGTATATACTCATGTCATCTTTTTTACCTTGTTTCCTGTCATATTTCTGAAACAAGGGGTTTTGGTGCGTGATTTTGCACGTGGAAAGAACATAATCTATTTTTTGGTTAAATATTTAAAAAAAAAAAATTTTGCTCCACCTAGTGGAGAGATTACTTCCTTTCCACATGTATAGCATAGCTGAATGTTTACACTTTGTGTTTGGATTTTATATTTTATTTTTGTGTACCTGTTCAGGCACAAATGGGGGATTGTTGAGGAATTTACATCCAAACACCTTAAACCTTTGTCCTCTCACTTCTCTTGTAATTCATCACCTCCCCCAAATATTCACATAGCTGTGCTGACATACAAAATGGCTTCCAGAAGGCCATCTGTCTACAACAGAATAACCATCCTTTGTCCCCAATTGCCACCCTTTTTCTCATGTCACATGTCTGTACTCTTGGCCACGCCTGCCATTTCATATGACGTACAATAGATTAGCCAATCACATCCTGGAAGCACCATACCTGTGTTTTGCTTGAATAAAAGTGAGCCCAAGAGGCTGAAGGCTTCACTTCGCTGAATAAACCACCCTTGTTGCGTTCTTCAGGAAGTCCTTGCGCTCGTATGCTTTTCACAATAAACCAGACTTAACCTTTTGAACGAATCTTGGTAAATCCTTTTGACTAGATCAGTTATTTTACTATTACACGTTTTCCGAAGAAGAACCTTCTTAAGGAGTTAAGAAGGGTCCAAAGAAGAGGTCAGCTATGACGAAGCCTTAAGAAAAGAGTGTTTCCCGAGCGCGTTCTTAGAGCCCTTCTTAGTGCCCTTCTTAGCGCCGCGCTAAAGAAGCTTCTTTACAGGAGCTGTCCACCACCTCGGAACTGAAATCAAATCAATCCATGGCAGGCTAATCGATTGTATCCATATTGGATCCATATAATTGCATGCTGCCAAATGAAATTTTTATGTAACAAGTAGCGTCCTACTTAATGCTAAAAATGATCACGCGGGGAAACAAGGCGCCTGAACGCGATTATAATACTAATTGCGAACTGAATCCACACATCTCCTATTTCCCTGCTGTTCTGCCGACCTATTCTAGGTAGGATAACGTTATGTCCTATTAATTTGCAATGTGTATGTAATGTGCTAAACAAATTAAATAGCATTGCTCGCATTGCCCACTACAAATATGAAACACCAGTGACAGGCCTACTATACATACTAAACTAAACTATACTATACTAAACATCAACTGATGCAAATAATGTCCAATAACTTGGAAAAAATCTGAAAAATAAGTCACTAAAAACATGACAGTGACAACAATGAAATATAACATTACATGATGCCTTGACCCCAACAAACATAATGGGGAATACAGATATGCAAGGAGAGCAGGAGTTGAAGCCATGCCCACCAAATATCAACAGCTCACCGATGCACGGGACAATGCGAGACCCTGTGACAGGTAGGCTAGAAATAATAGGCCACAAAGGACACATTCAAGATGGCACAACAAACTGCATGTAGCCTATAAGCAACAAACCAGGCCAGGTCCAGCCTGGCTTATGTGCGTAGCTGGCTTGTTTCTGTTCAGGACTGGTCGAACAGAAGCTAGTCATGCCACTGAAATAGCTGTGAATTGAAATGACATGAAATAATGTCTGATAAATTAAGATAGGTCTTGTCGACTGGACACATCAGTTCCAATGCTTCCAATTCTAACCCAGCACAATAAGAGCGGGATAGCCAGTTAGCTCATGAGTACGGTGGCCGACGCGTGCAAATCACAACGGCAAATCCGGAACACAACGGCAAGTTCAAAAAACACAACCGCAAAGTTCAAACACAACAACAAAGTTAAAAAACACAACAGCAAGTCAGAAAACACAACTGCAAGTCGGAAACACAAATGCAATACAGAATACACAACAGCAAGAGAGAAAACACAATCGCAAATTGGAAACCACGATTGCAACTCCCAAAAACACAACGACAATAACCAGAAATCACATTAGAAATGTGTCAACCGGAAAGGGATTTACCACTTGTTGAATCTGATTGGGCAGCTATAGTGTTGAATCTGATTGGGCAGCTATAGTGTCAATAACAGTGGGACATGTGCGGGAAGCGAATATTTAAATTAATTTGAAATGATACGTTTAATGACTGGGTTTAAGAATGGAACTATTTTTCTCCCACATGCAGGAGCCTATCTTGCCTCCTGCCAGGCTGTTATCTTGCCTCCTGCCAGGCTGTTGTTATAAATAAGAAGTTCTTAACTACTTGCCTGGATAAATAAAAGTTATTGATTGCTGATGAGCTAGCTAGCTAGCTAATTGTCATTGATGTCATATCAAATACTGGACATTTGTATCTATAGCTAGTGACCTGCTTTAGTAGGCTAGTGGCCTCTAAGTAGTTTGCACAAAACAGCTGATCAGACGTTACGATGCATAGCCAGGCTCTTGGCTAGTCTATGTGACACCTAGATGGCAATAATAGCGAAAATAATGAAGATATGTTTTGAGTATATCTGTGGTGGTGATGGGATAACATTCATATACAGAGAGAGGACGAGTAGTTGTTTTGTTGTATATTCAATATACAACAGAGATCATTCTCTACAAAATAGATTACATCCTAATTCGTAGCATCATCATTCATTCATTGTCCTAGTGATTTTGACGTTAGCTGGTTGGCTGGAGTAAGGGCCGACTGCTTCATGTTGAAACGCAAAATGTCGCAGCCCAGCAAACACCCCAAGGAGGTTGGTTTGGTGCAACCAGTAGCGCCAGTTGGGTGGAGTGCGCGGTTCACTGCAACCTGGTTACACACCGTTCCTGTGGGTGGGTGTCTCTCTGTGGCACGGCGGCGGACCAGTATCCAGTGCGCATATTGAGAGATACGGGAGCAGCCCAGTCTTTTATACTCTCTGATATTCTGCCTTTCTCTGAAAAGTTTTCCACTGGTTCTAGTGTATTGGTGCAGGACATCGAAATGAGCTATGTGTCGGTGCCTCTCCATCTGGTGCACTTCAGTTGTGATAGCCAGTGGAGTGTAAGTGGGCCGTGCCTCCGTCTTTTCCAATAGGTGTAAATGTTCTTGCTCTGTAACGATATTGCTGGTGGCAGGGTTATGCCTATGCTGGAGGTTTTGGAACATATCCCTCTGTTCTACAGCCCGATGTGTTGGCCCAGAGCTAGGTTTCCTGAAGTGTTCCCTGTGTGCGCATGTAGCCTACCCGTGCGCAGGACTGAGTGAGGACTTGGTTACCGTGTTCGCGACTGAGTTGTCCGACTCATCAACTGCCCCAGTTCCATCTATGTCCACTTCGCCTACCGCTGACACAAGTGCTCGTAGTCAGAGCATGCTCCAGAGTAAAAACCTTGTGTCCGAGCCTACCCAGCTACCTATGACACGCAGTAACCTGATTTCCTTACAGAGGACAGATGTTGAGTTGGCCAAGTGTTGGGAGGCTGCTCGGGATTAATGGATGATGCTACGAATTAGGATGTAATCTATTTTGTAGATGATCTCTGTTGTATATTGAAATAATATACAACAGAACAACTACTCGTCCTCTCCTCTCTCTGTATATGAATGTTATCATATCACCACCACAGATATACTCAAAACATATCTTCATTATTTTAGCTATTATTGCCATAGGTGTCACATAGACTAGCCAAGAGCCTGGCTAGGCATCGTAACGTCTGATCAGCTGTTTTGTGCAAACTACTTAGAGGCCACTAGCTTCCTAAAGCAGGTCACTAGCTATAGATACAAATGTCCAGTATTTGATATGACATCAATGACAATTAGCTAGCTAGCTCATCAGCAATCAATAACCTTTATTTATCCAGGCAAGTAGTTAAGAACTTCTTATTTATAACAACAGCCTGGCAGGAGGCAAGATAACAGCCTGGCAGGAGGCAAGATAGGCTCCTGCATGTGGGAGAAAAATAGTTCCATTCTTAAACCCAGTCATTAAACGTATCATTTCAAATTAATTTAAATATTCGCTTCCCGCACATGTCCCACTGTTATTGACACTATAGCTGCCCAATCAGATTCAACAAGTAGTAAATCCCTTTCCGGTTGACACATTTCTAATGTGATTTCTGGTTATTGTCGTTGTGTTTTTGGGAGTTGCAATCGTGGTTTCCAATTTGCAATTGTGTTTTCTCTCTTGCTGTTGTGTATTCTGTATTGCATTTGTGTTTCCGACTTGCAGTTGTGTTTTCTGACTTGCTGTTGTGTTTTTTATTAACTTTGTTGTTGTGTTTGAACTTTGCGGTTGTGTTTTTTGAACTTGCCGTTGTGTTCAGGATTTGCCGTTGTGATTTGCACGCGTCGGCCACCGTACATGAGCTCACAACAACTAGCAGCAGCTTCCATAACATTAATGGTAGCGGTCAGTGGCTAAAGCAGTTACACTGTAACGTTAGCTATTTTGCTGCAATTGGTTCAACTTCTGTTTCTGGACAAAGGTAAAAAGATTGGAGTGAAAGGATGAACGTATGGAGGTTTGGGGTATAGTCCCATGAAGTCATCCCCACTGGGTCCTTGAACCCCTGTGTAGTGGGGTAGGACATGACAACACAGTTCTACTGACCATTGTCTGCTGACCACAAAACAGTTCTGCTGACCATTGTGGGACACATCTCCCTCAGGTTGCAATGTGGGATCTTGATAAGAGATCCTCAGAAACACACTCTGGTCTCCCCCTTCCCCCCGCGACCAGTAACCAGGCCAGGCCACATTCCACATGCCAGCCCAGGGAGACAAAGGAAATGCCATTCTTTGTCTTGTTTTCTGTAAATAAAGTGACATTATATCCCAACCATGGATGCAAACATGTGAATAAGCCCGAGAGCAGAGGTTTTGAATGAGATATTTGCAACTTGTGAACTCTGAAACTGAAACTTTAAACTCCGTGAACATCAACTTCGCGCAGCAACGCTACTATCACTGTTCCAGCGGGAGCGCAGGCGCGCTGCCCCCTTCATCAAACCGAGCGACCATCAGATCACGTGCCTCCTCCATTCTTCGAGCCGACCGGCCAACAGCTCCGGACACCGCGCTTTCAAACACACCGCTACTAAGGTTGCATCCATCAATCTCCTTTGATTGTGGTGTGAGATGCCAACGTGTTGTTTTAGATTAGAAGATTTAGGACAGGCTGTGATGACATTCATGACATCATTCTTTTCATTCCTGCTGTGTTTTCATATTGCCACGTGTTTTTCCCATCTATTATTGAATTGTGTTAAAATATTATCTTGATAATTGAGTAGTATAACTTATAACTATTATTAACTTTTGACCACGTCCGAGCGTCATCACATTATCTTAGGTCACTTGATTGAGTCAAGAACTCCTCCTACAGACTGAGATTGATGAATAAATTAGACTATTGATAAAGGTTATCTTGTTTCTCTGTACATTAAACAGAGTGGTGCCCCATATACGAGTTGATTTAATGCATTAAATCAATTTCCTTCATATTTGTGACAACCACGGTATAATCATAAATTATACCGGTCATAGTCATAGGTCTAACCCTAGAACACGCTACACCCGTCTCTCGTGTGGGAGTCCTATGCTCTCACCACTACTCTACTTGTGCAGCGGAGATCGGCGGGTTGGTTTTGGTGTCCTTCTTCCAGTCCCTAGTGTGGGTTGGGGTTAGAATAAGGGTTGGGGTTTGGACAGGATCTGACCTATAAGGTAAGGGGTAAAGGTTGAAGTGAAAGGATGAACATGTAGACGTTTGGCATATAGTGCCATAAAGTCATCCCCACTGGGGCCTTGAACCCCTGTCTCCTGGGTGGGAGTCCTATGCTTTCACTGCTACTGTACTTGTGCAGTGGAGATCGGCAGGTTGATTTTGGTGTCCTTCTTTATTTTGGTGTGCTGGGACTGCTGCCTCTTGTGGTGCCAACAGAGAAATGTAGGTCAACATTGACCGGAGGGAGGAAGGGAGGGAGTGATAACCGGACAATCACTATTCTAGGTGCGCTGGCTTACAGCCAAGCACAAAAAAACACTGCCTCTTGTGTAGGTGTGCTGGCTTACAGCCATTCACAAAAAAACACTGCCTCTTGTGGTAGCAACATAGAACTGCAGGTCAACAACCCGACGGATAAAGGGAGGGAGGGAGAGACAACCGGACGTTTGCTATCTTTGGTGCGTCGCCACACACAAAAAAGAGATGGCTGGGGAAGGTAACATTTATTTCTGGGTATCATTCTAGGTTAAAAAAAAAAAACGAAGCATTTAGCCATCAAGTTTTGACGCATTGGACTTTTTGTTTTAGAAGCCACCGGGAGCCATATAAGCCAGGTCGAAAATCGCACTGTGGACAGGGTCACCCAAGGAGAGGGTCACTCCCTCCGTCTCTCTCTCTCTCCCTCCATGCTCTCAGAAGCCAGCCTCCCAGTTCTTGTTTGAACGGAGCAAGAAGCAGGGGGCGGGACAGGAAGAGGCCCTCAGACAGAGACAGGCATGGCCAGGGGCAGTCCTGGGACAGCCCCACAGGCTCTGTGAGTCTGTCTTATTGTTCAGCTTATTGCCTTCATTAGTATTAACAGAATAGCACCATATACACACAGGGCCGCAACAAGCCACTTCACAGACCGGATGCAAGACGCAAAAAGAAAAGAAAAAAAGAAACCACTGTTTCTTCACCATTGTTGATCAATATAAGACAGATTTATTTATTATTTAAAGGGGTTCATTTTTACATTGCCGTTCATGTTAGGCGTGCTTAAGACATTTTATTTTACACATTTAGCCTGCAGTCGACGCTGCCTAGGCCTACCGACTTGTATTTTGTCTCATTTTTAACTTCCCTCAAAGCCTATAGCCTACAGTTAAAAAAAATAGCAATAATAATAATGAAAGAAAGAAATTCTTTAATCCTCAACCATCCATTGTAGGCTATATGGAACAATCAGTTATTGTATCCCCTTGTAAATGATTTTGGCTCATTTCCACATCTCATCTTTAGCCTATCTCCTAGATCCTCACACGTCTGAATTTCATGCTTGCCCATCTGTCTAGTATCTCATCAAAATGTGTGGAGCATGTGACTTTATTTTCTATAGATATGACTGCCAGATGTGTTAGTCACTTATTGTCCATTGTGGAACCGAGGTAATTTTTAATGGTCATTAGTTTACTGAAGGACCTTTCCGCGGATGCTACTGTCACTGGCATGGTCAGGAAGAGTGAGTGCTACAATTAAATTAGGGAAAAGCATGTCTAGATTTTGCTTTAAAAGGAAGTTCAGTTTATCTATTGCCTTTGTGCACCTATTTTCATTTAGTAGACGGCTTGCAGGATATATTTATTGTATGATGTCTCTATGATGTTACTGATTCTTCCATTTCCTCCTGTGTCATGTTATCCATTTTGATTATAAAACTATACTTTGCGATTTGCACCATGTTTTCAAATCTGTCCGTAAGCTATGTTAAAGACTCTGGTAACTTGGCTTGAAATAATAAAAATGCATATATGATATCAAATGTTAGTGTCTCTTTAAGCATCCACAAAAATCTGAGTTAAAAGAAACATTCAGAACCCTTCGAAAAAAGTGTTCAAAAACGGCTCATTTTGCTCTCTAGACCATTTCTCAGGATTGTGTGGGCGCGTCAGATCAGGATTTGATTGACATTTTGATCCGCCAATGACAAACAATCTCATCAAAACTAGCAACGCACTATGCACAGCAACTTAAAGTCCAGCCGTATATGTTTGAGCCGTCAAATACTCAATTCTCAGAGGATGCAGAAATACAGTAGAAGCCCTGCCAGCTCCAAATAATTCATTTTAATCGATCACTGAATGGTGAGTTCCAAAATGCTTTTCTATCCATTAGTAGAATTAGTTAGCCACAGCTAGTTCTAACCATACTAGCTAGCGCTAACATTATTAGGCTGCTAAGCAGCTACAAAGCACTGATTTGGCAAGCTAACAATGTTAGATTTCTTTAGAAAAAGGTGAGGTTAACAATAAACGTGGAACATTTACTTAAACGTTATCATTAGCAAGTAACTTACATGATCGATCTCTAGGCTCTGGGCAACGCCCATTTCAAACCCACTGTCAGGAATGTTAAATGAGAATATTTCGAATTTTGATAGAAAGTAATTGCTAATACTTTTACATGTTGTTTATTATGTACATAATACACTAAATTACATAGTTAGAAGACGTTTGTGGATTTGAGTTTCCAGAGGCTTTAACAACTAACTACTATTTATTCTCCAGCTAACGTTAACTCTGTTCTGAGTGAGGGAGCGCAGATTTATGAATCGTATAGTTAGTCAGTCACAAATCAAAATTGATTTTGAAACAGATCTACCGTCAACCCTATGATAGTTATTTTTAATAATGTTTGCAAATATATTTCTGTGATTCACAAATACATTTGTGTGATTCACAAATAAATTATTGTTTCACAAATGTATTTTTGTGGTTCACAAATATATTTCTAACTCACAAACATGTGCACCGCTTGTATTTACTTGCACCGCTTGTATTTACTTGCACCTGTGACACGAACCAGAAATCTATTATGAAACGTTTAGAAAAAATCCACCCTGCCTCATCTCCAGCCAATCAGATTACAAGGCAGCTCTGACCAAACAGTGTGCGTGGTCTTTTAAACAGTAAAAGTCTCACTTCAAGAACAGCAAGCGAACGAGAAGATCTGTGAAGAGCTGCAACCAGTGCAAGCTAACAACTTTCAGGTAAGTTCACAAGTACTTTATTGTGCTGGTTCGCCCGACATTGTGTAAGGAAAACTAAAGACACCTTTGCTACCCGAGATCTCTTTCACGCTACCATCGTGTGTCCGTCGTATACTTTCATGTTATCCGACTTCATAATTCAGTGTTCCATCAGTGGAATCATGAACACATTTCCAGGAATTGGAGCCAGCTAACGTTAGCAATAAGCATTATCCAGTCGGAATGAGTTCCCCAAGCTGCTAGCCAGCTTGACGGCAAGTGGCTACAAGAGGAAAATAATTAAAACGGGCAAGTTCGGTAGCCTGAAATCCAGCGTGCTTTCTTCGTTCACCGTTTTTTCTCTCAACTTCACAAGTGAAGTGGAAAAGTAACCTAAAGTTCTCTGAACTGAGCGAGTCTGGATTCCATGCTACCGAATTTGCCCGTTTTAATTATTTTCTTTTTCTAGGCAGTCTATATTCTTCAGCCTTCTTGCATGTGTCTGACCTAATCCAGCTGCTTTGAGAATTGTACTTGCTGGTAACATCCTTTTCTCTCATTCTCTGAGTCTGAAGACTGCAGAGCCCGCACGTTATTTGTGTTTGTATGGATTGCATTTCCGTCCCCCTTTTGGTCAAGGCAATCCTCCACATTCGCAGATTTGACGACCGCGTGACCTGGCTGGTGGTAGCAAAAGGCTCCAGGAGGAGTATCTACTTAGAGACAACTTGGGTGGGTCAGAACATCAGCACCAAAGAGGGGGCAGTGACAAGCGGCGCATCATCACCGACATCTGCAAGCCCAAAGGTCAATACACGCGCACACACACACCAATGTTCTGTGAGCCTTCAGCCTTCTAACATGTCTGTACATAAATACAGCTACATCGTCTTAAATGCTAATTGCATCAGTAGATGCCTTGACCTCCTTACCCACCAACCTTGCTCAATGACTTGTCACCAGGCACCACGGAACCCAGTACACCCCAGGTGCCAGGGCGAGTGGAGATGAAGCTGGAGGTAGAAGGCAGCAAGTCTCAGAACTGAACAGACACTGGGACATTGAACAGAAAATATATGAATGAAATAAAATGCGTACCAATTTCCTGTTGTTTCTCAATGGTAAAAGTGCCTATTTATGCCCTCACTGTCTCCTGTGGGTAAAAATGAATCAATTGTCATAGATGCCATAGGGTACACCTTTCAGTTCTATAAAGTGGAGTAATTAAAGGGTTAGTCTAGGGTGAGTCTTCCGAAGGTTACCTTGTAATAAGCAGCTGGTGAAAATGGACACTTATGTACTGTATGTCCTTTCATACCCTCCTGTTGTACCTCATCACTTATGGGGTGCACACAACCTGCTGAATTGGGCTGTCAACTAAGAATAATTAAACTTACAGTAAGAAAGACAAGTACTGCCCCCCCCCCCCCCCCCCCCCGAACCTGGTGTCCCCACATCCTTTAAATTACTTGACTGAGTGACTGACCTTAACTTGACAGTCATAGACCACGGCTAGCCTGCTGCGCTGTGGTAAAAAAAAAAAAGAGGACACTGTTTTATAACATTGCTTGTTTATGCAGTAAAATATAAATGCATTTTTGTTGGGTAGCACTTCATATCATGGTAGGTTCTCCAGTAACACCTGCAAATCTTAGTCTGAACAAGTAAACACACCATCCATTCCTCAACTGCACTCTGCAACCCTGGAGGACAACAGCACAGGTGAGACCACAAGCATGGTGTTCCTCACAGTAAAATGCTTCTAACACCCCTAGAATGAGTGTAAATGTATCATCTGAGAATCAAGCTGAAATTGTGATTACAAGTCTAAAATTTCAAAGTGCATTGAGCATCTACGGTAGTTATAGAAGATACATTTGACTCCCATTATTTATTTGAATTGTATTGGGGACCTATATGGTGTGATCATGTCCTGTAGCCAACTTTATAAAAAAGGGCAACAAAAAAGACAAGCCTGGGAATCTAAAGTGTGACTGAAATTGTAAGGTCCCTTCCCTAAACTCTGGACTTCAATTAATCCCCTAACGAAATAAGAAACCGAAGCTGAGTGACGGAATCAAAACAAAACGCGCACACTGATTGGTCGGAGCTGCCTCGTAATCTGATTGGCTGGAGATGAGGCAGGGTAGATTTTTTCTAAACGTTTCATAATAGATTTCTGGTTCGTGTCTCGGGTGCAAGTAAATACAAGCAGTGCACATGTTTGTGAGTTAGAAATATATTTGTGAACCACAAAAATACATTTGTGAAACAATAATTTATTTGTGAATCACACAATTGTATTTGTGAATCACAGAAATATATTTGCAAACATTATGAAAAATAACTATCATAGGGTTGACGGGAGATCTGTTTCAAAATCAATTTTGATTTGTGTCAGCAGTTTCATGGTTCGTGTCTCTCTCCCCAGAATGGTTTGTTTCTCGGGTGCAAGTAAATACAAGCGGTGCACACATTTGTGAGTTTGAAATATATTTGTGAATCACCAAAAAACATTTGTGAAACATGTGGTGTATATTGACAAGTATTGAAACAGATCTAACCCCATAGAGAAACACCTGGTCATCAATGTAGGCACATGTGAGTACAAACACGCACACAAATACATTTGCATAGACGGGATGAACAAATATAATATTGGGTTAATGTTAGCGGTAGAGATGTGAGATAAATAAGACAAATCACTGATGCCTGTGACGCCACAATATCAGGTAACATTGAGCAGTTGCTTCCCTGTAGTGCAAAGTGTGGTGGTTTTCTCTCTCTTTCTGTTATGTTATGTTATTTTTATTTGTAATGCGCCCCCCATCCAATAATTACATCGGCCCGGGGCGCAGCCCGGGAGACAAATAGGTAACAGAACGAGACACGACAACACAGAGACAACAGTTAGAGAACAGGAGACTGAAACATTCATGACAAAACACATACACGCTAGCTCAGAATACAACATTGAAAAGGTGTGTTTCAAGTTTCGCGTTAAAGGACTCTAGAGTGGGGGTGGTCTTGATGCTCAGAGGGAGCCTGTTCAACAGCTTCGGTGCCATTACTGCGAAAGCACGGTCACCCTTCCTCGCTAGGTTTGTCTGTGGGACCCTGAAGCTCAGTTAGTCATCAGATCTGAGCTTGGGCCTGGACCTAGAGGTGGGGGACTGGTCCAGGATCAGATCTGAGCTTGGGCCTTGACCTAGAGGTGGGGGACTGGTCCAGGAGGTCCTTGATGTAGGCCGGGGCGAGACCGTTGAGAGCCAAACATGCAGATCCTATATATAACTCTCTCCTTCACTGGAAGCCAGTGGAGGGAGATGAGGACAGGGGAGATGTGGTCCCTGACACCAGTCTGGCAGCGGCATTTTGTACTAACTGCAGGCGATGGATGGTTTTGTCTGTAGCCCCAGCATAGCATTCTCCCTCTCTATGCACAGTTCTCCCGTGTGCTGAACCACTATCCCTGGTATCACCACTGCTGACTGGCACTCCTCTTCAGAACAGCCAAACTGGAGGAGCTCTTCCACCTGCTCAACTTCCTCACCCCCTAGAAATTCAAATTAGTATACCCCAGTGTGTGTGCTTATGTGATTGTAATTGTAATTTTTTTAGTGTACGTGGCTGTTGTCACTCCCTCCCTGGCTTACTCCGTCGTGTTGATACAAGACAGAAGCCGTACCACTGTTATCATTTAGTAACTTGAACTTGATCTCAATTACATTTGGGCTTGATGTGTGTAGCTGTGGTTTCCTAGCTTTTAAGTTAAAGTTAATAAAAATCCTTAATTGGGATACAGTATTGTTGCAGGGCACTTGATATACACCCACTAGAGAGGTGCATACGCTGTCTTAGTTTAGAGTGGAGTTGCATTTGACAAGTTCAGTGGAGATCAAATGTGAGTGTTGACATGCATTGCACTGAGTATATTTGAAAATAAACTTTGAAATTCTGAATTACGGAAGCAATGGCATTTCATCCTTTTTTAATGCACAAAATGTAAGTGTATGGTCAGGGTTTAGTAAGTAAGTGACCAATCAGCATGTAAATAAAGACGTGCAGACCACATATATTGTAGGAAGGTAACTATAGCAATAAATATGTGTAGACCACGTCTCAGCCAAGTATGTCTATGACGTTACATCCTGCTGACATCATCACAAGGTGCTCAATTTACATAAATGGCAAATGGACTGCACTTATATAGCGCTTTCATCCAAAGCGGTTCACAATGGCCTCTCAATCACCCATTCACGGGTGAAAGTGCCTATTTATGCCCTCACTGTCTCCTGTGGGTAAAAATGAATCGATTGTCATAGATGCCATAGGGTACACCTTTCAGTTCTATAAAGTGGAGTAATTAAAGGGTTAGTCTAGGGTGAGTCTTCCGAAGGCTACGTTGTAATAAGCAGCTGGTGAAAATGGACACTTATGTACTGTATGTCCTTTCATACCCTCCTGTTGTACCTCATCACTTATGGGGTGCACACAACCTGCTGAATTGGGCTGTCAACTAAGAATAATTAAACTTACAGTAAGAAAGACATGTACTGCCCCCCCCCCCCCCAACCTGGTGTCCCCACATCCTTTAAATTACTTGACTGAGTGACTGACCTTAACTTGACAGTCATAGACCATGGCTAGCCTGCTGCGCTGTGGTAAAAAAAAAAAAGAGGACACTGTTTTATAACATTGCTTGTTTATGCAGTAAAATATAAATGCATTTTTGTTGGGTAGCACTTCATATCATGGTAGGTTCTCCAGTAACACCTGCAAATCTTAGTCTGAACAAGTAAACACACCATCCATTCCTCAACTGCACTCTGCAACCCTGGAGGACAACAGCACAGGTGAGACCACAAGCATGGTGTTCCTCACAGTAAAATGCTTCTAACACCCCTAGAATGAGTGTAAATGTATCATCTGAGAATTAAGCTGAAATTGTGTTTACAAGTCTAAAATTCAGAGTGCATTGAGCATCTACGGTAGTTATAGAAGATACATTTGACTCCCATTATTTATTTGAATTGTATTGGGGACCTATATGGTGTGATCATGTCCTGTAGCCAACTTCATAAAAAAGGGCAACAAAAAAGACAAGCCTGGGAATCTAAAGTGTGACTGAAATTGTAAGGTCCCTTCCCTAAACTCTGGACTTCAATTAATCCCCTAACGAAATAAGAAACCGAAGCTGAGTGACGGAATCAAAACAAAACGCGCACACTGATTGGTCGGAGCTGCCTCGTAATCTGATTGGCTGGAGATGAGGCAGGGTAGATTTTTTCTAAACGTTTCATAATAGATTTCTGGTTCGTGTCTCGGGTGCAAGTAAATACAAGCAGTGCACATGTTTGTGAGTTAGAAATATATTTGTGAACCACAAAAATACATTTGTGAAACAATAATTTATTTGTGAATCACACAATTGTATTTGTGAATCACAGAAATATATTTGCAAACATTATGAAAAATAACTATCATAGGGTTGACGGGAGATCTGTTTCAAAATCAATTTTGATTTGTGTCAGCAGTTTCATGGTTCGTGTCTCTCTCCCCAGAATGGTTTGTTTC
This sequence comes from Borostomias antarcticus, assembly GCF_949987555.1. Classification (NCBI taxonomy): domain Eukaryota; kingdom Metazoa; phylum Chordata; class Actinopteri; order Stomiiformes; family Stomiidae; genus Borostomias; species Borostomias antarcticus. The sequence goes on along the minus strand of NC_140257.1, from coordinate 7,400,265 downwards.
TCGGGTGCAAGTAAATACAAGCGGTGCACACATTTGTGAGTTTGAAATATATTTGTGAATCACCAAAAAACATTTGTGAAACATGTGGTGTATATTGACAAGTATTGAAACAGATCTAACCCCATAGAGAAACACCTGGTCATCAATGTAGGCACATGTGAGTACAAACACGCACACAAATACATTTGCATAGACTGGATGAACAAATATAATATTGGGTTAATGTTAGCGGTAGAGATGTGAGATAAATAAGACAAATCACTGATGCCTGTGACGCCACAATATCAGGTAACATTGAGCAGTTGCTTCCCTGTAGTGCAAAGTGTGGTGGTTTTCTCTCTCTTTCTGTTATGTTATGTTATTTTTATTTGTAATGCGCCCCCCATCCAATAATTACATCGGCCCGGGGCGCAGCCCGGGAGACAAATAGGTAACAGAACGAGACACGACAACACAGAGACAACAGTTAGAGAACAGGAGACTGAAACATTCATGACAAAACACATACACGCTAGCTCAGAATACAACATTGAAAAGGTGTGTTTCAAGTTTCGCGTTAAAGGACTCTAGAGTGGGGGTGGTCTTGATGCTCAGAGGGAGCCTGTTCAACAGCTTCGGTGCCATTACTGCGAAAGCACGGTCACCCTTCCTCGCTAGGTTTGTCTGTGGGACCCTGAAGCTCAGTTAGTCATCAGATCTGAGCTTGGGCCTGGACCTAGAGGTGGGGGACTGGTCCATGATCAGATCTGAGCTTGGGCCTGGACCTAGAGGTGGGGGACTGGTCCAGGATCAGATCTGAGCTTGGGCCTTGACCTAGAGGTGGGGGACTGGTCCAGGAGGTCCTTGATGTAGGCCGGGGCGAGACCGTTGAGAGCCAAACATGCAGATCCTATATATAACTCTCTCCTTCACTGGAAGCCAGTGGAGGGAGATGAGGACAGGGGAGATGTGGTCCCTCATTTTGGTCCCTGACACCAGTCTGGCAGCGGCATTTTGTACTAACTGCAGGCGATGGATGGTTTTGTCTGTAGCCCCAGCATAGCATTCTCCCTCTCTATGCACAGTTCTCCCGTGTGCTGAACCACTATCCCTGGTATCACCACTGCTGACTGGCACTCCTCTTCAGAACAGCCAAACTGGAGGAGCTCTTCCACCTGCTCAACTTCCTCACCCCCTAGAAATTCAAATTAGTATACCCCAGTGTGTGTGCTTATGTGATTGTAATTGTAATTTTTTTAGTGTACGTGGCTGTTGTCACTCCCTCCCTGGCTTACTCCGTCGTGTTGATACAAGACAAGCCGTACCACTGTTATCATTTAGTAACTTGAACTTGATCTCAATTACATTTGGGCTTGATGTGTGTAGCTGTGGTTTCCTAGCTTTTAAGTTAAAGTTAATAAAAATCCTTAATTGGGATACAGTATTGTTGCAGGGCACTTGATATACACCCACTAGAGAGGTGCATACGCTGTCTTAGTTTAGAGTGGAGTTGCATTTGACAAGTTCAGTGGAGATCAAATGTGAGTGTTGACATGCATTGCACTGAGTATATTTGAAAATAAACTTTGAAATTCTGAATTACAGAAGCAATGGCATTTCATCCTTTTTTAATGCACAGAATGTAAGTGTATGGTCAGGGTTTAGTAAGTAAGTGACCAATCAGCATGTAAATAAATACGTGCAGACCACATATATTGTAGGAAGGTAACTATAGCAATAAATATGTGTAGACCACGTCTCAGCCAAGTATGTCTATGACGTTACATCCTGCTGACATCATCACAAGGTGCTCAATTTACATAAATGGCAAATGGACTGCACTTATATAGCGCTTTCATCCAAAGCGGTTCACAATGGCCTCTCATTCACTCATTCACACACACATTCACACACCAATGGCGGCAGCTGCCATGCAAGGCGCTAGCCTGCTCATTGGGAGCAATTTGGGTTACTTTGCGTTTATCAGTGACAAACAAAATGAAATATTACTGTACATTGTGATTCCCTGTTGTAACACAATTTGAAAAAGTTCAGGGGATATTGGATGTCATTGGAGGCAGTCCTCTGTTCTCAACCATTTTGTGTTTTGGATCTCTTCACCACTTTTTATATGAGGTGATTCAAATAAAGTTTACACATTTCGATTTTGTCGGATTGGGGTCTCTGGCCCTTCGGGGGTTTTGGAGAGATTTAAAGTTGATGTACTTTGCTTCCTCTCATAGCTGGACGAGTCTGCTGCAAGGTTACAACCTCACCAAGCATAGTTCTTATTATACCTCAAGTCTGTATAAGGCTCTCACATTTTGACATTGATACTGATAGATTTACCTCTTGGATCGTACAGGGACATCAACCCTGAATGAGCCAATCACTGCTTTGGCCCAAGGAGGGTGCTATCTTGTAGAGAACTGCGTGTGACATCCCAAATTAGACTTCAACTCAGTGGACATCTTGTAACAGCTCAAATCAAGTTACCAAAATAAATGCTGCTGTATCAGGCCGACTGACAGATATAATGTATCAAACAGTTTGTGACAGCAATGTCATCCAAAGCATACCAAGCATAATGTTTTGAATCCAGGGATTCAGTTTAATGAGATCCCACGAGGCTAAGATACAGTATTAACATATTTCAAACGACAAACTGTTACATCAGTTCACTCGATGACAGCTAGATATGTTTGTTTTAATTCATTTTAGTCTAAGCTGCTTATCTTAAGAGGAGATTCATTTGAACGGCTTAGTCTTATGTTCATTACTGTATGACCTACAACAGGTCCAACATATCTAACTTTTTATCTTGCTTGGTTAAACCAAGGTCTTCTGTATTCCATAAGATTGACGTAGCTGACTCCTCATCAGGCCTCAACAATCATGCAAACCTGCTCACTAAACCACCTCCACTACAGTAAAGGAATATTGGGTGACATATCCTTGTATAATCAAGTATTAAGAGGCAAAAATTACTACCCAATTTGAAGTACAGTACATGTAACTGAAGTAATGCCATTATCCCCATGTCATTGTCGTCGTGCTGTTGAATATCCCTACAAAATCATATAAATCCAGCCATTAACTCAGGACATGTGTTCACATTAATCACTTTATATTAAGTAGTTTTCAAAACATATGTCAACAGTTACACCAAATAGTTACATACAGTAGACAGCTTGTGAAATACTGCATATATATCAGCTCTACTCAAGCTATCTGAGTGGCAAAGATGGTCGGCCTTGGCTTCAGGGTATGCTATAAAAGCTTTGGAAGGAGGATTATTAACTTGAACGACATGAGTAGAGAACTGAAAATAGGATGTTGGAACCCTGTCAGGTGGCAGCCAGTAGAAATGTGGCACAATTAATCATAGCATTTTTTAAATGTTGTCCCTACGTAATAGCTGACCAGCATGCCAGGCTACTGTAAATGTCATCACTTATAAATCATTACTCGTATTGTAGATCTAATGGCAAGGCATTGGATTGGATTGAATAGCCACCCCGCCCTGCCCCCAGTATGAATGCAAGGAGAGTGTACAGTAACTGCCATAAAAGGTGACTGAGCAGAACAAAAACTGATGTGTTTATCACAAAAGTGCCTCTCTATGCACAATGGTCTCCCATGTAGAATCTTTTTGGCCACAGACTCCACCAAGCGCTTACATTTATCCTATAGCCACCTAGACTTGAATTTAAAAGTGTTTTTTCTAGTGACAAACATGCACAAACCAATCAATCAGAATAGATATAGAACCACTAGATCATCGCTACATTACCAGTTCAGTTTTATATGACTCTCCTGCTAGCACATAAAGCAGTAGTGGGATTTGATTCACAAGATTTTGCCAAATGGGTGGGAGGAGCAAGGGAGTACTTCACCAGTGTACATTTTCCACTCATGTTGTCTGAATAGGTCAACACTTAAAATCAAAATGGAAAATAACAGCTATAATTCATGAAGTGGATAGTCATAAGAAATAACTATGTCTAATATGTAGTAGTATAAGAATGGAAATATAATTTCAATAGTTTGATAGCTTTGTCTATTTTTTTAATGCCTGCTATGTTACTAGTAGTTATTGCTCATGACCCTCCTCTTTCTGAATGAGAACTGCAATTCTCTCATTTACATTTTATCAAGTTATTTTACTGTATTAAGCAACATTAATCTCTAACATTAAATCTCTTTTAAGGTTTAGCCCAATTTGGAATCGTATGGACCTTTTAATGGTGTATATATAAATATATATATATATATATATATATATATATAAATACACATAAATACATACATACATATTTACATCTGTAATTTTGAGGTAACCATGTAGTTAAATGGCAAACTGTGTCAGGTGAGGTGTGACCTATTTGAATAGAGCCAAAACAAAAATGTGTCACCGTTCCTGTTTTTCACTTGCTAGTCCTCCAGGTCTTCCTTTTGTTTGTTTGTAAGTTCTTGTACCAAATACCTTATAAATTCTTATGTTTACTTCATCAGAATTGCTGAAAAAAGCTTGATGAGGAATTGCCATAATGAGGGAAATGATCTTTAAAGATTGTTATTAAAAATACTTTTTCTTGTTAGTAACTTTTTTCATGGTAAGTCTATTTATAGGACCCTACAATTTAATTGATGAAATGAACAACATTTCAACAAAATAGTGTTCATAAAAGATCATATAAACACATGAAAGCACTGTGGAACACTGTTGCAATTTCTATCATCAAAGAAAATATAGAAACAGAGCTGGCGGGAGGGAGAAAGAGGGAGGGGGTCAAAGTCAGACCTTATAGGCAATAGACTCACTTCCAATTCCTTGATGAGAGTGGTCCACAATTAGCTCCTGCTTGTTTGGCACTCTGCAGCAGATATAAGGAGATCCAGAGACCAGTATCCATGGACAGATAGCTTCAACCTCTGTGGTAAGACCCTATAACTCTTTGCACTCTTCATTCACACAGTGTTATTATTGGTATCTTGAGTCATAGTATATCTCTTAATCTTATTAACACTTAACATACGAACACTACATTTGTTATGGGAATTTTATATACTTTGTCATGTCCTAGTACACAGAGATATCCCATGTGTGCACATACAAACATACTGTATACAATGCATGTTAACTTTTTATATTTTGGAATCATGACGTCATACCTATACCTGGTAATTCTTCGATAATATTCTTGACTATTTAGGAGATCCAAATAGACTCAAGAGTACCCCATGATGTGAACACATCTTTAGTCCGAGACTAAAATGAGCATTTGAGCAGTCTTAACTCAAAGTGACTATAGATTTACAGTATCTTAAAATGGTAGTAGGTTTATGCTGTTCTACATCAAACAAAGCCGATTGAAGGAGGATTGGAGTTGCTCTAGGACTAAATTGAAGCTTAAATTAACCCTTCAAAGAGGCAGGTTTAACTTCTGCTTAGGAATGTTTGTGACGGAGCATGGACTATTTGGAATATCTAAATGCAGACTGATGTGCACTACAGCCAGACGAGTACTTAATTACTTAAGAGACCGCTTTTGTATAATAATACAAACGTTTGTTCTATACTTTGTTTTGTATAACGATACACAACAGGAATGGTGTTTTCTATTCCATTCAGGGTTCTTATGAGCACCATTAGACCAACAGCCTGTTCTGTGTTCTCATTCAGGCTTACTTACCTACCACTCCTGGACTCCATAGTCTCCGACTAACTAAGCCAAAGTTATGCCACATGCATGCAAGCTCCTTAAATGTCTTAGTTTAACTGGTCCACATGAAGGTCTACTCCTGGCTTAATCTAAGCCCTGTCTGTGAAAATTGATTTTCATTTGAATTATGTATGTAATTTAAGTTGTGTTTTTCATTTTTGTGTTAAGTCGTGTGTTTACTCACAACATCAAAATCTTTTCCAGTGTCCACTAAGGTACTGTTTCATCTGGGAGGGGAAGACAAGGTGAGATGTTGTAATGCAACATACTAGTGCAGACAATTTAAAGTTAAAGGACAGGATTTTATCTGAACTAAACTCCTCAAAAATAGTTCGGAAAAGCTATTTTGCTCGATTAATTCTCCCCTTTAAAAATACCAATTGGTATTGTATTTTATTTTGTTGGAAAGACTGATTAGTCACCTTTACAATGAGGTACAACGTGTAAGGATCATGCATTCGTGGAATGAGCAACATAGCTAAACGTGTGGGTAGCACCCAAAAAAGTGCCAAAATCCCCTGCAGTATTCTTCTGTTGGTATTCACTCTTGTTTTGAGTTGCTTGGTGGATTGGATTTGCACTCTCCCACAGTAATAAGGAAGAAACAACACATATTGGCCATTTTTACACTTAATTCATTTTACACTTTCAGGGACCTCAGTAGCGTGTGGAGAATCCATACGCATAAGAATATTGCAGGGGATTTTTGGGGGCCCCTACCCACACGTTTAGCTGTGTTACTCATTCCACAAATGAACAATCCTTACAAGTTGCATGTCGTTGTAAAGGTGACTAATCAGGCTTTCCAACATTATAAAAAAAATTACCAAGTAGTATTATTAAAGGGGAGAAATAATTTACCGAAATAACTTTTCCGAACTATTTATATGAATTGACTGGAGAGATTTATCCAACAAAAAAGATTTGTTATTATCATATTATCAATCTTTTTTATTTTTTTTATTTGACTTAATCATATTAGTTGGCCTGCCTTTTGTATGCCATTTATAAAGCCAACATATAATCATTGTCGATGTGATAACACTCATCTGTAGTGGGCACCATTCAAGGCAAATATATTTATCATTTTTCTCATGTTTATGCGTTCTCTTTTTCTTCCAGTAAACCGCCACCATGAGTACGGACGCGGAGATGGCCCAGTACGGCCCAGCCGCCATCTACCTTCGTAAGGGTGAGAGGGAGAGGATTGAGGCTCAGAGCAGGCCATTCGATGCTAAGAATGCCTGCTTTGTGACTGACAAGGTAGAGCTGTACCTCAAGGCAAAGATTCTCAAAAGGGACGCTGGGAAGGTTGAGGTGGAAATGGAACTGTCTAAGGAGGTAAGTCTATAAACTGACGTGTTCAGTTGGGTTGCAATTGTACAGAATTAACATGTTTAGTGAATCGTTCAGTTGAAACTAGTTTTGGCTTTATTTCTTAATTTAAGACGAAAACCTTCAAAGATGAGGAGATCTTTGAAATGAACCCCCCTAAGTTTGACAAGATTGAGGACATGGCCATGATGACCTACCTCAATGAAGCTTCTGTCCTGTATAACCTCAAAGAGCGTTATGCAGCATGGATGATCTACGTAAGAAAGACACAGACATACACCTGCACAAATATATCCCATAATTGCATTCTTATATCTATACTGCATGTTGCCTGTTATATATCTTTTGATATCTGTAGACCCTGCATGCACCATAATGTGTCTAATGTCTTGTCTCAATCGCTTCTGATGCAGACCTACTCTGGGCTCTTCTGTGCCACGGTGAACCCCTACAAGTGGCTCCCTGTGTACGACATGGTAGTGGTCAACGCCTACAGAGGGAAGAAGCGTATGGAGGCTCCACCCCACATCTTCTCTGTCTCTGACAACGCCTTCCAGAACATGTTGACTGGTACGAACAATCGTTGTGTGGATGGATGAAGGGATGGATATACAGTATGGAGGGATGGGTTTATGAATGGGCTGATGGATGGGGAGGTGAATAGATGGATGGATGATGGATGGATGGGTGGATAGATGGATGGGTGGATGGAAGGAGAGGTTGATTGATGAATGTACTTCATGATGATGCTATTCTTGACACCTCTTACATTCTTTACTTGCAGACAGGGAGAACCAGTCTGTCCTGATCACGTAAGTTTAACATGCAATTTAGAATTGATTATTAGTTTGTTAGAACTTACCAGTTTGTAGTCAGAATCAAGTGTTTCACTGCACTTTAATTATGATACTACCTATCTTGAGACATTTGCCAATACTTGTACTACATGTAGACTAAAATACACCAATTTTCTATTCCATAAACCAGTGGAGAATCCGGTGCTGGAAAGACTGTCAACACTAAGCGTGTCATCCAGTTCTTTGCCACCATTGCTGTATCTGGGGGTGAAAAGAAGAAGGAGACTGGCAAAATTAAGGCAAGTCCTCAGAATTTCTGGGGTGGCAGTGGCCCTGCAGTTATGAAAGAGAGACAGCTACCAAAAGGTCATTCGTTTTTTCAGGGAACATTGTGGGTTATTTTCTGGCTGCTAGACTGTTCCAGGTTTCAGTACTGTGGCCGTGTTATGCTGTTCACAGCTGTCCTTGGCCTGCCTACTGAGTTACAATGTAACTGACCAACGTGCTCTTTTCTCTCAGGGTTCCCTTGAGGATCAGATCATTGCAGCTAACCCTCTGCTGGAGGCTTATGGTAATGCCAAGACAGTGAGGAACGACAATTCGTCTCGCTTTGTAAGTTTGGGGGGACAATGTTATATATTATAGCACATGCTCTTTCTAATACATTCCCTGTTACGATGATATAGTACAGCATACTACCAGCAGTACCATAGCAGTACTGTAATTGCCAAAATGTTGTAAATCAAAGTGTAAATACTGTGTGCTATTCTGGCAATTGTATTTATTTTCTGACCCTCTGGTATTTCTCCATGCTGTACATTAGGGTAAATTCATCAGGATTCACTTCCAAAATACTGGCAAACTGGCCAGTGCTGACATTGAAACTTGTAAGTTGGCTTGGATTGCTTCTCAGTTCTTCACTAAATACACAAGGATATTACACCAGATTGTTGGCCTAAATGTAGACAAAAATTACTATGACTATCGGTTTCCTACTTCAGATTCAAATTGCTCGCTCTCTCTCTCTCCTTCCCTCTCTCTCTCTCTCTCCCTCCAGATCTGCTGGAGAAGTCCAGAGTGAGCTTCCAGCTGCCCGATGAGAGAGGCTACCACATCTTCTACCAGATGATGACCAACCACAAGCCTGAGATTGTTGGTAAGATGAAGCAGAGTGCAGAAAACCAGTGCCCACTACTAATACTACTACTACTACTACTAATACTAATAATAAACTTTAATAATTACGTTTGTATAGCACCTTTCATACAAAAATGCAGCTCAAATCTATTTGCAATAAAGAAATTATATGCAATAGTGCTTCACATAAAAATAGACCTAACATGACCATAAAAACAGGGATAGAGTGCCATAGTTCATGTAAAATCAGATGGAAGATGAAAGACACTGAATAATAATCACTAAGCAGAGCCTCGATCTTGATGCTCAATCAGCAGATCTGTCATACTCGGCAGAACTTTGTCTGCAATACCCTATATTTACTGATATATATTTACGTATATATTTATGAATATATATATATATATATATATATGAATATATAAATATATATATATATATATATATATATATACACACATATACTATAGATATTCTAATGTACAGCATATAGTTGTTATATTATTTATTCATAATCATAACATTGTCTATTGTAACCCAAGGTAGCGATGCTCTGAGCGGATGGTAGAGTGCATGACTACAGTTCCCTGAAGGAGGGGAATGAGATACAACACATTTCTGTGGGAAAAACACTGGCGTAAGAGCTTTGGAATACATCTGAACAGGCTAATTTGCTACAGTACTGGATGTTGGCAAAATAGCTTTGAGTTACACCTGAGCAGGCTAATTACTGTCTAGTGTGCAGAGATGAACAGCCCTGTGTACCAATATGCTGCTGCAGTAAAGGGTGTTTTGAGTTTAAGATCCACTGGTGTTGCAGGTAGAAAGGTGCAGCATTGATGAAGTCAGGCTTCGATCCAGGTTGATCACCACACAAATAGCTGATCATTCTTAACACACTTATATTCTTTGGCGTTTTTTCCTGACATAGCCTAAGACACTTGTCCTTTTTCATGTGACATACTGCGTATGTTTTATTATGTGCTCTTTGTGTGTTATTGTTGTTTGACTTGTACAGCACTTTGGTCAACTTTGTTGTTTTTAAATGTGCTCTACAAATAAAGTGGTATGGTATTCTGGCACATATTCAGCAAGCAGTGCTTATAGTTGCATTATAGTTTTATACAAGCTGATTTTCATTCTTGGTTCTCCACAGAAATGACACTCATCACCACCAACCCCTATGACTATCCCATGATCAGCCAGGGTCAGATCACTGTGGCCAGTATCGATGACACAGTGGAGCTGGACGCTACAGACGTGAGTCACTGAAAGTACAATACAACAATTGAAAATAAAAGGCGTAGCATAAATGCAGTCATTAAGTCCCTCCACCTGGCACACTTGAGTTGATCTTACTTGTTTACATCTTACATTAATTTCCTCCTCCAGGATGCTATTGACATCTTGGGCTTCACCATTGAAGACAAGCAGAGCATCTACAAGCTGACTGGTGCTGTCATGCAACATGGCAACATGCACTTCAAGCAGAAGCAGCGTGAGGAGCAGGCTGAGCCAGATGGCACAGAGGGTGAGTCCCACTTCAAGTCCCACGTTCCTCAAAAATCTCTATCAAATTCTTTCTTTCTACTTTGGATATTTAACTAGAAAATATTATAGTCGGTCCAGCAGTTTTTTTGTAACCCTGGTCCAAAACATTAATGGTGGTGAATGGCCAGCCGTGTTTGGGCAGCTCGTGGACCCGCCCCATGATTCAGATCCGCTCAAAAATGTTGGACCACACTACACCCATCCACCGAGTTTCGTGAAAATCGGTCCAGTAGTTTTTGCATAATCCTGCTAACAGACAAATAAAGAAACACAAGCAAGCACCCACCCACAAATGCCACTGAAAACATTACCTCTCACCATGCGCTGTAGCTGGGGTGGAGATAATAATGGTGATCATTGTGTCCCTCCTCAAACTCTATTTACTCCTCTCTCCCTCTAGTGGCTGATAAAATCTGCTACCTTCTGGGTCTGAACTCAGCTGACTTGCTGAAAGCCCTGTGCTACCCCAGAGTGAAGGTCGGCAATGAGTATGTGACCAAGGGTCAGACAGTGCCTCAGGTAAGGGGAGGTACACATTTGCTGAAAGAAAATAGTTTACTGCTTATTTCTTTAAATACTCAAGACATGCAGTTACAAAGTAACTGGAATGGTCCTTTTAATTTTCCCATAGTTCTAGAATCAATACAAGGCAAAAAGCAGACTATGAGATAAAGTACATTAGTGTAATAAAGTGGAACCAACTCATGGCATTGTCATTACACAGGTGAATAATTCAGTGAGCGCTCTGGCCAAGTCCATCTATGAGAGGATGTTCTTGTGGATGGTCATCCGCATCAACTTGATGTTGGACACCAAGCAAGCAAGGAACTTCTACATCGGCGTGCTCGACATTGCCGGTTTTGAGATCTTTGACGTGAGTTTGGTATTGCTATGGGATTGTTCAGGCTTTTGACCATATTTGGTAAAATAAATCCTGTCTTATTATTAATGAACTCATAAGTGAACAATTTGCGCTTCTTCTTCTTTTTTTTTGTTATACATGAATACAGAAAGTGTGATCTACCCTAATTAATTAAGAGTAAATTAAGTCAAGATAAAGAATCAATACATGGAGGGTATCTAAACAAAGATGATCTCTCAAACTGTGCATCTACAGTACAACAGCATGGAGCAGCTGTGCATCAACTTCACCAATGAGAAACTGCAACAGTTCTTCAACCACACCATGTTCGTCCTGGAGCAAGAGGAGTACAAGAAGGAGGGCATCGTCTGGGCATTCATTGACTTTGGCATGGACTTGGCTGCCTGCATTGAGCTTATTGAGAAGGTGAAAACTATAACACTTCATGTTTTTGGCTTTGCAAGTATAGTGGGTACATTTGAGGCAACTGAATAGTATCATAATAATCACAGACATTATCATATTGGTAATACAATTCTATAATGTATACATAAATATCAGACACATTTGGACAAGGCACTAGTTTGTTGTATGTAAACAGACATTTGTCTGATCAAAATGTGTTTCCTACACAGCCAATGGGCATTTTCTCCATCCTTGAAGAGGAGTGCATGTTCCCCAAGGCTTCAGACACGACCTTCAAGAACAAGCTGTACGATCAGCATCTTGGCAAGAACAAGGCCTTTGAGAAGCCTAAACCTGGAAAGGGCAAAGTCGAGGCCCACTTCTCCCTGGTCCACTACGCAGGTACAGTGGACTACAACATCTGTGGCTGGCTGGACAAGAACAAGGACCCCCTGAACGACTCTGTGCTTCAGCTGTACCAGAAGTCCTCAGTCAAAGTGATGACCGTTATCTACGTTGCTGCTCCACCTGAAGGTTTGTACATGTTCAATCCCCTCAAAGCAAAATGGATATAAGAACCCTTTTCCCTCTAACGGTCACTTTGAAGTAAGTGAGATAGACGATTCAAGTGTTCAGAGTGAAAATATTTGTGTATAGGAACTTGTTGAAAAACACAGAATATGTTTTTAAATAAGTTAATACATTATACACATTTAATTGATTGTTTGTGAATTAAAAGGAAACTTAACAGTACTTAAATATAAATATTGTATCACATTATCATGTATTATTCTCTAACTCATGATACTCATAGACACTTCAAAGAAAGGAGGCAAGAAGAAGGGAGGTTCCATGCAGACTGTGTCCTCTCAGTTCAGAGTGAGTGAACTTTTCTATCTAATTTCAAGGTACATTTGTGATGTTTTATGCCATGATTTTGTCTAATGGTTATTTATAACAAGCTACTAATCTTTCCATACTTTATATTGAAATGTATTTACAGAATCAACTAATCAGCTAATTAGGTCTAGTTGCAATCTAGCTCGTCAACTCCATCATCAATGGTATCTGAGAAAACTGTCATTTGGAACACCCTTACAGGAGAACTTGGGCAAGCTCATGACCAACTTGAGGAGCACCCACCCTCATTTTGTGCGTTGCCTGATCCCCAATGAGTCTAAGACTCCAGGTATAACAACATCACATTTTACAAATTATTTTACTTCTTAATTGACATTTAAATGACATCTTAATTTCTAAAAGACGAAAAATCATCATTATCTTTTGTTTCCAGGTCTGATGGAGAACTTCCTGGTTATCCACCAGCTGAGGTGTAACGGTGTGCTGGAGGGTATTAGGATCTGCAGAAAGGGCTTCCCCAGCAGAATCATCTATGCTGACTTCAAGCAAAGGTACAGATACACACACAAACGTTTGTGCACTAACACATACAAAAACACAAAGTTAATGTAGAAAGGCACATGCACATTTGCACATGAATACACACACAAACATACTGTACATGTATGCACTCCCACAAACACCTTTTCATCCTTAACATTTAAAACCAAACTAATCAATATTCAATATTTCTCTCTACACAGATACAAAGTATTGAATGCCAGTGTCATCCCCGAAGGCCAGTTCATTGACAACAAGAAGGCTTCTGAGAAGCTGCTTGGGTCAATTGATGTGAATCATGAGGACTACAAGTTTGGACACACCAAGGTAAGATAGCACATATTCAGGCTACGAAATACGAGCAACAACAAACACCCAACACAATAGCATTTCACCCATTCAATCAAATTAAACTCAACTTTGTGTCCTACTTTCACCTTGTTTACTTCATCTGTGTATTCTACCTGTGCCTCAGGTGTTCTTCAAAGCTGGTCTGCTGGGTGTCCTTGAGGAGATGAGAGATGAGAAGCTTGCTGCTCTGGTAACCATGACACAGGCTCTCGCCCGCGGTTACCTGATGAGGAGGGAGTTTGTGAAGATGACGGAGAGGAGGTGAGAGTGAGCTTATAATGTCTTTTTAACCTTTGTTTTACCACAAACCTCAAATTATTTGTGCAAATTCTCTCCTCAGGGATCAATAAAGTAATCCTACTGATACTTATGCCAACAGAAAATATGTTGTACTACAATATTACAATGTTTTGAATTACCAAAATATCATCCCGGGTGTTAGGATTTTAACTTTAATGGTAATTTTGATGGAAATATTTTACATATCTAAAGATACATTATATAAACATACCGGTATCAGAGGATAGATTGCATTCATCACATCAGATCCAATGTGTATTGACCTTAACATTCACTATGCCGCTCTTTCTTGTGATCAGAGAGTCCGTCTACTCCATCCAGTACAATATCCGCTCATTCATGAATGTTAAGCACTGGCCATGGATGAAGGTGTACTACAAGATCAAGCCTCTTCTGCAGAGTGCTGAGACAGAGAAGGAGCTGGCCAACATGAAGGAGGATTATGAGAAATGCAAAGTCGCCCTCACCAAGTCTGAAGCTCGCAAGAAGGAGCTGGAGGAGAAAATGGTGTCCATGCTGCAGGAGAAGAACGATCTGGCTCTTGCAGTTGCATCTGTGAGTGAGCTACAGTACACAAGCACATGCATTCAAAAATAACCACCAATATCGAACAGAATTGAACACTGATCTTTTCTCCACTGTGTTTGCCTCCCAGGAAGCAGATAATCTGAACGATGCTGAGGAGAGATGCGAGGGTCTGATCAAGAACAAGATCCAGCTGGAGGCCAAACTCAAAGAGACAACCGAGAGGCTGGAGGATGAAGAGGAGATGAACGCAGAGCTGACGGCCAAGAAGAGGAAACTGGAGGATGAGTGCTCTGAGCTGAAGAAGGACATTGACGATCTGGAGCTTACCTTGGCCAAAGTGGAGAAGGAGAAACACGCCACTGAGAACAAGGTTTCACCATGTCAACATCTTTTCAATAGCAAAGCAGTAGTTTGTTCAAAAACACAGCCAAACAGTAATGAAGTTAAGCTCTTCTATTCCCAAATCATTAACTGACCATCATCTCCTTTCGTTCTTGTCTTGTCCAGGTTAAAAACCTGACAGAGGAGATGGCCGCCCAAGACGAGAGCGTTGCCAAGTTGACCAAGGAGAAGAAAGCCCTGCAAGAGGCCCACCAGCAGACACTGGATGACCTGCAGGCAGAGGAGGACAAAGTCAACACTCTAACCAAGGCCAAGACCAAGCTGGAACAGCAAGTCGACGACGTGAGTCATCTTAGAGGATGCCTTGAACATTAGGGGCAGTTCTAACTATGCCTCTTCATGAATCGCTTATTGTTATCCTCATGATTGTTATCAATATGAACCTGTTATCACCAAAGGTGAGTGAAAATCAAAAAAAAATGTCTCCAGCTGGAAGGTTCTCTGGAGCAAGAGAAGAAGCTCCGTATGGACCTGGAGAGAGGCAAGAGAAAGCTGGAGGGAGACCTGAAACTGGCCCAGGAAACCATCATGGACCTGGAGAATGACAAGCAGCAGTCTGATGAGAAGATCAAGAAGTAAGTACAAATACTTTTCAGAGATCATTTGAGATATTTGTGACTGATTGAATTAACTTGAATTCCAACCATCATTACAATGAAAGTGGTTTTAGTTTTGAATTACAAAACTCCAAAATTGTAAATGTGTGCAACCAATATAAATGTACTGCAACAGTCAATTTGGTCATGTTCTTGGACAAGCTGCCCTATTGTGATGATACTTTTTGTCCCTTGGCCCTTATTAAATGTTGTCAGAAATTATATCACCCAGGACACAGCCCTCCGCCCTCACAATAACACAGTAACTAAATGTTTGTCATTGATTCCTTTGTGCTCCATAGGAAGGACTTTGAGACCAGCCAGCTCCTCAGCAAGATTGAGGATGAGCAGTCTCTGGGAGCCCAGCTGCAGAAGAAGATCAAGGAACTTCAGGTACCGTGTAGTTACTGAGCCCTATTACAGTCATGATCATTATGATTCCAGAAAAAATAATCCTACATTTGATAGCGCTGTCCTTGCTTCTGAGACGTTCAGCCGGTTTGACTTTGGGTTGACTTCACCCTTATTTGCCCCCTGTCTCCTACTGAAGACCAGAATTAAAGAGTTAAAGGAATTTCTTTGGCAGCCATGATTCGTTAGAAGAGTACTTAAGAGTATTTAATCTCTACTTTAGGCTCGTATTGAGGAGCTGGAGGAGGAGATCGAGGCTGAGCGTGCTGCCAGGGCCAAGGTGGAGAAGCAGAGGGCTGATCTGTCCAGGGAACTTGAGGAGATCAGCGAGAGGCTGGAGGAAGCAGGAGGGGCCACTGCTTCTCAGATTGAGATGAACAAGAAGCGTGAGGCTGAGTTCCAGAAACTGAGACGTGATCTGGAGGAGTCCACCCTGCAACACGAGGCCACGGCTTCTGCCCTGAGGAAGAAGCAGGCTGACAGTGTGGCAGAGCTGGGTGAGCAGATCGACAACCTGCAGCGCGTCAAGCAGAAGCTGGAGAAAGAGAAGAGCGAGTACAAGATGGAGATTGATGACCTCTCTTCCAACATGGAAGCAGTTGCCAAGGCTAAGGTCAGTCATAATTCAATATTTTGATATATTACATGCAGTCTCTGCACCAAGCAGTATAGGCAAATCTGCAGTGTTCTCCCACATAGAAGAGAATAGTAGGGTGCCAAAGGAGGCTTGCGAAAAGCTAATGTCATTGTAGCTCAACTGATTATTATCAATGCAAACCAGACTCACTCAATCAAATACAGTATGTGTGTATTCCAAATACATGGTAGGGAATCACTGTCCTCTTTCTCCTCAGAAAAATACATTAATTCATGTAAAACGAAAGTGACAGTGTAATTAAAGCATAACCCTTTACCATGTCTGTAAACATGGTGTTTGACCCACAGGGCAATCTAGAGAAGATGGCGCGCACCCTTGAGGATCAGCTCAGCGAGATCAAGACTAAGAATGATGAGAATCTTCGCCAGAACACTGACATCAGCGCACAGAGAGCCAGACTCCTGACTGAGAACGGTAAAATGAATAAATCAAGAACAAAGATGCATTGCATCTCATTACCAATTTTCAATTCAAACCTTTATTTAGCCAGAGGAAACACATTGAGACCAGGGGTCTCATTCACAATGTTGCCCTAGTTACAACAATCAGTGAACAGTCACAAAAACACACAATACAATCAAAAAAAAGCAGAACAAGTACACTCATAAAAACAATAAACAATGCATAGAGATAAAACATGTATAATTTAATTAAAACAAACAAGTATCTAATCCAGTTTTATTCATCATTTGTTTACAATCACCCATTGAGAGGTATTGTATCTAGTAAGAGTGTCTTGCAGCTCATTCCAGGCTCTGGGAGTCCAGTATCTAAAAGCAGTCTTCCCTAGCTCAGTTTTTGACTTGAGGGACCTCAAGAACCAACCAGTCCTGGGACTTTGTCTGGTAATGTCCAGAGCACCATGTGATGAGTGATGTCAGGTAATTAGGTAGTTTTTGTAAGATCGCTTTGTAAACATACAGGTACAAATGATGCATTATCCTAGCGGACAAGGATGGCCACCCCACTGACTGATACAGGTGACAATGGTGTGTTCTAAAATAATTACCTGTAATAAAACTAAGTGCTGAGTGGTAAACCATGTCAAGCTCATAGTCTAGAACTGACAGGAACGTTAATTTTACTAAAAGTTTCCTTAATTGTCACACAAGATACTTGGATGTTTCTATACAAGAACCCAAGTTTCACTCTCAGCTTTTTTGTTATTTTGTCAACATGCATTTGAAAAGTTTTTCGTCAATACATTATAATAGATAATAATAGCAGATAAAATAATTACTTTCCTTAAAGGAGCGTTAACTAGAACATGCTATATATTTAGTTTTAGCTGCATTTAAAACCAGATTAAGCTCCAGGAGTGAGCCCTGAATGAAGTCAAAGGCTGTCTGCAAAATAAACAATTCTCCTTCCATTGACCAGGTAGCTGAGTTTAGCACTGTATTGTCGGTATAAAAGTGCACCTTACAACCATTTTTAAAAGAGATAATGTTATAAATAACACATATAAATTATAATAGACCTTTGATGATTCATAAAATCCATATACAGATGCATGGACCACATGATTCAGTTTAATGTATGAGAGGGGGAAAAGCATCAATATAGAAAATGTCTGTGATGTTCTTTGCCTGATGAGAGCTCCATTCATTCCCTGCAGGTGAGTTTGGACGCCAGCTGGAGGAGAAGGAAGCCTTGGTGTCCCAGTTGACCAGAGGCAAGCAGGCCTACACCCAGCAGATTGAGGAGCTCAAGAGGCTTGTTGAGGAGGAGGTCAAGGTGAGGCTCTAAAACAAGTTGAACTATGGAGTCAGGTTCACCAACTATGTCAGTGACTTACTGTGACTATTACACACTGTTTCTCTCTTATTGAGTCCTTCTTCTTTTTTGTAGTGTCTTGTTTAGTTTGTCATGCTTTTATATGTATGCAACTTATTTCATGTAGTTTCTGATGGCTCAATGAAATATGAACTTGAAAGTATACATTTATGTAGTTTTCAGTAAATAGAACTAGAACAATCTCTTGTTTTCTTCTCCTCCCAGGCTAAGAACGCTCTGGCCCATGGTGTCCAATCTGCTCGCCATGACTGTGACCTGCTGAGGGAGCAGTTTGAGGAGGAGCAGGAGGCCAAGGCAGAGCTGCAACGCGGCATGTCCAAGGCTAACTCTGAGGTGGCTCAGTGGAGATCCAAGTATGAGACCGATGCCATCCAGAGGACAGAGGAGCTGGAGGAGGCCAAGTAAGTCAAAGGAACCAGAAGGCCTTCCCCAAGAGACATTAAATGCCGTTCCCGTTGGCGAAGTAGATTGCTAAGAAGAATCGCGATGTAAAGCTACTTATGGAACTTATAAACTTTCGATCAGGACAGAGCACCTTCACAAAGCCTCTTTTGTCCCAAACAGGAAGAAGCTGGCTCAGCGTCTCCAGGAGGCTGAGGAGACCATCGAGGCCACCAACTCCAAGTGTGCCTCTCTGGAGAAGACCAAGCAGAGGCTGCAGGGAGAGGTGGAAGACCTCATGATTGACGTTGAGAGGGCCAACGCATTGGCCGCCAACCTGGACAAGAAGCAGAGGAACTTTGACAAGGTGAAAAAGATTATACCACAACTAAGTTTCAATAAGGTGAAATGATAGTTTATTGGCAATCATTGGTCCACATGCTTTACTAGATGGCATGGAAAGGAACCTGAACACGCAATTGGAGGGTTGAGGGGCTTAGAGCGATTTTAACACATTCTACTATTGTGCTGTTGGTTCATAACGACCTCAATGGCAAATGTAGTCATTATCATTTTCTAAATGCAATTAGTGTTAAAGGCTGCTTTCGCATGTGCTTCCTCCTACTGTAGGTTCTGGCAGAGTGGAAGCAGAAGTTTGAGGAGGGTCAGGCTGAGCTGGAGGGAGCTCAGAAGGAGGCTCGTTCTCTCAGCACAGAACTCTTCAAGATGAAGAACTCCTACGAGGAGGCTCTTGACCAGCTGGAGACTCTGAAGAGAGAGAACAAGAACTTGCAACGTGAGCTAAATGCAGTGCATGATGCTTTTAGTAGAGTATTTTCCACAGAACAACCCGAAGTAGTGGAAGGAACTGTTTCTCATTTAATGACTCAATTGTGCTGTGGATTAGTTATGTTCATGTAAAATGTTTCTGTTTCAAATCACAGAGGAGATCTCTGACCTGACTGAGCAGATCGGAGAGACTGGCAAGAGCATCCATGAACTGGAGAAGGCCAAGAAGACAGTGGAGACAGAGAAGGCAGAGATCCAGACTGCGTTGGAGGAGGCTGAGGTACAACTAAAATTAGAAAAGTAGAATACAGTTTCATTTGGAAATAATGAATATCGTCACAGTTCTTATATAACAAACTGATTACTTCCATTTATTCAGGGAACACTGGAGCACGAGGAGTCCAAGATTCTGCGTGTGCAGCTGGAGCTGAACCAGATCAAGGGTGAGGTGGACAGGAAGCTGGCAGAGAAGGATGAGGAGATGGAGCAGATCAAGAGGAACAGCCAGAGGGTGATTGAGTCCATGCAGAGCACCCTGGATTCTGAGGTCCGCAGCAGGAACGACGCCCTGAGAGTGAAGAAGAAGATGGAGGGAGACCTGAACGAGATGGAGGTCCAGCTGAGCCACGCTAACCGCCAAGCAGCAGAGGCCCAGAAGCAGCTGAGGAATGTGCAGGGACAGCTCAAGGTACTGAGAATCTTTATAATAATGATTACACTGCAGAGAAGAAAATAAAACCGCTTTCAGTCCAGTAATGCTGTCCTAGATTGGATCATATCCTAGATTTAAAGCTACAGTATGTAACGTCTGCACTATGAGCCTGATATGAGCTAGCAACAAGCTAGTCATGAGTAAAATTCCATGTGCCAGGGTAAATTCAGTCTTCTTCAACGTTTGTGGGTCTGGGTACGCCCACATTCCCATACGGCCATAGAATGCCCATTGTTGACGATTGGATCTTGTGCATGCATGCACACGTTGAACCAGCTGTGGCCACACCTCTACAAACATGTTTTCCCATTACATACTTAATCCTTTTTGTTCCTTCAGGAACATAAGGATGCAACAATCTGCTTCTATCTGGTTCTGTCCTGTGCAGCACTTTGTGCCTCGCCCCAAGTTAGGTTAGCCATTTTCATTTCAGAGGTCACAGTTCTTCGACAAGTTGTTTTTGGCCTCCCTTGTTTCCTCTTTCCAGGTTCTATCTCAAGGCTACTTTGGGAATACAGTGGGAATACAGTCCTGGTCCATTCTGAGGACATGTCCTAGCCATTGGAGCCGGCACTGTTTAATTTCCAGCACTACACTGCGACAGTTTGTATTTTTACACAGGTCCTCATTGTAAATCCTTTCCGGCCAGAAGATGCAACGGAGATTTCCTACGGAGACATCCATTGTGGAATGCATTGATCTTCTTCATGTCATTCTCAACAACTCGCCAGCTTTCTGAGCCGTACAGCAGAACTGAATTAACATTGCTGTTATACATTCTGATCTTGTTTTTTTTCTTCCCACTGACACACACATATACAGACAAAGCTGCTAGAGTACTAGACAACTTAGATTATGTGTAGTAAATACTATGTCATATCTGTGTTTCTAGGATGCCCAGTTGCACCTGGACGATGCTGTCCGTGTTGCAGAGGACATGAAGGAGCAGGCAGCCATGGTGGACCGCAGAAACGGTCTGATGGTGGCTGAGATTGAGGAGCTGAGAGCGGCTCTTGAGCAGACAGAGAGAGGCCGCAAAGTGGCTGAGCAGGAGCTGGTGGATGCCAGTGAGAGAGTGGGACTGCTGCATTCCCAGGTGCTAACACACAGACAGAGATAAAGCCATGGAACATTCATAATGGAAGTTATTTTTAAACGTATCATTGTTTAATCCTTCCAGAACACCAGCCTGTTGAACAGCAAGAAGAAGCTTGAGGGTGACCTGGTGCAGGTGCAAGGAGAGGTGGATGACACCGTCCAGGAGGCCAGGAATGCTGAGGAGAAGGCTAAGAAGGCCATCACTGATGTGAGTCTGGATAAGTTTAATCTGTATGCATCTTTCACCCTCATCACACTGTACTGTTTGCTAACCAATCAACTTTTACCACCCATAACAGCTATGCTGACTTACCTAGCAGTACTTCTCCACCTCACCCAAGCTGTGTTCTGTGGTGGCAGGCAGCCATGATGGCTGAAGAGCTGAAGAAGGAGCAGGACACCAGCTCTCACCTTGAGAGGATGAAGAAGAATCTTGAGGTGACAGTCAAGGACCTTCAGCACCGTCTGGATGAGGCTGAGAACCTGGCCATGAAGGGTGGCAAGAAGCAGCTCCAGAAACTGGAGAGCAGGGTGAGTTAATAGCAGTGGTAGAATTACCTGAGTTGCCTTGAATGGGGTAAAATGTTTTTATGGCATGTAATTGATAAAATCTTCTCAATGAGCTCATGTTCTCCATGCAGGTGCGTGAGCTGGAGGGAGAGATTGATGCTGAACAGAGGAGAGGTGCAGACGCAATCAAGGGAGTCCGCAAGTACGAGCGCAGAGTCAAGGAGCTGACATACCAGGTAACAACTCACACTCCAATACACTCCTCATTATACAGACATCATATATGTATGTGAACATAATACCGTATATATATATTTGCATAAATGTGTGTGTGTGTATGTGTATACACACATGGTATTTACACATATTATAATTTCTTAATTTCCTATCTGCTTTAGACTGAGGAGGATAAGAAAAACATGGCCAGACTTCAGGACCTTGTGGACAAGCTGCAGCTTAAAGTGAAGGCCTACAAGCGACAGGCTGAGGAGGCTGTAAGTCATACACTAAAGAGTTCAAACTGCATTGCAGGTTTAACCTGAAATCAAAATCTTTTTGAGTTCCATTGAAACCTTTAACTAGGAGCTACATTCATGTCAAAATACTTGAGCTTGATTGAGTTTGCCCTTTATAAAGGAAAAAGTGCAGAAGTCACAAAAGTTTAAGTCCACCCTCAAATTAAGCCATTATCATTTAGAATGAAACAATAGGCATTTGACCTTACTACCAAGTAGAATAGAATGCAAATTTGCTAAGATACACAACTTGATCGTCATTCTGCAACTACTGCATTTTGGGATGCTGATGTTTTCCTCTCAATATCTCCCAGGAGGAGCAAGCCAACGGCCACATGTCCAAGTTCAGGAAAGTTCAGCATGAGCTGGAGGAGGCTGAGGAGCGTGCTGACATCGCTGAGACTCAGGTCAACAAGCTCAGAGTCAAGAGCCGTGACTCTGGAAAGGTAAGGGGTCGTTTGCTGTTGGCTAAACTTGAATCATGTCCTACTGGAACCACTACTTCACGTTATAGTTTACAAAAATGCATATTTTGTCTGGACCTTTTCTGCAAAAAGAAGCTGAAAACTAATACCCTCTTTGTTTTTTTCTTTCCTTCTCTCAGGCAAAGGAAGCTGAATAAACATGACAAGAGCCTGTCACACATTACTATGGCTGATAAAATATGAGTTTCATGGTGAATGTTTTCTGAAATAAAGTAAGCAAGAATGCAGTTAATGAATTTGTGGATTTGTTACAAGAACAGCTAGTGTAAACGAAGACATGGGGTCACTCAACTTTACTGCAGCTTCTTTATTGCTTCATGAAACACCTACAGCAACTAAAAGCAGCTCTTTTCAACTTTCAACTACAAACACAGAATACACCCCTGGAAACAGTTGATCAATAAATCACCAAAGGTTTTGCAAAGACTGAAGGTGGATATAAACCAAGCCAACAGAATGCTTTCTAAACTGTCAAGCTGCTTCGGTTTGGTGGGGCTGCATTTTCGACTCTGGTCTGGAGTCATGAGGAGGTGATGCGGGCTCATTAGGCCTAATCTGAGAAACATGGAGGTATTAGAGAAATCGGCTCCCAACATGTCAGGACGACAGTATAATTGTGACTGATTGTGACCGGTCCCAGGCGAGTTGAACAGCTGTCCACCCAGAGACAGGATTTCTCGCTGCGGCATGACGTTAGCGGCTAACCCACCGCGCTCGAAAAAGAATGAATACCACCTACTAGCAGTGTTCAGTCACAATTATACTGTTAAAACTAAGATGCCTGGATAAAAAAATATGCTTTCCAACGGATATATTTGACGAAAGTAGATTAATAAGCAAGCCGCTTTGCATCGCTAACTCAGAGCGGGGAGAGCAATCTGTTTGTGGACTACAAGAACGTGTTTTTTTCAAAGATGGCGTGGTTCAATAGGGCTTCACTTTAGATTTTGAATCCTGGGGGCCTGGAATAAAGATGGTACTGCTGCTGCATTTTAAACATACTGTATCTGTCCAACTTGTATAATAATGATCAGCATTTTCATTGTTGATAGCCATGGAATTGAGAGGTTGTACTGAACACAGAGATTAAGCCTTTCTTTTTTTGTTATTAAAGCAATACATCGCGATATTTGGACCTTTACAAACATGTCTGGTGCTAATTCTCCAATTAGGTTCACTAAAAACTGAATCGTCCAAACAGTCTACTCAGAAAGATAATAAATTGACATTTATTACCTTTTAAAACTCACGCCACCGGGACGCAGCATTCAGTCGAAGTGTACATGTGCAACGTTGTAATAGCTAACTATTCTGGTGTCTATGGATATCATGCGTTTTTTAGCTCAATGATATCATGGCGAAGGTGAGAAAACCGAAGCGAAACATCACAGAGGAAGCCAGAAAAAGAAAAAGACAATCTGATAACGTTACAACAGTAAGACAGTGCACTTACTCACAGAGCCTGTGGGGGCGCAGTTCTGAGAAAACGCTATGTATTGCTTTAAGAATTGTATTGATTTTCACTATTATACAAAGCACCAATTAGACAGAGATTCAAAGGACAACACTGCATAAGAAAACAGCACAAAACAAAGAACAACAACTAGAAAGGGTGCTCAGAGAGCACAGGGTTCCGCCCATTAATGCATTTTGGTGGTGTAATCGAGTTGAAATGGTTAAACTCACTCAAATATAGCACACTTTGCACCATTGAAGACTAAGCTTTTTGGTGGTGTACCTGATAGTGGTGTTTATAAGAGATGGTCATGTATGAACACATCTGAACATACTTGTGTACTTGTGTAATTCTTTCAATCAGCCATTATAGATAATAACAGAAGACATAAGTTACACAACTATATATAGTTGTATATATACAGAAATTAAGTCCAGTGTTCATTCCTCTGGGTGGTAAAAAGGATGGGCACTAGCCCAGTGTCCATGCCTCTGGGAGGAGTAGAGGGGCACTAGTCCAGTGTCCTTGTCTCTGGGATGGGTTCTAAGTTGGCTTATGCTACACCTCTCTCGAGTTTTGTGAAAATTGTTCCGGTAGTTCTTGTGTAATCCTCAGATATTATTTTATTTTACATGCATAGAAACAAGATAATATTGGTTTCTTAAACAGCAAATAAATTGATATCTTCGATGATATTTAAAGCTAACTTGATTCCTCATTGTAACAAAGAATCAACATCTTCATCTCGAACTCGCAACGAAAATCATGAGACTAACACCTTAACCGCTCGGCCACCAGGCAATGCGTAAGCCTGGCAGAACTACCAGAAACTGGTCATTTTTGTATAATCCTGCTATGTGATGGATAATACTGTTTTTTTCGTTTGCTTCAACACTCAAATTAAAGAGAACACATAGTTAGTGAAACCTGACACTCGAGGGGCAAAACCTCAAACCAGATGTGCAGGTAACTTATGATTTATATGTAGGCTAATACCACAGGATCCAGGCTAAGAAAATGTAACTTTTCCTAATACAGTGTTTATCTGATTAGTTTTTTTTATAAATCAGATATGATTTAGTTTTACATGCATAGAAACATAAGACAATATTGGGCGTAAACACCAACAAAAAAAAGTTGATATGGGTTCGTCGCATTGCTAGACTGATACATTACATTACCGCTCGGCCACCGGCGGGACAGTAAACCCGGCAGGAGAAGTAGATATAAAGGGAAGGATGCCGGTCCAAGTATGGCAAATGTTTTCTTTTTGTGTATCCGCCCACTGATTCTGATCCGCACCAATATTTTATGTGTTCTAACGTGGCCCATGCTACACCACTCCACAAAGTTTCATGAAAATCGCACTAGTAGTTTTTGTATAATTCTGCTATGTGACCGAACAAACGAAATAACACACATGACTGAAAATATACCCTCCCCCAGTGGTCGCTGGGCGGGGCCAAATATAACCGCACATGGTAATGGGACGGGTTGCTACATAACTATACTCAGGACGTTTCAACCTACAGTACAAGGTCTTCGTCAGGTAGCCTACAGTTCTGGGTATTTCACAGGGAAATCCCATTGGAAATCTCGTGGGATTTCAGACAGGTGTTATTTCATTTTAGTGATGCACCACCGCCAGGTGGCCTCTTTGAGCAGATTTAGTAGACTTGGCTCACAGTGTATGTCTCCTATAGTCTACGAATGGAGACAAGCCTGATCATTGCATCATTAAATTCTTTAATTTAAATGCTCTGTTGTAAAGCACTTTGATCTGAATTTATCTTTATGAAAGGTGCATCTATAGAAGCACACCATGATTCTGTGCCAGCAGCCCCACACAGTACACGACAAACAACACGGCAACCACACAGAAAGTCATGGTCACACACACACACACACAATCAGTGGTACACGCGTCACACTCCACCCAGTGCAAGGAGACTTATGACCGGCTAGCTAGTCTACCTCCTCCCCGCCGCCACCCCCCACTCAGAAGAAATACAAAAATGCACAACGACCGCACGGCTGATCAGCTGGTTCAAGGGAGAAGGGCAATTGCTTACTGAGACCTATATTCTATCTGAAGCTAAACTAGTTGTAAACGTGAACATAGAATTCGCTAAAACTTAAGAGAAGACAAGGCTAATCAAAGCAGCAGCTAACATTAGCAGTCCTACGGGGACAAACAACCAAATTAGTCACTGACCATGAACTGCCACTGCTATTCTATGGTCGCAAAACTCCATTGCTATAGCCTACCTGGCTCTGGTTTTGGAGCGGCTACATAGCTGCCACAGACCTCGTATTGGTGCCTTGGTCAGGCTAGATGTCGACTACACACAGAAATGACAAAATGTTAATATAGGGACAAACTGGCGGCTAGAAATTCGGCAACATGTATACGGACCAGGGTGGTATAAACGCACCTGTATAATCCACCTGTCCCCCTTCCTACTGAGACCAAGGCTGCAACTCTTTGTTCACAGTCTGTATATGAACATGCACCATAACGTTAACGACTTGGTGAAACAGAGCTAAATTAAATGAGCGAAAAAATGATTTACCTTCAGACTCCGGACAGCGATAACCCACGCCAACACCAGTGCTCAATCACTTCCTGCTGAGGCCAACTACTCCTTTTCTACAGGTGCGTGCCCACGTCATGCCTTAGGATTGGTTCACACCAATTACCTTGGTTGACACTTGCGGCTACACAAGGTTCATCTTTGCAAGTCCAAGCTGGTTACTTTCATTAGGTGGGCTAGCTTGTAAAAGCTAGCCCAAATGGTGATATTCCCACTATTTCTTTCTTTATTATTAGGTGGGCTAGCTTGCAGAAGCTAGCCCAACTTGTGATATTCCCACTATTTCTTTCTTTCTTTATTAGTGTGAAGTAGTGCTGCAAGCATTCACACTATTGTTATCCAGTTCTTTATTATTTTTACTTTTTCCGTACGTTTTTTGGCTCTCTGTAGCTCCTTCATACTTTGAGCTACAGAAACCATTCAACTATCAAAATGTTCAGCTTGTTAAGGACACGATGGGACCTCTTTTTTTCAGATTTTTAATACCTTTTATACTTTTTAAAATATTCAGCTTTTTCAATTTTTTTTTTGAATGGAAGTCAATGGGGGAGTTTTGAAAACTTCTTCAGCCTTCAACTCCTTTATTACTTTGAGCTACAGAAACCATTCAACTATCAAAATGTTCAGCTTTAGTTAGTTAGTTAAAGTAAGGTCTTTATGGGATATCTTTCAGATTTTTTATAACTTTCATACTAAAGTAAAATATTCAGCTTTTTTCAACAATTTTTTACAATGGAAGTCTATGGGCAGACCTTGAAACCCCTCGTCAGCTTTGAAACCTATCTCCTCCTTAATTTTTTGTGCTAGAAACCTCCTTCAGTAAGTTTAAAATGTTCAGGACCTTTAGCTGAGTAAACGATCCATTCAGATTTTTGAAATTCCTGATAGTTTTTATGTAATTTAAGTTTGTTTTGGACCCTTTTTAACATTGAATTGGATGTGTGGAATGTTCAGTTTCTAGAGTGTGGCAGCTCGTATTTTGAACACATCTACACGTTTTGTAAACTGCTGTCGCTCCTACAGTTTTAACAGCTCATACACATATTCTACATTAAAACGTTCACACAACTGTGCTGATTCGTACAATGTAAGTATCTAAGCCGTGTGACTTATAGTTTTCTCTGTATGACAATTTGTTCGGCAACTGCGCTCTCCATTGAAACGTATGGGCCCACCAGGGTTTCCGTTAGAGAAAATCGGCACCGGTCAATGTGTCCGGGAAGATTAGACTTTTCCAGACAAACTGGAGAAATTCCGGTCATTATATTATAATATAATATTAGGCCTATTATAGGCGTTTGTCGCGGTGATTGGCCGTTGTGTAGCTTATATATGCCATTTATCGTCTTATTTAGCATCCGTATGATTAAATGTGTGATAGGCTGTCATGATTCCATGCGCTAGGCCTATATGTAATTGCACAGCCACAAAAATAGTCACCTTTGAATTGCGACTGTAGGCTAGAACATGAATGTCTCAATTAATGAAATGGCTATGCCTACTGCACACTGATAGTTGGACTATTTTTTTTCATTTTGAATACCATTTTACTCATCTTGCAGATTTTCCAAGCTCGTCCCATGTGAGCGAGCGGGGCCCAGGCCCCATGTATAGCACCCCAGCCAGACCAGGTAAGAGTGGCATGTACTGCTGTGGTGTTGTGATGTCTACCTGTTAATGTCTTAATTTATTTTCCTTCAAATGCCAGAAGCCAAAGCATGCTGCCAACACCATAACGTTTCCTGCTAATCCCTTTCCTTTATCCCTTTTGGTTTTCAGTTAGATCTGTGATGCCGTCGCCCAAGAAAACGGCTCCAGCAGCATTGACTCCATGTACCCCTCTACCCAATCGATGCTGCTCTGCAGATGCTGGTATGTGCAATTTCAGTAACTACTTCATGTTGCATGCAGGGATATATTTTGAGTTTCATTTAGTTTTATGTCAATGTACTTATAGCCACACCTGTGTTTATCTAGATTTCCAGAGGTCGGTACATCAGCAGTTCTCAGACTTGCGGGAGCAACTCCGTGAGCTTGCGCAGAGTGTGAGGGAACTGGCCCAGAGCATGCGGCCTGAGGAGTCTGGAGGTGCCCAGGGAGAAGTGCTGGATGCACTGGACCCTGCCCAAATGGAGGAGGAGCTGCAGGTCTTTGAGGCCAGGTTGAAGGACTGGGAACATCAGAGGAAGATGGTGAGTGTCTGCAGGGCAGAACTTTGTCTTATTTTTGCAGGGAAGGGTACAGTAAATTACTGTCTTTGTTTTGCAGACACAATACCTAGGTGCCATTGGTGGCAGAGACTTGGCTGACAGTGCGGCGGGTGCTGTCAGCTGTTGCCACACGTGCGGTGTGGAGCGCCTACAGTGTGCACGGGAAGAAGGGGAAGAAGCCACTGAAGAGTATGATACTCTTCAATGTTCTAACTGGTTGTGCTAACTATGAAATGGTTCATATTTTTAATATTTTTTAATACATCGTCTTTGTTCCATGACCGATGTGAATTGAAACCATTACCTTTCTTGATAACTTAAAGGACAATGCTCGTTTTTGACAAGACGTTTGACTCACCTAGATCACTTTGGTGTAGTTCGGAGGCATGTAGAAAAAAAATAAAATCCAGCGCGAGCCAGTATATCCATGTAATGGCGGTGGTCGTGGCACTTAGAATGCAGTTTCTTAAAATCTATTTTCTGCCGCGAAACGGTTGTTTTCATCAATCTGTCTTGATGAATCGCTAGTTGAGCTTACATAGAGCATGCCTGTTGTGGTTTTCACATGCCATGATCTTTAGAAACGTCTTTCGAAACGAAATAGCTTCCTCACTTGCTCCAGCACTAATGCGCACAGCGCGCAATCGTTGCTCCAGCACGCTGTGCGCATGCGTGCTGGAGCAAGTGAGGAAGCTATTTTGTGTCTAAAGACGTTTCTAAAGATCATATTACAGAGGCATGTGAAATACCACAACAGGCCTTTGCTCTCTATGTAAGCACAACTAGCGATTCATCAAGACAGATTGATGAAAACAACCGTTTCGCCTCCGAACTACACCAAAGTGATCTCGGTGAGTCAAACGTCTTATAATATGTCGTAAATAAGGTCCAGGTTGTCAAAAACTAGCATTGTCCTTTAACGGTGCAGTTATCGTCTCGATGCCAAAGGCTACGATGGCGGAGGTGGCCGCCCAGCTGCAGTAGACATTAAAACATGCCCCTGCTAAATGCAGAAGGGTAAGTGATATATTTTTTTTGGTTTCTCCTACCCAGTGACACGGCATGGTTCCAATGATTGTGTACCACTTTTTTGTGCATGTATGTGCGTTGTGTATTTACAGCCATTTCATTATGTCTTTAGGTATCTGCAGAAGTCCGTCTGAGCACAGCCCGCCGGAGCACAGCCCATCCAAGCACAGTCCATCTGAGCCCAGCATTCTGATGAGGAAGACTTCCCTTCCTAGCTGCCCCCCAGCCCATCTGACCCGCACCCGCAGCCCATCTGAGCACAGCCCCCCCCCCCCCTCCCCCCAGCCTATCTGAGCACAGCCTGTCATTATTTTGTAAATAACTCTTTTTTTTTTTAAACAGGATGTTTTTTAAAATCCTTTTTGTTTTTAGAACTTGTTTATTATGTTGCAGGCCAGACATTGTGTGTACTTTTTTGTCTGGATAGCCATAGTGTGAAATTGTACTTTTTTTATATAATAAATTGTTCTTAACTGTTAATGGTGTTGTGTCATAACTTTTGTACCATAATTTTGCTTGCTGCATTGACTATGGCATTAATAGGCTCTTTGCACAAGCTCCACTACTTCCTCTACAGGCATATTTCTTTCCTGTCCTATACTAGTGGATGGAAGTGATTGATCAGGTGTGCTGCACACCGGATTCATCGCAATTGCTATCCAATAGTATAGGACGGTAAAGAAATATGCCTGTAGAGTTTCAGGAAGTAGTGGAGCTTGTGCAAAGAGCTGATTTGTTTTGTAATGCAAATTATAAATGTAGCCAATGGAAGTGTAGACCACGTTGCAGCAACTATAATACTATAAATATATATAGACGTATATACAACGTTGCAGCCAGGTACAACTACAACGTCGAAATCATCACAGAAATCACAACGTTGTGGACACGTTGGAGCAACTTGTGTGCAGATACCGCATTTGCGTTGCATGCACGTTTAACTTGACGTTGAGTGGACCATACAAAAGTCTAAATTGGGTTAGTAGGGTAGTAGGCAACGCTATTTTGGCTGGCTAGCTAATGTTACGGCGCAAATAACCCCACGTCAGTTGTGTCACAACTAGGCTCGTGGCTAGCGCTTAGCTATTGTAAGATAGCTTTCGCTGATGTATGCGAGCTGCAGTGAAAGCTAGCTAACATTAGCTAGATTATGTTAGTTAGCTTTCACTGCAGCTAGCTTTCAAGTTAGCTAGCTAGCACTAGCTAATCGCCCATCAGTTAGATAGAAGCCAGCTAACATGGTATAACAAGGCGGTTATGTTGGCTCGTAAAATAAGATAGTGAAAACTGTGAAAACTCATGATACTCACCATGATGTGCGTCGTTATGTTCACGTCATCGCAGCTGGCGGCAGGCATATCAGACTGGCTAACCGTTGTGCTGGTGGCAGGCGTAACGTC
Organism: Borostomias antarcticus; assembly: GCF_949987555.1. Lineage (NCBI taxonomy): Eukaryota > Metazoa > Chordata > Actinopteri > Stomiiformes > Stomiidae > Borostomias > Borostomias antarcticus. Next base: position 7,368,850 of record NC_140257.1, on the reverse strand, counting down.
ATCCTCCTGAGTAGTGCAACCCAAAATATGGGTGTTTCAAAATGTTCTGCTCCTCGACCAGGCCATACCTCTGCCTTCTCCAAAGCCTCCTCTCGATGGACGTCCACTGGACATGAATGAGGCATGGGAACGTCTTAAATGATAATAAAACGAGTTGAAAACCCTGAACTGGTTTGTGCAGCCATCAATCCCACAGATGGCACGGAAGCCAGGGCTACGGCCGTGTGCTGTATGTGACTCAACAGAGATTTAAAAGTAAGGGCTGCAAATAGAAAGCAAATAACACAGCGCCAATTCATTTTGAATAGCAAACGTCACAGTGCAGGGAGAAATGTAAAATTAGCCAGAATGTGCAGAAGTGCAATGGTGAAAAAAAAAACTAGTCTTCTTCGCCTTTTTCTGTGGGGGGAAATTATTCTCAGAGCTCCTTGGGTTTCCTGGCTGATCAAATGTTTCCAGCATTTTTCAAAATATAGGCGCAAACGAATTTCCGGTTTATACCAACCAGGGCTGCGTTCAAATTCAGCTAACAGAGGCGATCGTTCGTCGCAAACATGTTTTCTCCAAACGGTCACATTTGAACGGCTTTTAATGAACGTTCCAAATAGTTTGCATAAACGCAACAATCCGCATCTGGGAGCACATCTCCAGTAAGCCTGGGTCCATTGTGATCCTCGTTCCGTTACTGGCGAACTATCTCTCCAGACTGTTAGCTTCTGTTAGCAAACGTTTGCGGCGAACACAAAGCTAACGAAAAATAGTTTGCTAACGTTCGCTATGTTAGCTGAATTTGAACGCACCCCAGGTCATGGGATTGAAAATTCGCAGATAGTAATTAATTAATGTATTTCCATCATAAGAAGGTGCAATACTTCAAGAAGAACGTTTCACTTTCGTGTTATGGATAATTATGTAAAACTAAAACAGACAGAAGACAGCTGGCTGGTCGTCTGGTAGTAGGGTCCTTTACCCATAAACCCATTGCATCAGATTTTCTGTCGTTGGTCAAGCCATTGTTTCAATGCTGGTAAGTAACGTACTTTTCCTAAAACCATTCATAGCTAAATCGTTTGAATTATTCTACCAATGACATTTTTGTTAGCCATATCGATAGGTAATGCTGACCTTGCTAGTGGTACTAGAACAAGTAACGTTAGCTAGCTAGCACTAGGGTAACGTTAACTGAGTTAGTAAGCGAGCTGTGGCTAACGGTTAGCTGGCGTAGCTAGCTAACGTTAGCTAACGTAACTTGGTCTGTAAGCACCACTAGTTAGATCGACTAACGTTAGCTAACATTACCTATCGATAGATGGCTAACAAGCACGAATGTGCAGTTACCATGTCCCATGGCTAGCGCAGATAGCTGTGACTGGCAGTCCATGCAGCACTCACCTCGCGCGCCAATGTTGTAAGATTACTGGTAGTCCTATATCTATGGTAAAATGAATTGAAATGGGTGAAACATGTCGGAAATAAGATGTAACATATGTTTAATAGAGACTCACAATATAGTAAGATGGTGTAATTGAAGATGAGATTTGGGAAAGTTGAAACCTTAAATTGGGTCTGAGGTCGATGTTGCTAGGGATATGCTAACTACATGGAAACTGGACTAGATAACCGTTAGGCTAACGTTATGGAATGTATTTCTTGATGTGCCGCCATTTTTTAACTGGACATGCATGTGAAATTCGCAGTAGCCAAATCTGTCCAATGATTTTTTATTTTTGTTACAAGGCAGTTTTGTGTTTGTGGTATTTATTCAGTTTGGGACTCGACACTGTTGTAGTCGAGTTTCAATAAGGTAGTGACTATTTTAACATATCGACGTCAGAACCACCTACATTGGTGTTTGTGTGGAATAACTACACCCTACAATGGTTAAAGCCTAAAAGATCACCTCACCACTTGCCCACGGCATAGATGGTACACGTGCACATTTGAGTAGAATGTATAATTATCTCACTTTTATGTTCTCAGTTCTTCAAGCAATGAGACATGGACCCTTTTGATCAACTGGATGATGCAACGACTACCATTTTAAAATGTATGAAGTATAGTATTTGCTCAGTTATTTGACCACAACAATGTTTAACATCTGTGAACTTACACATTTTTCCTATCTTGTCTCAATAGCTGCGAATGTGAATGGGGCCTTATTGCAAACTCTCACACGTGATGACATTAGAGATCTTTTCCCGGGACCGCAGCACTTTTTGAGAAGAAAACATATCTGGCAGGTAGTTCATCCAGAGGTGAGACTCAAGCAATAGTTAGAAGGTCATGATGTTATCTATCAGTTGGATGTGAGTACGCTTTATTTTTTATAATACTGCCGTATTGTGTTGTAGTTACTGGCACATGAAGGAAAAATGGTCAATAGCCAGTATATAAGATCCTATCATAATATATCACAGCAGCCCTTTCCATTAACTGGAGGTCCAGTATTTGCATCTGGGTCAACTGAGAAATTGAAAGAGGTTGCTATGTGTAATTTCCATCAGTTTACAAAGTCTGAAATAATGACCGAAATGACCAACTGCATGCCCAGGCTTGGAGAGCAGAACACATTAAAATGTGTTCACTGGTTCTCAATGTGATGTTACCTCCATATATTTAAAGGAACAGACCACTGCTCCAAACAGACCACTGCTCCAAATCAACCATTTCTCCAAAGAGACCACCGGTCCAAACAGACCATTGGATCAAACAGACCATTTCTCCAAACAGTCCCAGCGATGAATCAGATACAAGTGGGCTATGCCAATACACCTCTCTCAGAGAAGCAAGCAAGGACATGGTGTTGCAACTCAGGCGTCCCGACTTTGTTATTTACAGTGACAGTGAGTTGGAGCAGGTGCGCCTCAAGTACTTTTCTATGAAGAAAAACGAGAGAGAAAATGACTTAACGATGTCAAAAGAACTTCGATGCAGACTGGTTAGAAACACGATAACCTCCATGATCTCCATCCTACGGGCAAATGTGCAAGATTATGATTTCCGATATCCCTCAAAACAAGAAATGACAAAAATGCTTGTTGAGTATTATCCCATGCTGCAAGACAAAGATCCTCCCTTGAAACATCGCTGGGTAAGAAGACCAAGGAACATAAGATTATTGATGCAATTGAGAATTGATGTAGCCTACAGATGATATATGCATTTGGTTTTCATTATATGATGTATAATGTTTTGAGTGCATCTTAAAGTTGTGGTTGTGCACATTGATGACATTTGGTTGTAATGTCTAGACATTGTCTGCAATTCTGTGCCACAGGGAACTCTGTACAGACAACTTAACAAGAGACTGCTCAATGTGACAAGACTGAGAGGCACCGGAGACATCGCATATATTTTGGAGAGGAAGGTGACAGAGAGAGTGACATCTCAGAAGACTTATCAGATGCATCAACTGTACTGTTTTCTGATTCATCTCCAACCAGAAGCATAACACCAGATGAACAACCAGGTGCATTACCCTTTAAAGCAATCTCTCAACTCACAACTCTCAACAAACTGTTTCCTGATCTTTGTTCTTGCCCATTGTTAAATGCTATACTTTTTGTCTATCCATCTGAAGGGTCTTCAAGTCAGCACTGTTGGCAGCCCCAACCAAGGGACAAAGCTCAAGGGCGGAAGAGGCCTAAACTGAGTAGCAAACCAGAAGCAGCAGCTACTCAACGTTCCTGTGGCCAAAATGGTGAGTTAATTACCTGTTTAACTTGGAGAACAAACTTTAAAAAATGGAATTGCAATTTAATTTGATTGTCATGATTTGTTATATTAGCCATAAATTGTGAAATTATTTTTGGGATGCTTAGTTGGCTGGTGGCTCTTATTATTTTATAAATAATATAAACGTTTCAGGAGGGTGTGACCGACCCAGTTCCACCTCCACCTTTGGACCTCTTCCTTCATTCTGTCTCCAGCTCAGATGAAGGATCCTCTGTAAACATTTATTGATAAATGTATGTGACTTCATGTTTGTCTTCATCCAGGTGAAGGGTCTTCGAGTCCAGACAATGGGCAATCGCAACCAAGAGACAAAGTTCAAGAGCAGAAGAGGCCAAAACTGCACAGCAAGCCAGAAGAAGCAGCTACTCAAAGTTCCTGTGGCCAAAAGGGTGAGTGCATTACCTGTTCAAACTTACAGTATGTAAGATCAGCCACTAGGTGTCAGTATGTCGCTCATGATGAGAAACGGCATGGTATTTTGGGAATTGCTAATAATTCCTTGACATCACTTATAAGTGTGCTTTCCATTATTTTATTAGGAATGGGAATGTGGGTACCCTCCAATATGATGTTTACTGTAGAAAGAGCCATATTTGCTACTTTTTGTCTGTAAATCCTCATCTTTGTTCTTGACCATGGTTGGATATTATACTTTTCTTTGTCTGTCCAGATGAAAGGTCTGCTGTTCACAACAGTCAACAGGCTCAAGCACGGCATTACAAAGCTCTTCAAGAGTTATACAAGAGACCTAAACCAAATAAAGACGCTGTGGTCCAACTTCTTGATTTGGAGTTTGAATGAAGACAAGCTTTCATTGATTCAGACACTGTTAAGGAGCAGGACAAGCCTCCAAAAATCCTTGAAGCGTACCCTTGCTTTAAAGATACCTACCATGTAAGGATATATTAAAAAAAGAAAAAAAGAAAACGAGTCCAGTTGTATTGAATGTTTGGCCAGCCCTGGTCAAAATGTATGTTATGAATTATTTCACTATGCATATCAGTCTGGTGAACCTTGCATTGAACCCTTTTGGAATATGGGCAGCGCCAATGAGCATTGAAAAAAAAAACTGCGTGCCGATTCGATTTATATTGCAGTTTTTGTGGCAAATGCGATTCTGTAATATTGCGATTCGATATGACGGGTTTTTTTTTTACCTGGTGAGTTATGAAAGCCGAATTTCTTCCAGATTTGCGATTTGAATTGTGGAGGTGCAGCATGGATCTTCTCATTGTCGTCCGACATGTTTGCTGCCTCTTCTGAAAAATTATAAATTCGATACGATACCTGCTAAAAGTATCTTGATACTGATACTGAAACGCTACCATGGCAAAAACCTAAAACATCAGGAAAAGTAGGCTAATGGAATAATACAATGTCAGGTGTAGCCTACTGGGCTGAGTTTCCCAGAGGCATCGTAGCCCTACGTTCATCATAGCGCTATGATGAACGCCATAGCTTACGATGAATGTAGCGCTACGATGCCTCTGGGAAACTCAGCCCTGCAGATCTGTTTGCTGTCTGCAGAGGCGGAGCAAGAATGTCAACTAAACTAAATAAATTACATATATAAATATGTATAATTTATTTTATTATTTTATTAGTTAAATGAAAAAAATCTCTACTCTGTAAAATAATACGCTTGGGATGCTACAATTATAAGCTGAAAGTGTCTGCTGTGCTCCACTAGTCTGACACTCAGATTGAATTGCTATTCAGATTCAGGGGCGGGAGCCAGGCCACTGATCCTCTCCTTCACTCTGTCTGCGCGCAGCAGAGCCCCAGTGAGCACAAGACGTGTTTTCAATATTGATTTCTAGGTTAAATCTCGGTGATATTCGGTCAGAACGTCTAAGACTTGTTTTCGCCATATTTTCAACCAGCTTAAATGCGGTTACAACATCAACGTGTCACAAAACAACAACATCAACGTGTCACAAAACACAGATTTTGATTATTTGTTCAGTTGTTGCCGAGAGACTATATTGATTAGTGTGAAGGTTTTTCTCCAAAATCATATTGCACTGGTATTGGTCGGCGAAATGTGGTCTACACGCATACGTAATTTCAATATGTCTGCTAGCAGCCAGCAAAATATGTGATTTAGCTGCCATATAGCTATCATATAGACCTACCTCATTTATGGCTATCATATAGACCTATTTTAGAATAAGCATTAAAGCATTATTACAATGAATTAAAAACTGTAAATGCCAAAAATATGCAGCAGACGTCCTGTAGGCAAGCAAGATAATTATCAGAGCAGCAAATATGAAAAAGATGCACCGGAGACGTCCATAGGCTACAAGATAATGCTTTTTTTTTGCACAAGTAGAATATTGATGTGTAAACTTTGATGCATGCAGCGCCGTACTATGAAGAGTTTGAACACGCACATTGCGCATGCGCAAATTTCAAACCTTCACAGCGGAACACAAGCAGCCGGTGTAGAGCAACAGAGAGGTGTAGATCCCCTCCGATGGAACAAGTGCTTTTCACATGCGAGGAATTGGGAAATCTTAACTTTGGGGTAAATATTGATCTTTGTATTCATAAACTGCATCCTCTTAATTGACCTTTAGCTATTTTTGTGACATTGTTCGACAGTTTGCTAGTGCTAGCTCGCTAACGTTAGCTAATGTTAGCTGTTTAGCTAGTGACCACTCGGTTAGCGACCGAATTCATGTAACGTAAATTTTTATAACATGTTTAGTGACTCCATTAATGTATATCATCTGTCCTGGTATGCAGTGTGATTTCTGTACAGTTTTGTCTGCTGATAATACGTTTTTAGCTGTCGAGAAATACACTAGCAACATTCCATGGCTTAGTTCCACAACATTCCTCCTGTTGTGTTTGCGTTGCCTGGGAATATGAATATATTTCCTTTAATTACAAGAGCAGATTATCTTCAATTGCAGATGCCACGTTTTGTTTTTCTTTCATCCATGTACGTTGATGTATGTGATATATTGTAATGTTTGAAGGAGATTCATGTTCTTTTTCGTAAATAAATTATCCTGATGTCTCTAGCCAAGAGGAAATGGAAGAGCAGTCATGTTAGACTTGACTGCATGAGATCATCATGCTTCCCTCACCTACTCCGGCTGCAGCCACCATCTCTCCAGCTCCCGCCTCGGGTCCCTCCCTGGTGCCCATAGGGGTGTTCCCCGCGCCCTCGGCCGCCTGCAACATCTGCCACTGGAGCCTCTCCAACGCCCCCGCACCCATGGCTCCGGCCGACCATGCCCCGCCCCGGAGGGAGCCCAAGTTACATCACCCCAAGCCCTATGACGGTGGCGTGGAGACCTGCGGCGAGTTCCTCATGCAGTGCGGATTTATCTTGGCGGAGCAACCAGAGGGGTACCTGAGAGACATCTCCAGGATCAGGTACGTTGCCAGTCTCCTCACTGGCAAGCCCCTCTCCTGGTTCATGGCGGCGTGGGTGGTCGGTGCTGCCTGCATGGACTCCTACATTGACTTTTGTGCTGAGTTCAGGTTCGTATTCGACCACCCCACCCGGGCACTCCGCGCTGCCGGCCGACTCCACCACATCCGCCAGGGGGCTCGCAGTGTCTCCAAATACACCATCGATTTCCGTATCCTGGCTGCCGACAGCGGTATCAACGACCAGGCCCTCCAGGTGGCCTTTTGGGAGGGGCTGTCGGAGGTCCTCAAGGACGAATTGGCCGTCAGGGATCACCCCGCCACCCTGGACCAGCTCGTCCGCCTGGCGGTCAACATTGACCATCGCCTGGCCGAACGTCTGCGCGCTCGTGGGGCAGAGACCGTCGGCCGTACCACCCGCCGAGCCAGTCCTCCTCCTACCCGGGCTCCGTTCACCTACCCACGCTCCCGGGAGCCTGGCACGCCCCCAGCCGCGGTGTCCTCCACTGCCTCTGACCGGGAGGAACCTATGCAGGTGAACAGGGCCCACCTTTCACCAGAGGAGAGGCACCACCGGCGAGTCCAGGGGCTCTGTTTCTACTGTGCCCAGGAGGGCCACAGGGGAGAGGACGGTCCCATCCGCCCAAAAGACTTGGCTCATCAGGGGAGTGGGGCCTCCTGGTGAGCCATGTCTCACAGTCTCCCTCGCCCCTCCCTCCGGTCAGGTTCGACGTCACCCTCTCCTGGCATGGGCGCACTCATACCATCAGTGCGCTCATTGATTCAGGAGCAGACGGCAATTTCATCGACGCGGACCTGGCCAGGAGGGCGGCATTTCCCCTCACCGTCACAGCACTGGATGGACACAGCCTGGGTCCGGTCATGGAACAGACGGTCCCATCACCCTTACCAGTTCTGGCAACCACGTGGAGGAGATCCGCCTCTGACTCCCCTCATCCTGAGCCGGCCGTGGCTCGAGCAACACGTCTCCCACATCAAATACGGCAACAGACGTATACTCAGCTGGAGCACGGCCTGTTATGCCCGGTGCCTGCGTGTCGCCCAGACACCCTCACTCTCTGCCCTTCCGGCCCCTGCACCCCCGGACCTCTCCACCGTGCCGGAGGTGTACCACGACCTGGGAGAGGCGTTCAGTAGGGACCGGGCCCGCTCTCTCCCTCCTCACCGACCCTACGACTGCGCCATCGAGCTCCGCCCCGGTGCGCAACTCCCCGCGAGCCGCCTCTACAGCCTCTCCCTTCCTGAGAGGGCGGCCATGGACAGCTACCTTAACGATTGCTTGGCTGAGGGTCTCATCTGTCCATCACGTTCCCCAGTGGCAGCAGGGTTCTTCTTCGTGAAGAAGGAGGAGACCTGAGGCCATGCATCGATTATAGGCAGCTGAACGAGATCGCCATCAAGAACAGGTATCCTCTCCCCCTCATGAGTGCAAACTTCGAACCCCTCCAAAGGGCGACTGTCTTCACCAAATTGGACCTGCGGAGTGCGTATCACCTCCTTCGCATTCGTGAGGGGGATGAGTGGAAGACCGCGTTCAAGACCCCGAGAGGCCATTATGAGTACCTGGTCATGCCATTTAGCCTCACCAATGCCACCTCCGTCTTCCAGGAGGTGATGAATGACATGCTCCGGGACATGTTGGACATCTTCGTGGTGCTCTACCTCGACGACATCCTGGTGTTCTCAAAGGAGCGCTGAGGAACACGTCCAGCACGTCCACCTCGTCATCCAGCGTCTCCTGGAGAACCGCCTCTTCATCAAGGCCGAGAAGTGCACCTTTCACGCTCCCTCCGTGGAGTTCCTGGGACTCATCATGGAGGGTGGACAGACTTGGCCTGACCCTAAGAAGATCCAGGCTGTCGTCGAGTGGAGCCAGCCTCCCCTCTGCGTCCCTTCATCTGGACACCTGAGGCCAGTTCCGCCTTCGCCGACCTCAAGAGGCGTTTCACCTCTGCACCCGTCCTCGTCCAGGCCCTTCACCGTGGAGGTGGATGCCTCCGACACCGGGGTCAGCGGAGTCCTTTCACAGAAGTTAGCAGCAGATGGCAAGATGCACCCCTGTGCCTTCCTGTCCCGTCGTTACACCGCTGCAGAGGCCAACTACGACATCGGCAGCCGAGAGCTGCTGGATGTTGTGGAGGCGTTCGAGGAGTGGCGGCACTGGCTGGAGGGCGCAAAGAATCCCGTCACCGTCTGGACCGACCACAAGAACCTGATGTACATCAGGTTGGCCAGGCGGTTGACTCCCCGACAGGCGCGCTGGGCCCAGTACCTCGGGCGGTTCGACTTCCACCTCATCTACCGCCCGGGGTCGAGGAACGCCAAGGCCGATGGACTGTCTCGCATTCACGACTCCGAGGAGGACCCCGAGCCTCCGGAGACCATCGTCCCCTCGTCTCGGATCATCGTCATGAATGTCGAGGCAGTGATCAGGAGGGCTCATCGTGTCCAACCCTGTCCCCAAGGGGGACCCCCCAACCGCCGACGGGCCTGCTGCGCCCCCTCCCTGTGCCCAGCCATCCCTGGAGCCACATCGCACTCGACTTCATCACCGGTCTCCCTCCGTCCCATGGTAACACCGTCGTCCTGACCGTAGTGGACCGGCTTTCGAAGTCGGTGCACCTCGTGGCTCTCCCCAAGCTTCCCACCTTGGCAGAGACGGCTGGGCTGCTGGAGCAGCACGTCTTTCGGCTCCATGGCCTTCCCCTGGACATAGTGTCTGACCGTGGTTCCCAGTTCACTTCAGGGGTGTGGCAGGCCTTCTGTAAGGGAATTGGGGCCACGGTCAGCCTATCGTCTGGGTACCATCCCCAGACCAACGGACAGGCGGAGAGGGCCGACCAGAGTATGGAGGCGGCCCTCAGGTGTGAATCTTCCCTCCACCCGTCCTCCTGGAGCCAGGACCTACCCTGGGTTGAGTACTCGTTGAACGCCATGGTCAACTCCTCCACCGGCAGGTCGCCCTTTGAGTGCTCCCTGGGGTACCAGCCACCCCTGTTCCCGCTCCAGGAGGTCGAGGTGGCGGTCCCGTCTGTCCAGGCCCATCTCCGCCGCTGTCGGAGGGTCTGGAAGTCTACACGCTCGGCGCTGCTCCGGGCCAATGAGCGCGCCAGCCACGGAGCCAACCGCCGACGCACCCCCGGCCCCAGAGTACAAGGTCGGTCAGCGGGTCTGGCTCTCCACCGCCAACCTGCCTCTCAACACCGACTCCGGGAAGCTGTCGGGCCGCTTCATTGGTCCCTACCTCATCAGCCTGGTCATCAACCCCATCGCAGTCTGGCTGGACCTGCCCTCCTCCCTCCGGCGTGTCCACCTGGTCTTCCACGTCTCCCGGATCAAGCCCCACGTCACCAGCCCCCTCGTACCCCCGGTGGCGGGTCGCCCGGCTCCTCAACTGGTTGACAGCCACCCTCAGTGGACGGTGAGGAAACTGTTGAAGGTCCGTCGCCAGGGCCGGGGGTATGTTTACCTGGTGGACTGGGAGGGCTTCGGTCCGGAGGAGCGGTTGTGGGAGCCCCGCTCCCGCATCATGTCCCCAGCTCTCTTCCGGGACTTCTACCGGGAGTTCCCGGATGCCCCGGGTAGGTCGCCTGGTGGCTCCCGCATGGGGGGGGTTCCTGTTACAGCTCCGCCTCCGCCTGGGCGCTCTCCAGCTCCCACCACCGTTCCTTCAGCGCACGCTCTGCGCGCCCTCCGACGTGATAACCCCCGCACACCTGAACACGGTTCTGCTAACCAGCTCCGAGGGCGCGGCTCACCAGCTGCCACCACTCATCCAATCACCTCCCCTATAAGAACCCTGTCTTCCCAACGTTCGTCGCCAGTTCTTCCCTAAGATTCGTTGTGGCAAGTAGTGGCTTCTGTAGTCTCCGTGCTAGCAGTTGTGATAATTGTTTTTTTTCCTGTGACTCATTCTACTCTCCACTCCTCTTCCAGATTCCGGTTTGTTTGCTGCCCTTTTCCTGGACTGACACACGGCTTCCCCTCCTCGGACCTCGACCACGGCTTGGATTACATTTTCTGGACATTTTTTTGTTGATTGATTGACCCTGCCTGAACTTGACTACTCTTTTGCCTTGCCCCTCTGTACCTCCATTTACGTATTAAACCGAGCGCTGGGCTTGGAACTGTCCATCTGTGTCCGTGGTCCTGCGTTTGGGTCAGCTAGCCAACCAGCCCCTTACACCGTACAGCCGCAACAAGCCACTTCCCAGACCGGGTGCAAGTGTTGAGGAATTTGCATCCAAACACCTTAAACCTTTGTCCTCTCACTCCTTTTGTAATACATCACCTCCCCCAAATATTCACATAGCTGTGCTAACATACAAAATGGCTTCCAGAATGCCATCTGTCTACAATAGAATAACCATCCTTTGCCATCCTTTGTCCCCAATTGTCAATGTCCCCTTTTTCTCATGTCACATGTCTGTACTCTTGGCCACGCCTGCCATTTCATATGATGTACAATGCAGTAGCCAATCACATCCTGGAAGGACCTTACCTGTGGTTTGACTGCATATACGGCACAGCAGAAGACCAAACGGGCACTTCGCTGAATAAACCACTCGTTGTTCAGGAAGTCCTTGCGCTCGTATGTTTTTCACAATAAACCAGACTTAACCTTTTGAGCGAATCTTGGTAAATCCTTTTGACTAGATCAGTTATTTTACGATCACAGTTGGCGACGCGGATGAAAGGGAGGACTGCCTGCGTGTTGCTTCGAGATTCCAGTGGATGAACTGGTGACAGACGTGTCGGTCCATAGTGGGCGTTGGAAAGTCAATCTTCTCTCGTGCGCCAGAGCGCACGCCGAGATTATTTCCTCAGTTCTTCCACTGGATTCTTGAAGCTCACAGGTACGTTTAAACGAACCCTCTTATGGTTCTGAGTTGTATTTGCCTTGTTTTAGTTTCGGATTGTGTGGGTCTGGCGTATTGTTGAAAGCAAAACTCCCCGGGGAAGGTGGTGGCGAAAGGCGTTGTTTTTAACAGTGGCAGTTTAGGATTGGTGATATTGCATTGTTCTCTGGATTCGTCCTTGTTTAGGCTACCGGGGTTCTCTTCAGAAGAGGTGTAATTTTGGGTTTGGGACTCGCTCCCTTACAGTTGATGTAGACTACAGTTTAGATTGTTTGTCGGCTCGGCTGTAGTTAAGAAGTGAGAGTGCACTTCTAGGATAACGTTTTGGGTTGCTTTAGTTCGATGTTCCAGAATTAGCACAGAAGGGAATCTGTTGAAGTTCGCAGTGAGTGCGATTTCCAAATTGTTGAAGTTCGCAGATAGTGCGATTCCCACAGGGTTGAAGTTCGCAGATAGTGCGATTCCCACAGGGTTGAAGTTCGCAGTGAGTGCGATTTCCAAATGGGTTGAAGTTCGCAGTGAGTGCGATTACCAGCTAATCTCCGGAGTGTCTGTTTTTGTCGTGTTGTTGTGTTGTCTTTGTGTTTGTCTAGCGCTATTTTCGTCGGCTCAGTGGGATTTTTGATTGCATTTTTGAGCTTCGGCTCTTGCCTTGCATTGTTTGTTAAGCGCGCCTATTATCCAGGTAGGTATTGTTCACATTTTGTACACTGTTAAATCGTAACTGCTAGATTTCCAGTAGGCTAGCTGGTTGTCTGGGAGACACAGGAAAACAACTACTACTCCGCTCTCCCGGTGATCCGCCATCGAGCCAGAGAACAAAGGACCAGTTGACTGGGTGAGTTAGCGGTTTAATGTGTCTTTGTTTCTTTCGAAATTGTATTCTTTCCCGCCGTGAGTTAACTATAAGGTTTCCTTTCATTGCTGTTTTGGGGTTTTAGGCTGCGTCGTGTTTATTAGGGATTTGTTTCAGTATAGCTTTTATTAAACTTAAAATTCCCCGCGCACGCCCACATACAACATCCGGGTCTTACATGCAACATTTTGGGAGCACCACTAGGTGTCCCTGTAACACCGGCTACTAACATATGCTATATGCAACAGGATTCTACTGCTAGCTTGCAATTTGTCTAGCCCTGATGAGATTTCGTTATGCGCTAAAGCATTTTCGATTTCTTACATCCCCATCTGACATTTAGTGTTAAATTTTTAGCTAAGATTCGGGCTCAGCTTGAGATGTCTAGGTTAAGGGAAAAGCCTGTTAATTCTATAGACTGGTCTGCTTTTAAGATTTGGGAGAGAGTAGCACGAGAGGGTTTTTTATTTAGGTCAGGAAGGAAAGATAAGGAGGTTCAGCAGACAGTCTCTCCGCCATTTCCCCAGCAGAATAACTGATTTAAAATTAGATTTTTCCCCCTCGACTCGTTGCCCCGTGCTCACACCCAACCAGGCTGTTGCTGTTCCCCCTTTTCATGCTCCCGCCATTAGCCACGCCCCTTCTCTCTCCCCTCTACAATACGAGTTAAGCGCGCCCCTTTCTACGAGGTATTCGTCCAAACAAGAACAGGTCAGGAAGGAAGAATTGGCTAGAGCTATATCTGAGGCTAAGTTTAATTTGGAACAACTGCAAATGGCTAGAGATAGTCTGGAGGGACCGCAAATACAAGCGCCACTGATACGCTGCCCAAACCCTGTTCCTCGCCCTTCACAAATAAATGATGCAGCTGGTTATGCGGCCTGGACTCCAGAGATTACGGTTTATAGACCCTGGCGCTCTGATGAACTACGTGATGTAGCTAGAACCTTGCCCGATCCAACCAAAGACATTGAAGAGTTCGAAAATATTTTTAACAGTTTAGTTCGAATGTATGAGCCTCACGCAGAGGAAATCGCCATGATCATGAGAAAATGCCTTGGGTTAAAATGGGTCGATGTGAAAGATCCGTTTGACATTACGTTGCCTTTTTCTCATGCCGATTTTGCCGACCAAAACACTGCGCTGTTGAACAGAATCAAAACTCGATTCCCTAAAAAGATGGATTGGGACCGTATCACATATTGTAAACAACAATCCGATGAGCAGTTCGAGAAATTTTGGGAAAGACTGGAATCAGTCTTCGCGTCACACAGTGGCATGGACAAAGTGAATGCCGATTATAAGAAAATTCTAAAACAACAGTTGATGAATAACTCTCTCTCCTCTTTGTCTGACCAAGTTAGGATGTGTTGCCACACCTGGGAGTCAACTTCGCTCGAGGAAGTTGTTGACCATTTCCGGTATGCGGAGCGGCTTCGCGTTCACATTGAACAAAGGGAGGCGAAAGAAATTAAGTTAGGTACAGCCAAGTTGCAAGCCGCTCAACTGGAACAGATAGAAAACCAATCTGAGAGACCAGAGAGAGAACAACGACCACAGGGTCGTCACATGAACAAGAATCGTAGGGATAGAAACAGAATGAACTACAGGATGAAACCGAGGGAGGGAGACGAAAACGGAGACAGAACTGACGCGTGTTTTCATTGTGGTAAAACTGGTCACTGGATCAGGAACTGTCGCAGTTACCGCAGGCAAAATGAGAAAAAGAATCCTGCAACCTGGGGTTCGGCGCCACCTGCTGGAATTTCCCTGAACAACCCACAGCAACAGTCATGACTAGGCCAGGAACAGACAGAGAGTTTTGCTGAGGGACCGTCAGATAGTACAGCTGTACAGGATAAAGAGAAGGTTGTTCATATTTGTCAATACCTTAATCTGCATACAACACCGTCCGAGCTTCCAGTCGTAACTTTAGAAGTTAATGGAGAGCAACTCATGTTTTTAGCTGACACCGGCGCACACTCATCAGTCCTAAGCTCCTCAAAGATTAATGTTGTTCCTAAACTAACAAATGAAGTTGCAAAAACCATTGGTGCAGCAGGTATTGAAAAATCTGAGAGAATGACTACGTCACTTCCTGTTGTGTTGGATGATGCTGAATTCCAACACCAATTTATCTATTCTCATTGTTGTCCTGTTAACCTAATGGGGAGAGATCTGCTGTGCAAACTAGGGTTTCAGATGTGCTGTGACTCAAATGGGGTCACCATTATCCGGCCTAAACAGGTAACACCACTGCGCGACCTCATGTTTATAGAACATATGACAAGTTGGACATATTCCTGGAACATTGAAAATAATGATCAGATGTCACTCCAACGTTCTAAGCTGTTCTCAAAAATTAACTCCTGTTATTCATATGACACCCCTCTCACACCACAGACTTCATTACACTGCACTGCAAATGTATCCCCACTACAACAAGATCATGATTTTGAGAAAGTCTGGTTACAACCACAAAGTAGTGAGGTTCTTGAATGTGCTATGCTGTATGTAGATCCTGACCATGCAGCTCTCTCTGTGTGTCTGACAGAGACACAGAAACAGCTGTATGATGAAAAACAAGGTGTCCCACACATTTCACTTGGTGTCTCTGAGTTTGTTACCAAGGAGGAGACAGGCATGTGGCTGCAGACGGCAATGGAAGCTACTGACTGGGTTGGAGATCCACACCAAGTAAGACACTCTCCAACAACAGGGGTAAGCTGCTTCCCTTTTAGATGGCTGACACCTGTGGTTCGTGGAATGCAGGGTCAACGCCTCAACCCCACGTTTGTCCAAATTCCTTCTGACAACATAGAAAATCCATCTGTGTTGCAGGGGGTGCCCGACTCATTGTGGGCCAGAGATAAGTTTGATATAGGCAGGATTAAGAATGTCAACCCAGTAGTCGTCAGCCCAAAGGGAACATTCCGTCCAAGACGTGCCCAGTATCCTCTGAGTACAGAGGCAGAGGAGGGGATTGCTAAGGTTCACGCCTCTTTATTAGAAAGAGGTGCTATTGTTGAGATTGACAGCTCACCTTGCAACACCCCTATTCTGCCTGTGAGGAAGGCTTCAGGTGAATGGAGATTTGTTCAAGATTTGAGAATTGTTAATGAAGCTGTCCATGCTAGAACAGCCCTTGTTCTGAACCCTGTTACCATTCTGTCATCCATACCTGCCACAGCTACACATTTTAGTGTTATTGATTTGAGTAATGCGTTTTTCTCTATCC
The DNA here is from genome assembly GCF_949987555.1 of Borostomias antarcticus. Taxonomy (NCBI): domain Eukaryota; kingdom Metazoa; phylum Chordata; class Actinopteri; order Stomiiformes; family Stomiidae; genus Borostomias; species Borostomias antarcticus. Next base: position 7,352,754 of record NC_140257.1, on the reverse strand, counting down.
CTGTTCACCCTGACTCCAGAGAGTGGTTCGCGTTCACCTTTCAAGGACGGAGTTATACCTGGTGTGTAATGCCTCAAGGATATGTGGACTCTCCAACCATCTTTAATGTCGAGTTGGCACGGAACCTAGAAGGGTTCATCCCGCCAAAAGGCAGCACTCTCATTCAATACATGGATGACCTACTTCTTGCCAGTAGAAACAAGGAGTCATGTATTGAGGATACAAGAGCGCTGTTGTTTTTCCTTGCAGAAAATGGCCACAAGGTGTCTAGAAACAAGATCCAGTTAGTATGTGAGCAGGTCAGATACCTTGGTCACTTAATAACAAAAGATGGCAAGACACTGGGGACTGACCGTGTTAAAGTAATTCTTACACTTCCCCTGCCCACAACCAAAAAACAGATGATGTCACTGCTTGGGACTGTAGGTTACTGCCGAGCTTGGATTCCTGACTTTGCAGAGATAACACAGCCACTATCTGATTTAGCTCATGGACAGAAATTAGCTCCCTCAGACAAAATCACATGGACTGACGAAGCCAGACTGGCTTTAACGACACTTAAACAAAGACTGTCCACAGCACCCTGTCTAGGTATTCCTGACTATGACAAGACCTTCCACCTGTTCACGAACGAGAAGGAAGGTTACATGGCAGCAGTATTAGCACAGAAGCATGGAGATAGGTACAGACCGGTAGCCTATTACTCCAAAAGACTTGACTCTGTTGTTAGAGGACTCGTGTCCTGCTTGAGATCAGTGGCAGCTACTACTGAGGCTGTATTGAGTTCTGTAGACCTAGTAGCACTGCGGCCGCTGGTAGTCCATGTACCGCATGCCGTGTCTGCTCTTCTTTTACAAGCAAAGACATCGCACCTGCACCCAGCAAGATTGTTGCATTAACAGAATGTACTGTTGACTTTGTCTAATCTTACACTTCAAAGATGCACTATACTTAACCCAGCAACTCTGCTTCCGACCCCAGAAGACGGGGAACCGCATGACTGTGTGGCTATAGTAGAGGAGTTCAATAAGCCACGCTCAGACCTCACTGATGTTCCTCTCTCTAACCCTGATTTTGAGCTTTTTATGGACGGATCAGCCCAGCGGTCGACAACAGGTCAACCACTTGTCGCATATGCAGTCACAACATTAGATGGAGTTTTAGAATCAGCAAAACTCCCACAACACCTTTCAGCGCAAGCAGCTGAATTGTTCGCTCTGACCAGAGCTTGTATAATAGCAAGTGGCAAGTCTGCAACCATTTACACAGACAGTAGTTATGCTTTTGGAGTTGTGCATGACTTCGGCTCCCTTTGGCGAAACCGTGGATTCCTCACGTCAACTGGTAAACCTATTGCACACCATGTGTTGATCAACAACCTTCTAGAAGCTATGCTTTTACCATCTAGCCTAGCAGTGTGTAAATGCCAAGCTCATGTTAAAAGCTCTGATCCTGTCTCTGTCGGTAACTCGACTGCTGACCTCGCTGCAAAAGCTGCGGCTGTCTCTGCTTCCTCCCCTGTGCTTTCTATGCTCTCTGTACCATCCACAGACCCTGACAAGACTCCTCCACTGTCCCTGGCAGACATTTCTGACCTACAAGCATCTGCTCCACCTGCGGAGAAAAAGAAATGGAGGAATAAGTGCACATTCCACAACCAAACTAACCTGTATCTAGGGCCTAATGACAAACCTGTACTACCTCGTTCATGTTTTCATTATGCTTTCAAACTAGCCCACGGGCCAGATCATGTTTCAAAAACAGGGGTGGCGGAGGATGTTAACAGGTATTGGTATGCACCAGGGTTCACGGTTTTTGCAGAACAAAACTGTGCCAAATGCATCATATGCATGCAAAACAATGTTGGAAAAGGGATAAAAATGGAACTGTCAGCACATCCTCGACCAAGTGGGCCATGGGAACATGTAATGATGGATTTTATTGAACTCTCTCCATGCCAGGGGTACAAATATTGCCTAGTGTTAACTGATGTTTTCTCCAAATGGACTGAGGTATTTCCTTGCAGGCATGCCTCAGCGTTGTCAGTGGCAAAGAGTCTCCCGAGAGAGATCATTCCAAGATGGGGCCTGCCAACCAAACTCTCTTCAGATCGAGGGAGCCATTTTGTAAATAGTGTCATTCAGGAAATCTGCAATAGCCTACAGATTGACCTTAGAACGCATTGTAGCTATCATCCAGCAAGTGCTGGAATAGTGGAGAGAGCTAATCAAACTCTGAAAGTGAAGCTCACCAAGCTGATTGCAGAGACAGGTCTGTCATGGATGAAAGTTCTACCTCTGGCACTCATGTACATGAGAGGGAGACCGCACCAGACCACAGGGCTGGCTCCATATGAAGTCCTTACTGGTCGACCTATGAAAATGACTAACACACCGTTTCCCCAAAATAAGATTAGTCTCATGTCATGTGAAGATGATATGATACAATATTGTCTTGCACTGAATAACATTCTAAAAGATGTCTTCAACAGAGTGAGGACCGCCATTCCTGAGGCTAAGGAGGGGTTCCTGCATCACATCTCTCCTGGGGATTGGGTCCTGGTCCACGACCACAGACGAAGGAGCTGGAACTCGCCGAGGTGGCTCGGGCCGTACCAGGTTCTACTCACCACGCAGACAGCGGTCAAAGTAGCTGAGAGGACTTTGTGGATCCATGCAAGCCATTGCCGACGGGTCCAAGCAGCAGAGGACGGTCCACCAGGGGATCGCCAACACCAGGAGATCAAGGATGCAGCTGAACCAGAGGGCTCAGAGGTCAAAGCCATGGGCCGCCACACTGTCCTCTCCTCTGATGAGGAATCGGAGGAAAAATGACCTTGCTGGTCACCTCCTTCTCATGGTCGTTATGATGGCAACATGGAAAAACTCCACAGCCATGACCTCACAAGATGCACCACACACGCACACACACCTGCACACACTGCAACTAACATTGAACATAACTGATTGAAACAACGCGACATTGAAGTTGCGATCTAGAAGAGAAGACGCCTTGCATTCCACCGTGACATTCTATTGCCCAAAAGAGAAGTGTCACCTAAATGACTGTTGGATATACACTGTGAACAAGAATGACTGGACTCTGTTACGCTCTACAGATGTCAAAATCCAAGACGATGAGAAGTTCCTTGGATCTACCCTGGTGACTCTGACCAATGCTAATGAAAAGAGTTGGGAAATGCCATATTGGTGTGTTTTAAGCAGAGATGTGATTAATGTAGCTCGAAGCAAGAACTATGGTGCTCATATTTGCAAACCTGTCCCAGATTATCCCTCTACTATGGTAGTTAATTGTAACAAGTATTTAACCAGGTCATCCAACTCAGATCGGAAGACCCATCCTAACACTGCTATAAGTATGGTACGGGAATTTGCATCAAAAATGGATTATGATGATTGTTGGATTTGTCAACAGGTCCCGGCTAGTACATCATCACCTACCCTATATCCAATTCCCTTAACACAAGCTGAGTGGTTACAATATGACTGGCAAGGGTTAGCAACCCATACATTCTCCACTAGGGAACAAGTCTCATCTTGTCAATTTCATGCAGGAGTAGATAGATTAATTAATTCCTACGACGGTATAGAGAATAGCATTTTAACAGAGTTAACTATGCAGGTCAATCAACACCAGAAACCAAGAGAATTTACTCGACTAGAACTAGCTAGAGTTATACATTTTTCCAGAGTACCTGGACCCCAGTTAATTCATAATATTCAAGCTGTCTTCACACAGATATATACAGTTCCTTTAACTGCACAGTTAGCGTGTACTGGCTTATCCACAACTGTAGAATGGAGAAATTCAATTGTTTTTTCCGGGTTAAAATGTCAGATTATTGATTGTTTTGTCCAGTCTCAGAGAAAACTATTCAACCAAACTAATCTTAGAGTTCAAACAAACACTGATCAATTCAAAATCGTCCCTCTCCAGAAGGTAACAGGTTGTATTGATGTGTTTAGGAAGAACTTAGACTCAGCCATTACTGATTTAGGAACCAGCTCTTGTATAGACCCAGTCTATGAGTATCTGTATCGAGGCAAGGAAATAGAACTCCCTGAAGGCATTTTCCTAGTCTGTGGAAACACTGCCTACTCTAAACTACCTGAGGATAGTATGGGACGTTGTTATTTAGCTCATTTAATTCCTATGATCAGGAAAGTTACTCAGGAAGAGATGAAAGTACTCCATAAACAAACTACTATTAGACATCGTAGGAATCTCGCAATTTTCAATGCGGCACTAGGAATAATGATTCCTAGTTATGGCTTTCTTCAGAATAATGCTGAAATACAGATTTTATCGTATGTCCTACAAGATCACATAAATGCATCTGATAGAGTTATTTCTGCCCTTTGCCAAGAGGTAAATGAAATAAAGAAAGTCGTTCTCCAGAATAGGTTCGCATTAGATACAATCCTAGCCTCTCAAGGAGGTACATGTGCAATCGTAGGGAGTGAATGCTGTTCGTACATTTCTGATCCAAACGTCACACTAGCTGAATTTCATGAAGCAAACAAAAGAGGACTTGAGACCTTAAACAAATTACATACCTGGGATATTTGGGGACAGGTTGATAATGCATTTTCAGGTTTTGGTAATATTTTTAGGACTATTATTATTGTTCTTGTGTGTATTATTTTTGGGTTCATTATCATTTCAGTGATTATCAAATGTGCTACAAAGTGTTTAGTGGATATTCCAGCTAAAGCACTGATGGTCCAGACTTCAGTACCGAGCGGAGAAGTAGATGACCCCTTTGAAAATTATCTCGACGAAATGCATAATATCTATCTACAGGATTTATAATGTTTTGAAACATGAGCTGATGGATGATTTTGAAGTTTTACTTCTTTGGGTTTTTCCTCTAAATTGACCAAGAGGTTTTTTGCCCTTCTTACACTGGTAACCATTTATCTTTTTGCCTTGTTCAAACTTTAAATCAAGGTTTTTTGGTGAATGGTTGTCCATTTTTAGACTATAAATAGTATATAATCATGTCATCTTTTTTACCTTGTTTCCTTTCATATTTCTGAAACAAGGAGTTTTGGTGCGTGATTTGCATGTGGAAAGAAAATTATCTATTTTTGTTCTTTTTATTGTTGCTCCACCTAGTGGAGAGATTACTTCCTTTCCACATGTATAGCATAGAGTTTTTACAATTTTGTGTTTGTAATTGATTATTTTTATTTTTTTTGATTATGCTTATTTTATATCTGATGTATATATTTTATGTGGCTGTTCAGCCACAGATGTGGGAGTTGTCATGGAATTTTACACCTAGTCTCAAGACTATTCAGATTCATATATTTTCTTTCAATACCTATTCATCCAGTCCCCTGCCTTTTGCTATTGTAAACACCTCAACCTTTTGTTTCTCTCTCTCTTTTGTAATTGTAAACACCTCCTCTACCTCGCTCTTCCTCCTCTCTTTGTTTAAGTCAGAAGGGCCACACCTTCGTCTTCCCCGTCCTGGCTCAGACCTTTTGTTTTCTTTGTTCATATTCAAAGTGCGTTCCATCCCTCGACCACTGTGTGATATCCGTCACCTTACGATGACGTATAGACGACTCAGCCAATCAAATGTCGGCTGCACCACATCGTTGGTTTGAGCAGATATAAGGAGAAGATTTGGCGTGCTGATTTACTTCTGTTGGTGAACCACTCTGTGTTTTATCTTGAGGTCCGTTTGCAATCGTATTGTTTTCTTAATAAATCTGACTGAACCTATTTTTGAGCGAACCATGGGCTTTGGCAAATACTTCATTTTTCTCAACTACAGTATCCCCTTGTAAATTATTTTGGCTCATTTCCTCATCTCATCTTTAGCCTATCTCCTAGATCCTAACGCGTCTGGATTTCATGCTTGCCCATCTGTCTAGTATCTCATCAAAATAAGTGGAGCATGTGACTTTATTTTCTATAGATAAGACTGCCAGATGCGTTTAATCACTCATTGTCCATTGTGGAACGGAGGTAATTTTTATTGGTCTTTAGTTTACTGAAGGATCTTTCCGCAGATGCTACTGTCACTGGCATGGTCAGGAAGAGTGAGTGCTACAATTAAATTAGGGAAAAGTAAGTCTAGATTTTGCTTTAAAAGGAAGTTCAGTTTATCTATTGCCTTTGTGCACCTATTTTCATTTAGTAGACGGCTTGCAGGATATATTTCTTGTATGATGTCTCTATGATGTTACTGATTCTTCCATTTCCTCCTGTGTCATGTTATCCATTTTGATTATAAAACTATAAACTTTGTTAACAACTAACTACTATTTATTCTCCAGCTAACGTTAACTCCGTTCTGAGTGAGGGAGCGCAGATTTATGAATCGTATAGTTAGTCAGTCAGTGCTCTTGCTCTTCAATGGCGCCCCCTAATTGTGGCGCCCGGGTGCACTGCACCCTCTGCACCCCCCTTAGTTGCGTCACTGTATACACATGCACACATACACTTCTAACATGTTGCTCTTTACTCAGCTAAGCCCAATGGTCCCTGCTGGTTCGGTCTGGCCAGCACGCAGGTGGAGAAACACCTGGTCATCAATGTAGGCACAAACACGCACACAAATACATTTGCATAGACGGGATGAACAAATATAATATTGGGTTAATGTTAGCGGTAGAGATGTGAGATAAATAAGACAAATCACTGATGCCAGTGACGCCACAATATCAGGTAAAATTGAGCAGTTGCTTCCCTGTAGTGCAAACCTGCAAGATTGGTTCAAGTTATTAACCCTTGTTCCTATTTGTTGGTGGTTTTGTCTCTCTTTCTGTTATGTTATGTTATTTGTATTTGTAATGCGCCCCCCATCCAATAATTACATCGGCCCGGGGCGCAGCCCGGGAGACAGATAGGTAACAGAAGGAGACACGGCAACACAGAGACAACAGTTAGAGAACAGGAGACTGAAACATTCATGACAAAACACATACACGCTAGCTCAGAATACAACATTGAAAAGGTGTATTTTAAGTGGAGTGGGGGTGGTCTTGATGCTCAGAGGGAGCCCGTTCCACAGCTTCGGTGCCATTACTGCGAAAGCACGGTCACCCTTCCTCGCTAGGTTTGTCCGTGGGACCCTCAGGCTCAGTTGGTCATCAGATCTGAGCTTGGGCCTGGACCTAGAGGTGGGGGACTGGTCCAGGATCAGATCTGAGCTCGGGCCTGGACCTGGACCTAGAGGTGGAGGACTGGTCCGGGATCAGATCTGGGCTTGGGCCTGGACCTAGAGGTGGGGGACTGGTCCAGGATCAGATCTGAGCTTGGGCCTGGACCTAGAGGTGGGGGACTGGTCCAGGAGGTCCTTGATGTAGGCCGGGGCGAGACCGTTGAGAGCCTTAAAAGCAAACATGCAGATCTTATATATAACTCTCTCCTTCACTGGAAGCCAGTGGAGGGAGATGAGGACAGGGGAGATGTGGTCCCTCATTTTGGTCCCTGACACCAGTCTGGCAGCGGCATTTTGTACTAACTGCAGGCGATGGATGGTTTTGTCTGTAGCCCCAGCATAGCATTCTCCCTCTCTATGCACAGTTCTCCCGTGTGCTGAACCACTATCCCTGGTATCACCACTGCTGACTGGCACTCCTCTTCAGAACAGCCAAACTGGAGGAGCTCTTCCACCTGCTCAACTTCCTCACCCCCTAGAAATTCAAATCAGTATACCCCAGTGTGTGTGCTTATGTGATTGTAATTGTAATTTTTTTAGTGTACGTGGCTGTTGTCACTCCCTCCCTGGCTTACTCCGTCGTGTTGATACAAGACAGAAGCCGTACCACTGTTATCATTTAGTAACTTGAACTTGATCTCAATTACATTTGGGCTTGATGTGTGTAGCTGTGGTTTCCTAGCTTTTAAGTTAAAGTTAATAAAAATCCTTAATTGGGATACAGTATTGTTGCAGGGCACTTGATATACACCCACTGGAGAGGTGCATACACTGTCTTAGTTTAGAGTGGAGTTGCATTTGACAAGTTCAGTGGAGATCAAATGTGAGTGTTGACATGCATTGCACTGAGTATATTTGAAAATAAACTTTGAAATTATGAATTACAAAAGCAATGGCATTTCATCCTTTTTTAATGCACACAATGTAAGTGTATGGTCAGGGTTTAGTAAGTAAGTGACCAATCAGCATGTAAATAAAGACGTGCAGACCACATATATTGTAGGAAGGTAACTATAGCAATAAATATGTGTAGACCACGTCTCAGCCAAGTATGTCTATGACGTTACATCCTGCTGACATCATCACAAGGTGCTCAATTTACATAAATGGCAAATGGACTGCACTTATATAGCGCTTTCATCCAAAGCGGTTCACAATGGCCTCTCATTCACCCATTCACACACACATTCACACACCAATGGCGGCAGCTGCCATGCAAGGCGCTAGCCTGCTCATTGGGAGCAATTTGGGTTACTTTGCGTTTATCAGTGACAAACAAAATGAAATATTACTGTACATTGTGATTCCCTGTTGTAACACAATTTGAAAAAGTTCAGGGGATATTGGATGTCATTGGAGGCAGTCCTCTGTTCTCAACCATTTTGTGTTTTGGATCTCTTCACCACTTTTTATATGAGGTGATTCAAATAAAGTTTACACATTTCGATTTTGTCGTATAGGGGTCTCTGGCCCTTCGGGGGTTTTGGAGAGATTGTCAATCAAAGTTGATGTACTTTGCTTCCTCTCATAGCTGGACGAGTCTGCTGCAAGGTTACAACCTCACCAAGCATAGTTCTTATTATACCTCAAGTCTGTATAAGGCTTTGTGATCAACATTGAGACAGCTCAAATGTCAATTCATGACATTCAATCATTGCTAGGTGAAGAGTTATAAAGTCCACCATGCACCATTAATTATGGCTGTGTGTATTTCTGACACCCAATGTCTCTATCTGTGCTCATATAAAAATAATCAGACTTCCAAATAAATCTTTATACCTTGTCTAGAACATGTGTTGTTGTGAATACTTCAACTATGTTGTTGATATTCATGGCACAGCACTGGTGAGCTTGTCCATATTCAACATATTTATTGTGGAATATGTAATCAATTTACTGTAATTCTTAATTCAGAGCAGAACACGTTTACATTTGAATCTAAATTGAATGAGTTAAATGGAGTCATTGAGAGGCTGCTGAAGCACACACAAAAGTGAGCTCCTCCTCTCACCTCTCAGCACTGATAAATGAGTGACTCTCTTCTTGGCTAGTAAGCTGTTTTGCACCCCACCTCCCCTCTCACATTTTGACATTGATACTGATAGATTTACCTCTTGGATCGTACAGGGACATCAACCCTGAATGAGCCAATCACTGCTTTGGCCCAAGGAGGGTGCTATCTTGTAGAGAACTGCGTGTGACATCCCAAATTAGACTTCAACTCAGTGGACATCTTGTAACAGCTCAAATCAAGTTACCAAAATAAATGCTGCTGTATCAGGCCGACTGACAGATATAATGTATCAAACAGTTTGTGACAGCAATGTCATCCAAAGCATACCAAGCATAATGTTTTGAATCCAGGGATTCAGTTTAATGAGATCCCACGAGGCTAAGATACAGTATTAACATATTTCAAACGACAAACTGTTACATCAGTTCACTCGATGACAGCTAGATATGTTTGTTTTAATTCATTTTAGTCTAAGCTGTTTATCTTAAGAGGAGATTCATTTGAACGGCTTAGTCTTATGTTCATTACTGTATGACCTACAACAGGTCCAACATATCTAACTTTTTATCTTGCTTGGTTAAACCAAGGTCTTCTGTATTCCATAAGATTGACGTAGCTGACTCCTCATCAGGCCTCAACAATCATGCAAACCTGCTCACTAAACCACCTCCACTACAGTAAAGGAATATTGGGTGACATATCCTTGTATAATCAAGTATTAAGAGGCAAAAATTACTACCCAATTTGAAGTACAGTACATGTAACTGAAGTAATGCCATTATCCCCATGTCATTGTCGTCGTGCTGTTGAATGTCCCTACAAAATCATGTAAATCCAGCCATTAACTCAGGACATGTGTTCACATTAATCACTTTATATTAAGTAGTTTTCAAAACATATGTCAACAGTTACACCAAATAGTTACATACAGTAGACAGCTTGTGAAATACTGCATATATATCAGCTCTACTCAAGCTATCTGAGTGGCAAAGATGGTCGGCCTTGGCTTCAGGCTATGCTGTAAAAGCTTTGGAAGGAGGATTATTAACTTGAACGACATGAGTAGAGAAACTGAAAATAGGATGTTGGAACCCTGTCAGGTGGCAGCCAGTAGAAATGTGGCACAATTAATCATAGCATTTTTTAAATGTTGTCCCTACGTAATAGCTGACCAGCATGCCAGGCTACTGTAAATGTCATCACTTATAAATCATTACTCGTATTGTAGATCTAATGGCAAGGCATTGGATTGGATTGAATAGCCACCCCGCCCTGCCCCCAGTATGAATGCAAGGAGAGTGTACAGTAACTGCCATAAAAGGTGACTGAGCAGAACAAAAACTGATGTGTTTATCACAAAAGTGCCTCTCTATGCACAATGGTCTCCCATGTAGAATCTTTTTGGCCACAGACTCCACCAAGCGCTTACATTTATCCTATAGCCACCTAGACTTGAATTTAAAAGTGTTTTTTCTAGTGACAAACATGCACAAACCAATCAATCAGAATAGATATAGAACCACTAGATCATCGCTACATTACCAGTTCAGTTTTATATGACTCTCCTGCTAGCACATAAAGCAGTAGTGGGATTTGAATCACAAGATTTTGCCAAATGGGTGGGAGGAGCAAGGGAGTACTTCACCAGTGTACATTTTCCACTCATGTTGTCTGAATAGGTCAACACTTAAAATCAAAATGGAAAATAACAGCTATAATTCATGAAGTGGATAGTCATAAGAAATAACTATGTCTAATATGTAGTAGTATAAGAATGGAAATATAATTTCAATAGTTTGATAGCTTTGTCTATTTTTTTAATGCCTGCTATGTTACTAGTAGTTATTGCTCATGACCCTCCTCTTTCTGAATGAGAACTGCAATTTTCTCATTTACATTTTATCAAGTTATTTTACTGTATTAAGCAACATTAATCTCTAACATTAAATCTCTTTTAAGGTTTAGCCCAATTTGGAATCGTATGGACCTTTTAATGGTGTATATATAAATATATATATATATATAAATACACATAAATACATACATACATATTTACATCTGTAATTTTGAGGTAACCATGTAGTTAAATGGCAAACTGTGTCAGGTGAGGTCTGACCTATTTGAATAGAGCCAAAACAAAAATGTGTCACCGTTCCTGTTTTTCACTTGCTAGTCCTCCAGGTCTTCCTTTTGTTTGTTTGTGAGTTCTTGTACCAAATACCTTATAAATGCTTATGTTTACTTCATCAGAATTGCTGAAAAAAGCTTGATGAGGAATTGCCATAATGAGGGAAATGATCTTTAAAGATTGTTATTAAAAATACTTTTTCTTGTTAGTAACTTTTTTCATGGTAAGTCTATTTATAGGACCCTACAATTTAATTGATGAAATGAACAACATTTCAACAAAATAGTGTTCATAAAAGATCATATAAACACATGAAAGCACTGTGGAACACTGTTGCAATTTCTATCATCAAAGAAAATATAGAAACAGAGCTGGCGGGAGGGAGAAAGAGGGAGGGGGTCAAAGTCAGACCTTATAGGCAATAGACTCACTTCCACTTCCTTGAGGAGAGTGGTCCACAATTAGCTCCTGCTTGTTTGGCACTCTGCAGCAGATATAAGGAGATCCAGAGACCAGCATCCATGGACAGATAGCTTCAACCTCTGTGGTAAGACCCTATAACTCTTTGCACTCTTCATTCACACAGTGTTATTATTGGTATCTTGAGTCATAGTATATCTCTTAATCTTATTAACACTTAACATACGAACACTACATTTGTTATGGGAATTTTATATACTTTGTCATGTCCTAGTACACAGAGATATCCCATGTGTGCACATACAAACATACTGTATACAATGCATGTTAACTTTTTATCTTTTGGAATCATGACGCTCATACCTATACCTGGTAATTCTTCGATAATATTCTTGACTATTTAGGAGATCCAAATAGACTCAAGAGTACCCCATGATGTGAACACATCTTTAGTCCGAGACTAAAATGAGCATTTGAGCAGTCTTAACTCAAAGTGACTATAGATTTACAGTATCTTAAAATGGTAGTAGGTTTATGCTGTTCTACATCAAACAAAGCCGATTGAAGGAGGATTGGAGTTGTTCTAGGACTAAATTGAAGCTTAAATTAATCCTTCAAAGAGGCAGGTTTAACTTCTGCTTAGGAATGTTTGTGACGGAGCATGGACTATTTGGAATATCTAAATGCAGACTGATGTGCACTACAGCCAGACGAGTACTTAATTACTTAAGAGACCGCTTTTGTATAATAATACAAACGTTTGTTCTATACTTTGTTTTGTATAACGATACACAACAGGAATGGTGTTTTCTATTCCATTCAGGGTTCTTATGAGCACCATTAGACCAACAGCCTGTTCTGTGTTCTCATTCAGGCTTACTTACCTACCACTCCTGGACTCCATAGTCTCCGACTAACTAAGCCAAAGTTATGCCACATGCATGCAAGCTCCTTAAATGTCTTAGTTTAACTGGTCCACATGAAGGTCTACTCCTGGCTTAATCTAAGCCCTGTCTGTGAAAATTGATTTTCATTTGAATTATGTATGTAATTTAAGTTGTGTTTTTCATTTTTGTGTTAAGTCGTGTGTTTACTCACAACATCAAAATATTTTCCAGTGTCCACTAAGGTACTGTTTCATCTGGGAGGGGAAGACAAGGTGAGATGTTGTAATGCAACATACTAGTGCAGACAATTTAAAGTTAAAGGACAGGATTTTATCTGAACTAAACTCCTCAAAAATAGTTCGGAAAAGCTATTTTGCTCGATTAATTCTCCCCTTTAAAAAAACCAATTGGTATTGTATTTTATTTTGTTGGAAAGACTGATTAGTCACCTTTACAATGAGGTACAACTTGTAAGGATCATGCATTCGTGGAATGAGCAACATAGCTAAACGTGTGGGTAGCACCCAAAAAAGTGCCAAAATCCCCTGCAATATTCTTCTGTTGGTATTCACTCTTGTTTTGAGTTGCTTGGTGGATTGGATTTGCACTCTCCCACAGTAATAAGGAAGAAACAACACATATTGGCCATTTTTACACTTAATTCATTTTACACTTTCAGGGACCTCAGTAGCGTGTGGAGAATCCATACGCATAAGAATATTGCAGGGGATTTTTGGGGGCCCCTACCCACACGTTTAGCTGTGTTACTCATTCCACAAATGAACAATCCTTACAAGTTGCATGTCGTTGTAAAGGTGACTAATCAGGCTTTCCAACATTATAAAAAAAATTACCAAGTAGTATTATTAAAGGGGAGAAATAATTTACCGAAATAACTTTTCCGAACTATTTATATGAATTGACTGGAGAGATTTATCCAACAAAAAAGATTTGTTATTATCATATTATCAATCTTTTTTATTTTTTTTATTTGACTTAATCATATTAGTTGGCCTGCCTTTTGTATGCCATTTATAAAGCCAACATATAATCATTGTCGATGTGATAACACTCATCTGTAGTGGGCACCATTCAAGGCAAATATATTTATCATTTTTCTCATGTTTATGCGTTCTCTTTTTCTTCCAGTAAACCGCCACCATGAGTACGGACGCGGAGATGGCCCAGTACGGCCCAGCCGCCATCTACCTTCGTAAGGGTGAGAAGGAGAGGATTGAGGCTCAGAGCAGGCCATTCGATGCTAAGAATGCCTGCTTTGTGACTGACAAGGTAGAGCTGTACCTCAAGGCAAAGATTCTCAAAAGGGACGCTGGGAAGGTTGAGGTGGAAATGGAACTGTCTAAGGAGGTAAGTCTATAAACTGACGTGTTCAGTTGGGTTGCAATTGTACAGAATTAACATGTTTAGTGAATCGTTCAGTTGAAACTAGTTTTGGCTTTATTTCTTAATTTAAGACGAAAACCTTCAAAGATGAGGAGATCTTTGAAATGAACCCCCCTAAGTTTGACAAGATTGAGGACATGGCCATGATGACCTACCTCAATGAAGCTTCTGTCCTGTATAACCTCAAAGAGCGTTATGCAGCATGGATGATCTACGTAAGAAAGACACAGACATACACCTGCACAAATATATCCCATAATTGCATTCTTATATCTATACTGCATGTTGCCTGTTATATATCTTTTGATATCTGTAGACCCTGCATGCACCATAATGTGTCTAATGTCTTGTCTCAATCGCTTCTGATGCAGACCTACTCTGGGCTCTTCTGTGCCACGGTGAACCCCTACAAGTGGCTCCCTGTGTACGACATGGTAGTGGTCAACGCCTACAGAGGGAAGAAGCGTATGGAGGCTCCACCCCACATCTTCTCTGTCTCTGACAACGCCTTCCAGAACATGTTGACTGGTACGAACAATCGTTGTGTGGATGGATGAAGGGATGGATATACAGTATGGAGGGATGGGTTTATGAATGGGCTGATGGATGGGGAGGTGAATAGATGGATGGATGATGGATGGATGGGTGGATAGATGGATGGGTGGATGGAAGGAGAGGTTGATAAATGGTATGATGAATGTACTTCATGATGATGCTATTCTTGACACCTCTAACATTCTTTACTTGCAGACAGGGAGAACCAGTCTGTCCTGATCACGTAAGTTTAACATGCAATTTAGAATTGATTATTAGTTTGTTAGAACTTACCAGTTTGTCGTCAGAATCAAGTGTTTCACTGCACTTTAATTATGATACTACCTATCTTGAGACATTTGCCAATACTTGTACTACATGTAGACTAAAATACACCAATTTTCTATTCCATAAACCAGTGGAGAATCCGGTGCTGGAAAGACTGTCAACACTAAGCGTGTCATCCAGTTCTTTGCCACCATTGCTGTATCTGGGGGTGAAAAGAAGAAGGAGACTGGCAAAATTAAGGCAAGTCCTCAGAATTTCTGGGGTGGCAGTGGCCCTGCAGTTATGAAAGAGAGACAGCTACCAAAAGGTAATTTGTTTCTTCAGGGAACATTGTGGGTTATTTTCTGGCTGCTAGACTGTTCCAGGTTTCAGTACTGTGGTCGTGTTATGCTGTTCACAGCTGTTCTTGTCCTGCCTACTGAGTTACAATGTAACTGACCAACGTGCTCTTTTCTCTCAGGGTTCCCTTGAGGATCAGATCATTGCAGCTAACCCTCTGCTGGAGGCTTATGGTAATGCCAAGACAGTGAGGAACGACAATTCGTCTCGCTTTGTAAGTTTGGGGGGACAATGTTATATATTATAGCACATGCTCTTTCTAATACATTCCCTGTTACGATGATATAGTACAGCATACTACCAGCAGTACCATAGCAGTACTGTAATTGCCAAAATGTTGTAAATCAAAGTGTAAATACTGTGTGCTATTCTGGCAATTGTATTTATTTTCTGACCCTCTGGTATTTCCCCATGCTGTACATTAGGGTAAATTCATCAGGATTCACTTCCAAAATACTGGCAAACTGGCCAGTGCTGACATTGAAACTTGTAAGTTGGCTTGGATTGCTTCTCAGTTCTTCACTAAATACACAAGGATATTACACCAGATTGTTGGCCTAAATGTAGACAAAAATTACTATGACTATCGGTTTCCTACTTCAGATTCAAATTGCTCGCTCTCTCTCTCTCCTTCCCTCTCTCTCTCTCTCTCCCTCCAGATCTGCTGGAGAAGTCCAGAGTGAGCTTCCAGCTGCCCGATGAGAGAGGCTACCACATCTTCTACCAGATGATGACCAACCACAAGCCTGAGATTGTTGGTAAGATGAAGCAGAGTGCAGAAAACCAGTGCCCACTACTACTACTACTACTACTACTACTAATACTAATAATAAACTTTAATAATTACGTTTGTATAGCACCTTTCATACAAAAATGCAGCTCAAATCTATTTGCAATAAAGAAATTATATGCAATAGTGCTTCACATAAAAATAGACCTAACATGACCATAAAAACAGGGATAGAGTGCCATAGTTCATGTAAAATCAGATGGAAGATGAAAGACACTGAATAATAATCACTAAGCAGAGCCTCGATCTTGATGCTCAATCAGCAGATCTGTCATACTCGGCAGAACTTTGTCTGCAATACCCTATATTTACTGATATATATTTACGTATATATTTATGAATATATATATATATATATATATATATGAATATATAAATATATATATATATATATATACACACATATACTATAGATATTCTAATGTACAGCATATAGTTGTTATATTATTTATTCATAATCATAACATTGTCTATTGTAACCCAAGGTAGCGATGCTCTGAGCGGATGGTAGAGTGCATGACTACAGTTCCCTGAAGGAGGGGAATGAGATACAACACATTTCTGTGGGAAAAACACTGGCGTAAGAGCTTTGGAATACATCTGAACAGGCTAATTTGCTACAGTACTGGATGTTGGCAAAATAGCTTTGAGTTACACCTGAGCAGGCTAATTACTGTCTAGTGTGCAGAGATGAACAGCCCTGTGTACCAATATGCTGCTGCAGTAAAGGGTGTTTTGAGTTTAAGATCCACTGGTGTTGCAGGTAGAAAGGTGCAGCATTGATGAAGTCAGGCTTCGATCCAGGTTGATCACCACACAAATAGCTGATCATTCTTAACACACTTATATTCTTTGGCGTTTTTTCCTGAAATAGCCTAAGACACTTGTCCTTTTTCATGTGACATACTGCGTATGTTTTATTATGTGCTCTTTGTGTGTTATTGTTGTTTGACTTGTACAGCACTTTGGTCAACTTTGTTGTTTTTAAATGTGCTCTACAAATAAAGTGGTATGGTATTCTGGCACATATTCAGCAAGCAGTGCTTATAGTTGCATTATAGTTTTATACAAGCTGATTTTCATTCTTGGTTCTCCACAGAAATGACACTCATCACCACCAACCCCTATGACTATCCCATGATCAGCCAGGGTCAGATCACTGTGGCCAGTATCGATGACACGGTGGAGCTGGACGCTACAGACGTGAGTCACTGAAAGTACAATACAACAATTGAAAATAAAAGGCGTAGCATAAATGCAGTCATTAAGTCCCTCCACCTGGCACACTTGAGTTGATCTTACTTGTTTACATCTTACATTAATTTCCTCCTCCAGGATGCTATTGACATCTTGGGCTTCACCACTGAAGACAAGCAGAGCATCTACAAGCTGACTGGTGCTGTCATGCAACATGGCAACATGCACTTCAAGCAGAAGCAGCGTGAGGAGCAGGCTGAGCCAGATGGCACAGAGGGTGAGTCCCACTTCAAGTCCCACGTTCCTCAAAAATCTCTATCAAATTCTTTCTTTCTACTTTCGATATTTAACTAGAAAATATTATAGTCGGTCCAGCAGTTTTTTTTTAACCCTGGTCCAAAACATTAATGGTGGTGAATGGCCAGCCGTGTTTGGGCAGCTCGTGGACCCGCCCCATGATTCAGATCCGCTCAAAAATGTTGGACCACACTACACCCATCCACCGAGTTTCGTGAAAATCGGTCCAGTAGTTTTTGCATAATCCTGCTAACAGACAAATAAAGAAACACAAGCAAGCACCCACCCACAAATGCCACTGAAAACATTACCTCTCACCATGCGCTGTAGCTGGGGTGGAGATAATAAGTAAATTGTGATCATTGTGTCCCTCCTCAAACTCTATTTACTCCTCTCTCTCTCTAGTGGCTGATAAAATCTGCTACCTTCTGGGTCTGAACTCAGCTGACTTGCTGAAAGCCCTGTGCTACCCCAGAGTGAAGGTCGGCAATGAGTATGTGACCAAGGGTCAGACAGTGCCTCAGGTAAGGGGAGGTACACATTTGCTGAAAGAAAATAGTTTACTGCTTATTTCTTTAAATACTCAAGACATGCAGTTACAAAGTAACTGGAATGGTCCTTTTAATTTTCCCATAGTTCTAGAATCAATACAAGGCAAAAAGCAGACTATGAGATAAAGTACATTAGTGTAATAAAGTGGAACCAACTCATGGCATTGTCATTACACAGGTGAATAATTCAGTGAGCGCTCTGGCCAAGTCCATCTATGAGAGGATGTTCTTGTGGATGGTCATCCGCATCAACTTGATGTTGGACACCAAGCAAGCAAGGAACTTCTACATCGGCGTGCTCGACATTGCCGGTTTTGAGATCTTTGACGTGAGTTTGGTATTGCTATGGGATTGTTCAGGCTTTTGACCATATTTGGTAAAATAAATCCTGTCTTATTATTAATGAACTCATAAGTGAACAATTTGCGCTTCTTCTTCTTTTTTTTTGTTATACATGAATACAGAAAGTGTGATCTACCCTAATTAATTAAGAGTAAATTAAGTCAAGATAAAGAATCAATACATGGAGGGTATCTAAACAAAGATGATCTCTCAAACTGTGCATCTACAGTACAACAGCATGGAGCAGCTGTGCATCAACTTCACCAATGAGAAACTGCAACAGTTCTTCAACCACACCATGTTCGTCCTGGAGCAAGAGGAGTACAAGAAGGAGGGCATCATCTGGGCATTCATTGACTTTGGCATGGACTTGGCTGCCTGCATTGAGCTTATTGAGAAGGTGAAAACTATAACACTACATGTTTTTGGCTTTGCAAGTATAGTGGGTACATTTGAGGCAACTGAATAGTATCATAATAATCACAGACATTATCATATTGGTAATACAATTCTATAATGTATACATAAATATCAGACACATTTGGACAAGGCACTAGTTTGTTGTATGTAAACAGACATTTGTCTGATCAAAATGTGTTTCCTACACAGCCAATGGGCATTTTCTCCATCCTTGAAGAGGAGTGCATGTTCCCCAAGGCTTCAGACACGACCTTCAAGAACAAGCTGTACGATCAGCATCTTGGCAAGAACAAGGCCTTTGAGAAGCCTAAACCTGGAAAGGGCAAAGTCGAGGCCCACTTCTCCCTGGTCCACTACGCAGGTACAGTGGACTACAACATCTGTGGCTGGCTGGACAAGAACAAGGACCCCCTGAACGACTCTGTGCTTCAGCTGTACCAGAAGTCCTCAGTAAAAGTGATGACCGTTATCTACGTTGCTGCTCCACCTGAAGGTTTGTACATGTTCAATCCCCTCAAAGCAAAATGGATATAAGAACCCTTTTCCCTCTAACGGTCACTTTGAAGTAAGTGAGATAGACGATTCAAGTGTTCAGAGTGAAAATATTTGTGTATAGGAACTTGTTGAAAAACACAGAATATGTTTTTAAATAAGTTAATACATTATACACATTTAATTGATTGTTTGTGAATTAAAAGGAAACTTAACAGTACTTAAATATAAATATTGTATCACATTATCATGTATTATTCTCTAACTCATGATACTCATAGACACTTCAAAGAAAGGAGGCAAGAAGAAGGGAGGTTCCATGCAGACTGTGTCCTCTCAGTTCAGAGTGAGTGAACTTTTCTATCTAATTTCAAGGTACATTTGTGATGTTTTATGCCATGATTTTGTCTAATGGTTATTTATAACAAGCTACTAATCTTTCCATACTTTATATTGAAATGTATTTACAGAATCAACTAATCAGCTAATTAGGTCTAGTTGCAATCTAGCTCGTCAACTCCATCATCAATGGTATCTGAGAAAACTGTCATTTGGAACACCCTTACAGGAGAACTTGGGCAAGCTCATGACCAACTTGAGGAGCACCCACCCTCATTTTGTGCGTTGCCTGATCCCCAATGAGTCTAAGACTCCAGGTATAACAACATCACATTTTACAAATTATTTTACTTCTTAATTGACATTTAAATGACATCTTAATTTCTAAAAGACGAAAAATCATCATTATCTTTTGTTTCCAGGTCTGATGGAGAACTTCCTGGTTATCCACCAGCTGAGGTGTAACGGTGTGCTGGAGGGTATTAGGATCTGCAGAAAGGGCTTCCCCAGCAGAATCATCTATGCTGACTTCAAGCAAAGGTACAGATACACACACAAACGTTTGTGCACTAACACATACAAAAACACAAAGTTAATGTAGAAAGGCACATGCACATTTGCACATGAATACACACACAAACATACTGTACATGTATGCACTCCCACAAACACCTTTTCATCCTTAACATTTAAAACCAAACTAATCAATATTCAATATTTCTCTCTACACAGATACAAAGTATTGAATGCCAGTGTCATCCCCGAAGGCCAGTTCATTGACAACAAGAAGGCTTCTGAGAAGCTGCTTGGGTCAATTGATGTGAATCATGAGGACTACAAGTTTGGACACACCAAGGTAAGATAGCACATATTCAGGCTACGAAATACGAGCAACAACAAACACCCAACAAAATAGCATTTCACCCATTCAATCAAATTAAACTCAACTTTGTGTCCTACTTTCACCTTGTTTACTTCATCTGTGTATTCTACCTGTGCCTCAGGTGTTCTTCAAAGCTGGTCTGCTGGGTGTCCTTGAGGAGATGAGAGATGAGAAGCTTGCTGCTCTGGTAACCATGACACAGGCTCTCGCCCGCGGTTACCTGATGAGGAGGGAGTTTGTGAAGATGACGGAGAGGAGGTGAGAGTGAGCTTATAATGTCTTTTTAACCTTTGTTTTACCACAAACCTCAAATTATTTGTGCAAATTCTCTCCTCAGGGATCAATAAAGTAATCCTACTGCTACTTATGCCAACAGAAAATATGTTGTACTACAATATTACAATGTTTTGAATTACCAAAATATCATCCCGGGTGTTATGATTTTAACTTTAATGGTAATTTTGATGGAAATATTTTACATATCTAAAGATACATTATATAAACATACCGGTATCAGAGGATAGATTGCATTCATCACATCAGATCCAATGTGTATTGACCTTAACATTCACTATGCCGCTCTTTCTTGTGATCAGAGAGTCCGTCTACTCCATCCAGTACAATATCCGCTCATTCATGAATGTTAAGCACTGGCCATGGATGAAGGTGTACTACAAGATCAAGCCTCTTCTGCAGAGTGCTGAGACAGAGAAGGAGCTGGCCAACATGAAGGAGGATTATGAGAAATGCAAAGTCGCCCTCACCAAGTCTGAAGCTCGCAAGAAGGAGCTGGAGGAGAAAATGGTGTCCATGCTGCAGGAGAAGAACGATCTGGCTCTTGCAGTTGCATCTGTGAGTGAGCTACAGTACACAAGCACATGCATTCAAAAATAACCACCAATATCGAACAGAATTGAACACTGATCTTTTCTCCACTGTGTTTGCCTCCCAGGAAGCAGATAATCTGAACGATGCTGAGGAGAGATGCGAGGGTCTGATCAAGAACAAGATCCAGCTGGAGGCCAAACTCAAAGAGACAACCGAGAGGCTGGAGGATGAAGAGGAGATGAACGCAGAGCTGACGGCCAAGAAGAGGAAACTGGAGGATGAGTGCTCTGAGCTGAAGAAGGACATTGACGATCTGGAGCTTACCTTGGCCAAAGTGGAGAAGGAGAAACACGCCACTGAGAACAAGGTTTCACCATGTCAACATCTTTTCAATAGCAAAGCAGTAGTTTGTTCAAAAACACAGCCAAACAGTAATGAAGTTAATCTCTTCTATTCCCAAATCATTAACTGACCATCATCTCCTTTCGTTCTTGTCTTGTCCAGGTTAAAAACCTGACAGAGGAGATGGCCGCCCAAGACGAGAGCGTTGCCAAGTTGACCAAGGAGAAGAAAGCCCTGCAAGAGGCCCACCAGCAGACACTGGATGACCTGCAGGCAGAGGAGGACAAAGTCAACACTCTAACCAAGGCCAAGACCAAGCTGGAACAGCAAGTCGACGACGTGAGTCATCTTAGAGGATGTCTTGAACATTAGGGGCAGTTCTAACTATGCCTCTTCATGAATCGCTTATTGTTATCCTCATGATTGTTATCAATATGAACCTGTTATCACCAAAGGTGAGTGAAAATCAAAAAAAAAATGTCTCCAGCTGGAAGGTTCTCTGGAGCAAGAGAAGAAGCTCCGTATGGACCTGGAGAGAGGCAAGAGAAAGCTGGAGGGAGACCTGAAACTGGCCCAGGAAACCATCATGGACCTGGAGAATGACAAGCAGCAGTCTGATGAGAAGATCAAGAAGTAAGTACAAATACTTTTCAGAGATCATTTGAGATATTTGTGACTGATTGAATTAACTTGAATTCCAACCATCATTACAATGAAAGTGGTTTTAGTTTTGAATTACAAAACTCCAAAATTGTAAATGTGTGCAACCAATATAAATGTACTGCAACAGTCAATTTGGTCATGTTCTTGGACAAGCTGCCCTATTGTGATGATACTTTTTGTCCCTTGGCCCTTATTAAATGTTGTCAGAAATTATATCACCCAGGACACAGCCCTCCGCCCTCACAATAACACAGTAACTAAATGTTTGTCATTGATTCCTTTGTGCTCCATAGGAAGGACTTTGAGACCAGCCAGCTCCTTAGCAAGATTGAGGATGAGCAGTCTCTGGGAGCCCAGCTGCAGAAGAAGATCAAGGAACTTCAGGTACCGTGTAGTTACTGAGCCCTATTACAGTCATGATCATTATGATTCCAGAAAAAATAATCCTACATTTGATAGCGCTGTCCTTGCTTCTGAGACGTTCAGCCGGTTTGACTTTGGGTTGACTTCACCCTTATTTGCCCCCCGTCTCCTACTGAAGACCAGAATTAAAGAGTTAAAGGAATTTCTTTGGCAGCCATGATTCGTTAGAAGAGTACTTAAGAGTATTTAATCTCTACTTTAGGCTCGTATTGAGGAGCTGGAGGAGGAGATCGAGGCTGAGCGTGCTGCCAGGGCCAAGGTGGAGAAGCAGAGGGCTGATCTGTCCAGGGAACTTGAGGAGATCAGCGAGAGGCTGGAGGAAGCAGGAGGGGCCACTGCTTCTCAGATTGAGATGAACAAGAAGCGTGAGGCTGAGTTCCAGAAACTGAGACGTGATCTGGAGGAGTCCACCCTGCAACACGAGGCCACGGCTTCTGCCCTGAGGAAGAAGCAGGCTGACAGTGTGGCAGAGCTGGGTGAGCAGATCGACAACCTGCAGCGCGTCAAGCAGAAGCTGGAGAAAGAGAAGAGCGAGTACAAGATGGAGATTGATGACCTCTCTTCCAACATGGAAGCAGTTGCCAAGGCTAAGGTCAGTCATAATTCAATATTTTGATATATTACATGCAGTCTCTGCACCAAGCAGTATAGGCAAATCTGCAGTGTTCTCCCACATAGAAGAGAATAGTAGGGTGCCAAAGGAGGCTTGCGAAAAGCTAATGTCATTGTAGCTCAACTGATTATTATCAATGCAAACCAGACTCACTCAATCAAATACAGTATGTGTGTATTCCAAATACATGGTAGGGAATCACTGTCCTCTTTCTCCTCAGAAAAATACATTAATTCATGTAAAACGAAAGTGACAGTGTAATTAAAGCATAACCCTTTACCATGTCTGTAAACATGGTGTTTGACCCACAGGGCAATCTAGAGAAGATGGCGCGCACCCTTGAGGATCAGCTCAGCGAGATCAAGACTAAGAATGATGAGAATCTTCGCCAGAACACTGACATCAGCGCACAGAGAGCCAGACTCCTGACTGAGAACGGTAAAATGAATAAATCAAGAACAAAGATGCATTGCATCTCATTACCAATTTTCAATTCAAACCTTTATTTAGCCAGAGGAAACACATTGAGACCAGGGGTCTCATTCACAATGTTGCCCTAGTTACAACAATCAGTGAACAGTCACAAAAACACACAATACAATCAAAAAAAAGCAGAACAAGTACACTCATAAAAACAATAAACAATGCATAGAGATAAAACATGTATAATTTAATTAAAACAAACAAGTATCTAATCCAGTTTTATTCATCATTTGTTTACAATCACCCATTGAGAGGTATTGTATCTAGTAAGAGTGTCTTGCAGCTCATTCCATGCTCTGGGAGTCCAGTATCTAAAAGCAGTCTTCCCTAGCTCAGTTTTGACTTGAGGGACCTCAAGAACCAACCAGTCCTGGGACCTTGTCTGGTAATGTCCAGAGCACCATGTGATGAGTGATGTCAGGTAATTAGGTAGTTTTTGTAAGATCGCTTTGTAAACATACAGGTACAAATGATGCATTATCCTAGCGGACAAGGATGGCCACCCCGCTGACTGATACAGGTGACAATGGTGTGTTCTAAAATAATTACCTGTAATAAAACTAAGTGCTGAGTGGTAAACCATGTCAAGCTCATAGTCTAGAACTGACAGGAACGTTAATTTTACTAAAAGTTTCCTTAATTGTCACACAAGATACTTGGATGTTTCTATACAAGAACCCAAGTTTCACTCTCAGCTTTTTTGTTATTTTGTCAACATGCATTTGAAAAGTTTTTCGTCAATACATTATAATAGATAATAATAGCAGATAATAGAATTACTTTCCTTAAAGGAGCGTTAACTAGAACATGCTATATATTTAGTTTTAGCTGCATTTAAAACCAGATTAAGCTCCAGGAGTGAGCCCTGAATGAAGTCAAAGGCTGTCTGCAAAATAAACAATTCTCCTTCCATTGACCAGGTAGCTGAGTTTAGCACTGTATTGTCGGTATAAAAGTGCACCTTACAACCATTTTTAAAAGAGATAATGTTATAAATAACACATATAAATTATAATAGACCTTTGATGATTCATAAAATCCATATACAGATGCATGGACCACATGATTCAGTTTAATGTATGAGAGGGGGAAAAGCATCAATATAGAAAATGTCTGTGATGTTCTTTGCCTGATGAGAGCTCCATTCATTCCCTGCAGGTGAGTTTGGACGCCAGCTGGAGGAGAAGGAAGCCTTGGTGTCCCAGTTGACCAGAGGCAAGCAGGCCTACACCCAGCAGATTGAGGAGCTCAAGAGGCTTGTTGAGGAGGAGGTCAAGGTGAGGCTCTAAAACAAGTTGAACTATGGAGTCAGGTTCACCAACTATGTCAGTGACTTACTGTGACTATTACACACTGTTTCTCTCTTATTGAGTCCTTCTTCTTTTTTGTAGTGTCTTGTTTAGTTTGTCATGCTTTTATTCTATATGTATGCAACTTATTTCATGTAGTTTCTGATGGCTCAATGAAATATGAACTTGAAAGTATACATTTATGTAGTTTTCAGTAAATAGAACTAGAACAATCTCTTGTTTTCTTCTCCTCCCAGGCTAAGAACGCTCTGGCCCATGGTGTCCAATCTGCTCGCCATGACTGTGACCTGCTGAGGGAGCAGTTTGAGGAGGAGCAGGAGGCCAAGGCAGAGCTGCAACGCGGCATGTCCAAGGCTAACTCTGAGGTGGCTCAGTGGAGATCCAAGTATGAGACCGATGCCATCCAGAGGACAGAGGAGCTGGAGGAGGCCAAGTAAGTCAAAGGAACCAGAAGGCCTTCCCCAAGAGACATTGTATGCCGTTCCCGTTGGCGAAGTAGATTGCTAAGAAGAATCGCGATGTAAAGCTACTTATGGAACTTATAAACTTTCGATCAGGACAGAGCACCTTCACAAAGCCTCTTTTGTCCCAAACAGGAAGAAGCTGGCTCAGCGTCTCCAGGAGGCTGAGGAGACCATCGAGGCCACCAACTCCAAGTGTGCCTCTCTGGAGAAGACCAAGCAGAGGCTGCAGGGAGAGGTGGAAGACCTCATGATTGACGTTGAGAGGGCCAACGCATTGGCCGCCAACCTGGACAAGAAGCAGAGGAACTTTGACAAGGTGAAAAAGATTATACCACAACTAAGTTTCAATAAGGTGAAATGATAGTTTATTGGCAATCATTGGTCCACATGCTTTACTAGATGGCATGGAAAGGAACCTGAACACGCAATTGGAGGGTTGAGGGGCTTAGAGCGATTTTAACACATTCTACTATTGTGCTGTTGGTTCATAACGACCTCAATGGCAAATGTAGTCATTATCATTTTCTAAATGCAATTAGTGTTAAAGGCTGCTTTCGCATGTGCTTCCTCCTACTGTAGGTTCTGGCAGAGTGGAAGCAGAAGTTTGAGGAGGGTCAGGCTGAGCTGGAGGGAGCTCAGAAGGAGGCTCGTTCTCTCAGCACAGAACTCTTCAAGATGAAGAACTCCTACGAGGAGGCTCTTGACCAGCTGGAGACTCTGAAGAGAGAGAACAAGAACTTGCAACGTGAGCTAAATGCAGTGCATGATGCTTTTAGTAGAGTATTTTCCACAGAACAACCCGAAGTAGTGGAAGGAACTGTTTCTCATTTAATGACTCAATTGTGCTGTGGATTAGTTATGTTCATGTAAAATGTTTCTGTTTCAAATCACAGAGGAGATCTCTGACCTGACTGAGCAGATCGGAGAGACTGGCAAGAGCATCCATGAACTGGAGAAGGCCAAAAAGACAGTGGAGACAGAGAAGGCTGAGATCCAGACTGCGTTGGAGGAGGCTGAGGTACAACTAAAATTAGAAAAGTAGAATACAGTTTCATTTGGAAATAATGAATATCGTCACAGTTCTTATATAACAAACTGATTACTTCCATTTATTCAGGGAACACTGGAGCACGAGGAGTCCAAGATTCTGCGTGTGCAGCTGGAGCTGAACCAGATCAAGGGTGAGGTGGACAGGAAGCTGGCAGAGAAGGATGAGGAAATGGAACAGATCAAGAGAAACAGCCAGAGGGTGATTGAGTCCATGCAGAGCACCCTGGATTCTGAGGTTCGCAGCAGGAACGACGCCCTGAGAGTGAAGAAGAAGATGGAGGGAGACCTGAACGAGATGGAGGTCCAGCTGAGCCACGCTAACCGCCAAGCAGCAGAGGCCCAGAAGCAGCTGAGGAATGTGCAGGGACAGCTCAAGGTACTGAGAATCTTTATAATAATGATTACACTGCAGAGAAGAAAATAAAACCGCTTTCAGTCCAGTAATGCTGGCCTAGATTGGATCATATCCTAGATTTAAAGCTACAGTATGTAACGTCTGCACTATGAGCCTGATATGAGCTAGCAACAAGCTAGTCATGAGTAAAATTCCATGTGCCAGGGTAAATTCAGTCTTCTTCAACGTTTGTGGGTCTGGGTACGCCCACATTCCCATACGGCCATAGAAGAATGCCCATTGTTGACGATTGGATCTTGTGCATGCATGCACACGTTGAACCAGCTGTGGCCACACCTCTCCAAACATGTTTTCCCATTACATACTTAATCCTTTTTGTTCCTTCAGGAACATAAGGATGCAACAATCTGCTTCTATCTGGTTCTGTCCTGTGCAGCACTTTGTGCCTCGCCCCAAGTTAGGTTAGCCATTTTCATTTCAGAGGTCACAGTTCTTCGACAAGTTGTTTTTGGCCTCCCTTGTTTCCTCTTTCCAGGTTCTATCTCAAGGCTACTTTGGGAATACAGTGGGAATACAGTCCTGGTCCATTCTGAGGACATGTCCTAGCCATTGGAGCCGGCACTGTTTAATTTCCAGCACTACACTGCGACAGTTTGTATTTTTACACAGGTCCTCATTGTGTAAATCCTTTCCGGCCAGAAGATGCAACGGAGATTTCCTACGGAGACATCCATTGTGGAATGCATTGATCTTCTTCATGTCATTCTCAACAACTCGCCAGCTTTCTGAGCCGTACAGCAGAACTGAATTAACATTGCTGTTATACATTCTGATCTTGTTTTTTTTCTTCCCACTGACACACACATATACAGACAAAGCTGCTAGAGTACTAGACAACTTAGATTATGTGTAGTAAATAATATGTCATATCTGTGTTTCTAGGATGCCCAGTTGCACCTGGACGATGCTGTCCGTGCTGCAGAGGACATGAAGGAGCAGGCAGCCATGGTGGACCGCAGAAACGGTCTGATGGTGGCTGAGATTGAGGAGCTGAGAGCGGCTCTTGAGCAGACAGAGAGAGGCCGCAAAGTGGCTGAGCAGGAGCTGGTGGACGCCAGTGAAAGAGTGGGACTGCTGCATTCCCAGGTGCTAACACACAGACAGAGATAAAGCCATGGAACATTCATAATGGAAGTTATTTTTAAACGTATCATTGTTTAATCCTTCCAGAACACCAGCCTGTTGAACAGCAAGAAGAAGCTTGAGGGTGACCTGGTGCAGGTGCAAGGAGAGGTGGATGACACCGTCCAGGAGGCCAGGAATGCTGAGGAGAAGGCTAAGAAGGCCATCACTGATGTGAGTCTGGATAAGTTTAATCTGTATGCATCTTTCACCCTCATCACACTGTACTGTTTGCTAACCAATCAACTTTTACCACCCATAACAGCTATGCTGACTTACCTAGCAGTACTTCTCCACCTCACCCAAGCTGTGTTCTGTGGTGGCAGGCAGCCATGATGGCTGAAGAGCTGAAGAAGGAGCAGGACACCAGCTCTCACCTTGAGAGGATGAAGAAGAATCTTGAGGTGACAGTCAAGGACCTTCAGCACCGTCTGGATGAGGCTGAGAACCTGGCCATGAAGGGTGGCAAGAAGCAGCTCCAGAAACTGGAGAGCAGGGTGAGTTAATAGCAGTGGTAGAATTACCTGAGTTGCCTTGAATGGGGTAAAATGTTTTTATGGCATGTAATTGATAAAATCTTCTCAATGAGCTCATGTTCTCCATGCAGGTGCGTGAGCTGGAGGGAGAGATTGATGCTGAACAGAGGAGAGGTGCAGACGCAATCAAGGGAGTCCGCAAGTACGAGCGCAGAGTCAAGGAGCTGACATACCAGGTAACAACTCACACTCCAATACACTCCTCATTATACAGACATCATATATGTATGTGAACATAATACCGTATATATATATTTGCATAAATGTGTGTGTGTGTATGTGTATACACACATGTTATTTACACATATTATAATTTCTTAATTTCCTATCTGCTTTAGACTGAGGAGGATAAGAAAAACATGGCCAGACTTCAGGACCTTGTGGACAAGCTGCAGCTTAAAGTGAAGGCCTACAAGCGACAGGCTGAGGAGGCTGTAAGTCATACACTAAAGAGTTCAAACTGCATTGCAGGTTTAACCTGAAATCAAAATCTTTTTGAGTTCCATTGAAACCTTTAACTAGGAGCTACATTCATGTCAAAATACCTTGAGCTTGATTGAGTTTGCCCTTTATAAAGGAAAAAGTGCAGAAGTCACAAAAGTTTAAGTCCACCCTCAAATTAAGCCATTATCATTTAGAATGAAACAATAGGCATTTGACCTTACTACCAAGTAGAATAGAATGCAAATTTGCTAAGATACACAACTTGATCGTCATTCTGCAACTACTGCATTTTGGGATGCTGATGTTTTCCTCTCAATATCTCCCAGGAGGAGCAAGCCAACGGCCACATGTCCAAGTTCAGGAAAGTTCAGCATGAGCTGGAGGAGGCTGAGGAGCGTGCTGACATCGCTGAGACTCAGGTCAACAAGCTCAGAGTCAAGAGCCGTGACTCTGGAAAGGTAAGGGGTCGTTTGCTGTTGGCTAAACTTGAATCATGTCCTACTGGAACCACTACTTCATGTTATAGTTTACAAAAATGCATATTTTGTCTGGACCTTTTCTGCAAAAAGAAGCTGATAACTAATACCCTCTTTGTTTTTTTCTTTCCTTCTCTCAGGCAAAGGAAGCTGAATAAACATGACAAGAGCCTGTCACACATTACTATGGCTGATAAAATATGAGTTTCATGGTGAATGTTTTCTGAAATAAAGTAAGCAAGAATGCAGTTAATGAATTTGTGGATTTGTTACAAGAACAGCTAGTGTAAACGAAGACATGGGGTCACTCAACTTTACTGCAGCTTCTTTATTGCTTCATGAAACACCTACAGCAACTAAAAGCAGCTCTTTTCAACTTTCAACTACAAACACAGAATACACCCCTGGAAACAGTTGATCAATAAATCACCAAAGGTTTTGCAAAGACTGAAGGTGGATATAAACCAAGCCAACAGAATGCTTTCTAAACTGTCAAGCTGCTTCGGTTTGGTGGGGCTGCATTTTCGACTCTGGTCTGGAGTCATGAGGAGGTGATGCGGGCTCATTAGGCCTAATCTGAGAAACATGGAGGTATTAGAGAAATCGGCTCCCAACATGTCAGGACGACAGTATAATTGTGACTGATTGTGACCGGTCCCAGGCGAGTTGAACAGCTGTCCACCCAGAGACAGGATTTCTCGCTGCGGCATGACGTTAGCGGCTAACCCACCGCGCTCGAAAAAGAATGAATACCACCTACTAGCAGTGTTCAGTCACAATTATACTGTTAAAACTAAGATGCCTGGATAAAAAAATATGCTTTCCAACGGATATATTTGACGAAAGTAGATTAATAAGCAAGCCGCTTTGCATCGCTAACTCAGAGCGGGGAGAGCAATCTGTTTGTGGACTACAAGAACGTGTTTTTCTCAAAGATGGCGTGGTTCAATAGGGCTTCACTTTAGATTTTGAATCCTGGGGGCCTGGAATAAAGATGGTACTGCTGCTGCATTTTAAACATACTGTATCTGTCCAACTTGTATAATAATGATCAGCATTTTCATTGTTGATAGCCATGGAATTGAGAGGTTGTACTGAACACAGAGATTAAGCCTTTCTTTTTTTGTTATTAAAGCAATACATCGCGATATTTGGACCTTTACAAACATGTCTGGTGCTAATTCTCCAATTAGGTTCACTAAAAACTGAATCGTCCAAACAGTCTACTCAGAAAGATAATAAATTAACATTTATTACCTTTTAAAACTCACGCCACCGGGACGCAGCATTCAGTCGAAGTGTACATGTGCAACGTTGTAATAGCTAACTATTCTGGTGTCTATGGATATCATGCGTTTTTTAGCTCAATGATATCATGGCGAAGGTGAGAAAACCGAAGCGAAACATCACAGAGGAAGCCAGAAAAAGAAAAAGACAATCTGATAACGTTACAACAGTAAGACAGTGCACTTACTCACAGAGCCTGTGGGGGCACAGTTCTGAGAAAACGCTATGTATTGCTTTAAGAATTGTATTGATTTTCACTATTATACAAAGCACCAATTAGACAGAGATTCAAAGGACAACACTGCATAAGAAAACAGCACAAAACAAAGAACAACAACTAGAAAGGGTGCTCAGAGAGCACAGGGTTCCGCCCATTAATGCATTTTGGTGGTGTAATCGAGTTGAAATGGTTAAACTCACTCAAATATAGCACACTTTGCACCATTGAAGACTAAGCTTTTTGGTGGTGTACCTGATAGTGGTGTTTATAAGAGATGGTCATGTATGAACACATCTGAACATACTTGTGTACTTGTGTAATTCTTTCAATCAGCCATTATAGATAATAACAGAAGACATAAGTTACACAACTATATATAGTTGTATATATACAGAAATTAAGTCCAGTGTTCATTCCTCTGGGTGGTAAAAAGGATGGGCACTAGCCCAGTGTCCATGCCTCTGGGAGGAGTAGAGGGGCACTAGTCCAGTGTCCTTGTCTCTGGGATGGGTTCTAAGTTGGCTTATGCTACACCTCTCTCGAGTTTTGTGAAAATTGTTCCGGTAGTTCTTGTGTAATCCTCAGATATTATTTTATTTTACATGCATAGAAACAAGATAATATTGGTTTCTTAAACAGCAAATACATTGATATCTTCGATGATATTTAAAGCTAACTTGATTCCTCATTGTAACAAAGAATCAACTTCTTCATCTCGAACTCGCAACGAAAATCATGAGACTAACACCTTAACCGCTCGGCCACCAGGCAATGCGTAAGCCTGGCAGAACTACCAGAAACTGGTCATTTTTGTATAATCCTGCTATGTGATGGATAATACTGTTTTTTTCGTTTGCTTCAACACTCAAATTAAAGAGAACACATAGTTAGTGAAACCTGACACTCAAGGGGCAAAACCTCAAACCAGATGTGCAGGTAACTTATGATTTATATGTAGGCTAATACCACAGGATCCAGGCTAAGAAAATGTAACTTTTCCTAATACAGTGTTTATCTGATTAGTTTTTTTTATAAATCAGATATGATTTAGTTTTACATGCATAGAAACATAAGACAATATTGGGCGTAAACACCAACAAAAAAAAGTTGATATGGGTTCGTCGCATTGCTAGACTGATACATTACATTACCGCTCGGCCACCGGCGGGACAGTAAACCCGGCAGGAGAAGTAGATATAAAGGGAAGGATGCCGGTCCAAGTATGGCAAATGTTTTCTTTTTGTGTATCCGCCCACTGATTCTGATCCGCACCAATATTTTATGTGTTCTAACGTGGCCCATGCTACACCACTCCACAAAGTTTCATGAAAATCGCACTAGTAGTTTTTGTATAATTCTGCTATGTGACCGAACAAACGAAATAACACACATGACTGAAAATATACCCTCCCCCAGTGGTCGCTGGGCGGAGCCAAATATAACCGCACATGGTAATGGGACGGGTTGCTACATAACTATACTCAGGACGTTTCAACCTACAGTACAAGGTCTTCGTCAGGTAGCCTACAGTTCTGGGTATTTCACAGGGAAATCCCATTGGAAATCTCGTGGGATTTCAGACGGGTGTTATTTCATTTTAGTGATGCACCACCGCCAGGTGGCCTCTTTGAGCAGATTTAGTAGACTTGGCTCACAGTGTATGTCTCCTATAGTCTACGAATGGAGACAAGCCTGATCATTGCATCATTAAATTCTTTAATTTAAATGCTCTGTTGTAAAGCACTTTGATCTGAATTTATCTTTATGAAAGGTGCATCTATAGAAGCACACCATGATTCTGTGCCAGCAGCCCCACACAGTACATGACAAACAACACGGCAACCACACAGAAAGTCATGGTCACACACACACACACACAATCAGTGGTACACGCGTCACACTCCACCCAGCGCAAGGAGACTTATGACCGGCTAGCTAGTCTACCTCCTCCCCGCCGCCACCCCCCACTCAGAAGAAATACAAAAATGCACTACGACCGCGCGGCTGATCAGCTGGTTCAAGGGAGAAGGGCAATTGCTTACTGAGACCTATATTCTATCCTAAGCTAAACAAGTTGTAAACGTGAACATAGAATTCGCTAAAAACTTAAGAGAAGACAAGGCTAAGCAAAGCAGCAGCTAACATTAGCAGTCCTACGGGGACAAACAACCAAATTAGTCACTGACCATGAACTGCCACTGCTATTCTATGGTCGCAAAACTCCATTGCTATAGCCTACCTGGCTCTGGTTTTGGAGCGGCTACATAGCTGCCACGGACCTCGTATTGGTGCCTTGGTCAGGCTAGATGTCGACTACACACAGAAATGACAAAATGTTAATATAGGGACAAACTGGCGGCTAGAAATTCGGCAACATGTATACGGACCAGGGAGGTATAAACGCACCTGTATAATCCACCTGTCCCCCTTCCTACTGAGACCAAGGCTGCAACTCTTTGTTCACAGTCTGTATATGAACATGCACCATAACGTTAACGACTTGGTGAAACAGAGCTAAATTAAATGAGCGAAAAAATGATTTACCTTCAGACTCCGGACAGCGATAACCCACGCCAACACCAGTGCTCAATCACTTCCTGCTGAGGCCAACTACTCCTTTTCTACAGGTGCGTGCCCACGTCATGCCTTAGGATTGGTTCACACCAATTACCTTGGTTGACACTTGCGGCTACACAAGGTTCATCTTTGCAAGTCCAAGCTGGTTACTTTCATTAGGTGGGCTAGCTTGTAAAAGCTAGCCCAAATGGTGATATTCCCACTATTTCTTTCTTTATTATTAGGTGGGCTAGCTTGCAGAAGCTAGCCCAACTTGTGATATTCCCACTATTTCTTTCTTTCTTTATTAGTGTGAAGTAGTGCTGCAAGCATTCACACTATTGTTATCCAGTTCTTTATTATTTTTACTTTTTCCGTACGTTTTTTGGCTCTCTGTAGCTCCTTCATACTTTGAGCTACAGAAACCATTCAACTATCAAAATGTTCAGCTTGTTAAGGACACGATGGGACCTCTTTTTTTCAGATTTTTAATACCTTTTATACTTTTTAAAATATTCAGCTTTTTCAATTTTTTTTTTGAATGGAAGTCAATGGGGGAGTTTTGAAAACTTCTTCAGCCTTCAACTCCTTTATTACTTTGAGCTACAGAAACCATTCAACTATCAAAATGTTCAGCTTTAGTTAGTTAGTTAAAGTAAGGTCTTTATGGGATATCTTTCAGATTTTTTATAACTTTCATACTAAAGTAAAATATTCAGCTTTTTTCAACAATTTTTTACAATGGAAGTCTATGGGCAGACCTTGAAACCCCTCGTCAGCTTTGAAACCTATCTCCTCCTTAATTTTTTGTGCTAGAAACCTCCTTCAGTAAGTTTAAAATGTTCAGGACCTTTAGCTGAGTAAACGATCCATTCAGATTTTTGAAATTCCTGATAGTTTTTATGTAATTTAAGTTTGTTTTGGACCCTTTTTAACATTGAAGTGGATGTGTGGAATGTTCAGTTTCTAGAGTGTGGCAGCTCGTATTTTGAACACATCTACACGTTTTGTAAACTGCTGTCGCTCCTACAGTTTTAACAGCTCATACACATATTCTACATTAAAACGTTCACACAACTGTGCTGATTCGTACAATGTAAGTATCTAAGCCGTGTGACTTATAGTTTTCTCTGTATGACAATTTGTTCGGCAACTGCGCTCTCCATTGAAACGTATGGGCCCACCAGGGTTTCCGTTAGAGAAAATCGGCACCGGTCAATGTGTCCGGGAAGATTAGACTTTTCCAGACAAACTGGAGAAATTCCGGTCATTATATTATAATATAATATTAGGCCTATTATAGGCGTTTGTCGCGGTGATTGGCCGTTGTGTAGCTTATATATGCCATTTATCGTCTTATTTAGCATCCGTATGATTAAATGTGTGATAGGCTGTCATGATTCCATGCGCTAGGCCTATATGTAATTGCACAGCCACAAAAATAGTCACCTTTGAATTGCGACTGTAGGCTAGAACATGAATGTCTCAATTAATGAAATGGCTATGCCTACTGCACACTGATAGTTGGACTATTTTTTTTCATTTTGAATACCATTTTACTCATCTTGCAGATTTTCCAAGCTCGTCCCATGTGAGCGAGCGGGGCCCAGGCCCCATGTATAGCACCCCAGCCAGACCAGGTAAGAGTGGCATGTACTGCTGTGGTGTTGTGATGTCTACCTGTTAATGTCTTAATTTATTTTCCTTCAAATGCCAGAAGCCAAAGCATGCTGCCAACACCATAACGTTTCCTGCTAATCCCTTTCCTTTATCCCTTTTGGTTTTCAGTTAGATCTGTGATGCCGTCGCCCAAGAAAACGGCTCCAGCAGCATTGACTCCATGTACCCCTCTACCCAATCGATGCTGCTCTGCAGATGCTGGTATGTGCAATTTCAGTAACTACTTCATGTTGCATGCAGGGATATATTTTGAGTTTCATTTAGTTTTATGTCAATGTACTTATAGCCACACCTGTGTTTATCTAGATTTCCAGAGGTCGGTACATCAGCAGTTCTCAGACTTGCGGGAGCAACTCCGTGAGCTTGCGCAGAGTGTGAGGGAACTGGCCCAGAGCATGCGGCCTGAGGACTCTGGAGGTGCCCAGGTAGAAGTGCTGGATGCACTGGACCCTGCCCAAATGGAGGAGGAGCTGCAGGTCTTTGAGGCCAGGTTGAAGGACTGGGAACATCAGAGGAAGATGGTGAGTGTCTGCAGGGCAGAACTTTGTCTTATTTTTGCAGGGAAGGGTACAGTAAATTACTGTCTTTGTTTTGCAGACACAATACCTAGGTGCCATTGGTGGCAGAGACTTGGCTGACAGTGCGGCGGGTGCTGTCAGCTGTTGCCACACGTGCGGTGTGGAGCGCCTACAGTGTGCACGGGAAGAAGGGGAAGAAGCCACTGAAGAGTATGATACTCTTCAATGTTCTAACTGGTTGTGCTAACTATGAAATGGTTCATATTTTTAATATTTTTTAATACATCGTCTTTGTTCCATGACCGATGTGAATTGAAACCATTACCTTTCTTGATAACTTAAAGGACAATGCTCGTTTTTGACAACCTGGACCTTATTTACGACATATTATAAGACGTTTGACTCACCTAGATCACTTTGGTGTAGTTCGGAGGCATGTAGAAAAAAAAAAAAATCCAGCGCGAGCCAGTATATCCATGTAATGGCGGTGGTCGGGGCACTTAGAATGCAGTTTCTTAAAATCTATTTTCTGCCGCGAAACGGTTGTTTTCATCAATCTGTCTTGATGAATCGCTAGTTGTGCTTACATAGAGCATGCCTGTTGTGGTTTTCACATGCCATGATCTTTAGAAACGTCTTTCGAAACGAAATAGCTTCCTCACTTGCTCCAGCACTAATGCGCACAGCGCGCAATCGTTGCTCCAGCACGCTGTGCGCATGCGTGCTGGAGCAAGTGAGGAAGCTATTTTGTGTCTAAAGACGTTTCTAAAGATCATATTACAGAGGCATGTGAAATACCACAACAGGCCTATGCTCTCTATGTAAGCACAACTAGCGATTTATCAAGACAGATTGATGAAAACAACCGTTTCGCCTCCGAACTACACCAAAGTGATCTCGGTGAGTCAAACGTCTTATAATATGTCGTAAATAAGGTCCAGGTTGTCAAAAACTAGCATTGTCCTTTAACGGTGCAGTTATCGTCTCGATGCCAAAGGCTACGATGGCGGAGGTGGCCGCCCAGCTGCAGTAGACATTAAAACATGCCCCTGCTAAATGCAGAAGGGTAAGTGATATCTTTTTTTTGGTTTCTCCTACCCAGTGACACGGCATGGTTCCAATGATTGTGTACCACTTTTTTGTGCATGTATGTGCGTTGTGTACAGTATTTACAGCCATTTCATTATGTCTTTAGGTATCTGCAGAAGTCCGTCTGAGCACAGCCCGCCGGAGCACAGCCCATCCAAGCACAGTCCATCTGAGCCCAGCATTCTGATGAGGAAGACTTCCCTTCCTAGCTGCCCCCCAGCCCATCTGACCCGCACCCGCAGCCCATCTGAGCACAGCCCCCCCCCCTCCCCCCAGCCTATCTGAGCACAGCCTGTCATTATTTTGTAAATAACTCTTTTTTTTTTTAAACAGGATGTTTTTTAAAATCCTTTTTGTTTTTAGAACTTGTTTATTATGTTGCAGGCCAGACATTGTGTGTACTTTTTTGTCTGGATAGCCATAGTGTGAAATTGTACTTTTTTTATATAATAAATTGTTCTTAACTGTTAATGGTGTTGTGTCATAACTTTTGTACCATACTTTTGCTTGCTGCATTGACTATGGCATTAATAGGCTCTTTGCACAAGCTCCACTACTTCCTCTACAGGCATATTTCTTTCCTGTCCTATACTAGTGGATGGAAGTGATTGATCAGGTGTGCTGCACACTGGATTCATCGCAATTGCTATCCAATAGTATAGGACGGTAAAGAAATATGCCTGTAGAGTTTCAGGAAGTAGTGGAGCTTGTGCAAAGAGCTGATTTGTTTTGTAATGCAAATTATAAATGTAGCCAATGGAAGTGTAGACCACGTTGCAGCAACTATAATACTATAAATATATATAGACGTATATACAACGTTGCAGCCAGGTACGACTACAACGTTGAAATCATCACGGAAATCACAACGTTGTGGACACGTTGGAGCAACTTGTGTGCAGATACCGCATTTGCGTTGCATGCACGTTTAACTTGACGTTGAGTGGACCATACAAAAGTCTAAATTGGGTTAGTAGGGTAGTAGGCAACGCTATTTTGGCTGGCTAGCTAATGTTACGGCGCAAATAACCCCACGTCAGTTGTGTCACAACTAGGCTCGTGGCTAGCGCTTAGCTATTGTAAGATAGCTTTCGCTGATGTATGCGAGCTGCAGTGAAAGCTAGCTAACATTAGCTAGATTATGTTAGTAAGCTTTCACTGCAGCTAGCTTTCAAGTTAGCTAGCTAGCACTAGCTAATCGCCCATCAGTTAGATAGAAGCCAGCTAACATGGTATAACAAGGCGGTTATGTTGGCTTGTAAAATAAGATAGTGAAAACTGTGAAAACTCATGATACTCACCATGATGTGCGTCGTTATGTTCACGTCATCGCAGCTGGCGGCAGGCATATCAGACTGGCTAACCGTTGTGCTGGTGGCAGGCGTAACGTCATCCTCCTGAGTAGTGCAACCCAAAATATGGGTGTTTCAAAATGTTCTGCTCCTCGACCAGGCCATACCTCTGCCTTCTCCAAAGCCTCCTCTCGATGGACGTCCACTGGACATGAATGAGGCATGGGAACGTCTTAAATGATAATAAAACGAGTTGAAAACCCTGAACTGGTTTGTGCAGCCATCAATCCCACAGATGGCACGGAAGCCAGGGCTACGGCCGTGTGCTGTATGTGACTCAACAGAGATTTCAAAGTAAGGGCTGCAAATAGAAAGCAAATAACACAGCGCCAATTCATTTTGAATAGCAAACGTCACAGTGCAGGGAGAAATGTAAAATTAGCCAGAATGTGCAGAAGTGCAATGGTGAAAAAAAAAACTAGTCTTCTTCGCCTTTTTCTGTGGGGGGAAATTATTCTCAGAGCTCCTTGGGTTTCCTGGCTGATCAAATGTTTCCAGCATTTTTCAAAATATAGGCGCAAACGAATTTCGGGTTTATACCAACCAGGGCTGCGTTCAAATTCAGCTAACAGAGGCGATCGTTCGTCGCAAACATGTTTTCTCCAAACGGTCACATTTGAACGGCTTTTAATGAACGTTCCAAATAGTTCGCATAAACGCAAGAATCCGCATCTGGGAGCACATCTCCAGTAAGCCTGGGTCCATTGTGATCCTCGTTCCGTTACTGGCGAACTATCTCTCCAGACTGTTAGCTTCTGTTAGCAAACGTTTGCGGCGAACACAAAGCTAACGAAAAATAGTTTGCTAACGTTCGCTATGTTAGCTGAATTTGAACGCACCCCAGGTCATGGGATTGAAAATTCGCAGATAGTAATTAATTAATGTATTTCCATCATAAGAAGGTGCAATACTTCAAGAAGAACTTTTCACTTTCGTGTTATGGATAATTATGTAAAACTAAAACAGACAGAAGACAGCTGGCTGGTCGTCTGGTAGTAGGGTCCTTTACCCATAAACCCATTGCATCAGATTTTCTGTCGTTGGTCAAGCCATTGTTTCAATGCTGGTAAGTAACGTACTTTTCCTAAAACCATTCATAGCTAAATCGTTTGAATTATTCTACCAATGACATTTTTGTTAGCCATATCGATAGGTAATGCTGACCTTGCTAGTGGTACTAGAACAAGTAACGTTAGCTAGCTAGCACTAGGGTAACGTTAACTGAGTTAGTAAGCGAGCTGTGGCTAACGGTTAGCTGGCGTAGCTAGCTTTTACAAGCTAGCCCACCTAATAATCCCACTGACAGGCTGACCTGGTGTAGAATATCCAAAGAGCAAACACACAGCAAAACACACCCTAGTCCAGGCTAGCAGGTATAAACACTCCCTAAATTAAAAACAGTTCTTGTTGAGAAAAATAAGCATATCTGCCTTCTCAGGCAGTAGGCGCGAGCGTTCAGCCCAGATTGTGTCTCCCGCAGTGGAGAACACTCGTTCACTAGGAGTAGAGGAGGCCTGG
This sequence comes from Borostomias antarcticus, assembly GCF_949987555.1. Taxonomy (NCBI): domain Eukaryota; kingdom Metazoa; phylum Chordata; class Actinopteri; order Stomiiformes; family Stomiidae; genus Borostomias; species Borostomias antarcticus. Next base: position 7,312,842 of record NC_140257.1, on the reverse strand, counting down.
ACACACAAATATGAAAAGGCCATGTCTGACAGGAGAGGATAAGTCATTCGCTGGTGTAGTTGATAAAAAAGTGAAAGTATTTGCCAAAGCCTGGGTTCGCTCAAAAAGATGTTCAGTCAGGTTTATTAAGAAAACAATACGATTGCAAACGGACCTCAAAGTAAAAACACAGAGTGATTCTTACAGGAGAAGGTAAAACAGCTTGACAAAACGGCTCCTTATATCTGCTTCAAACCAAAGAGGTGCTTTTGATTGGCCGAGTCGTCTATACGTCATCGTGAGGTGACGGGTATCACAGTGGCCGGGGAAATGAAACTCACTTTGAATATGCTGAAAGGCAGAAGGTGCGGCCCCTCTGACTTCAACAAAGAGAGGAGGAAGAGTGAGGCAGGGGAGGTGTTAAAGGGAGAGGGTAGGTGTTTACAATTGTGACAGCGGCTGGTGATTTGGTCCGCAACTCGGCAAACCCCGAAATGCGCTAGGGGGCAAAATACATAAAAAAACGTTTTTTTTTGTTTTTTGTTTTTTTGTGTATTACCAAAGTTGAAGTTGTGAAGTACCTACTTACTATAACAGACAACAGTTTTAGGTTCACGAAATACGTTTAATTAGTCTGCAAACTAAGCTCGTTTTTAGCTGATTTCGAGCCGGGTTTGGGGGCGGGCAGATCGATTAGCATGATTTGGTTTCATTGGCTATTGCTTCCGGCTATTGCTTCCGGGTTCTCCGCCCCCCACCCTTCCCAAACAACACGCCGGCATTCAGTCCCACGTTCAACCATGGATGCTACAGCTTTTGCTAAAGAGAAGACGGGGATGGCATCCAGGACATGGAAAGAGTTTGAAGAGCAGCTAAAACTCCAGCAGAGCAGGACTCGTTCGTACACAGAGTTTATTCTTGATGACCTGTGATACAGAGATGACTGTATCAGCAAAGCATGTTGCTACCGAGCGAACGCGAACGAGGTACCAGATTCACACCACCGCCAAGCATTCTGCTTTGCTTTGGGGTAAGCTGATCTTTATACTATCTGTGCTGTTTACATTACATTAACGTTAGTCGTTTAGCAGTAGCTCCTTTCTAAACAAGTGACTAAGTCTAGCTAGCATAAGGCACTAGCACTAACTAACAAAGGCTAGCTAGCTAACGTTAGCCAACATGCTAGTTAGCTGAGCTAGCCCTTTGTTCCTAAACTAGCCAGCTACCTAGCACAGGGACATGGCTAGCTAGTGAGCTATCCCTTTGTTCCTAAACTAGCCAGCAAGGCAGCTAATATCTAGCTAGGTAGCTGAGAGAAACAGAATGAGAGAGCATGAGAGGTATAGTAGTCTGACACCTTTGTTTTTTGTTTTGGTTACAGGATGAGCAAAAAGGTGAGGATTTGCAGCTCTCCCTTCATACCAGCCAGCAAGAAGATCACTATGCACTACAGCTCTGATTTTGCACAACAGGTGAGAATACGTTCATCCTATCATGCATTATCTAGTCTATTTAATCCACACATTCTGGTACTATTTTATCTATATGGATTGCCAGTACTGTGGGCAATAGTTTAATGTACTTTCTTCCTTCTATTCTATTGCAGTTTTGATACTGAGAGACCTGGCATGGTTGTGGCCAGAGAACACCGTGATGCACCTGCCCCCGAGAGAAGGTCTTCTTGTGCAAGCCCCACCCGGACTGGACATGGCCAGACAGACGTATCTCTTTGACAAGATCAGAGAGTTCTGTTCTGATGAGGGACGAGACGTCACATGTCCCCCGCCAAACTCCACAGCAGCTCAGAACAAGACTGTCCGCTTGTAGATTCACTGCAGATCATCAGGACGGACAGCACTGCAGGAGAAAGGCCACAGCCTTTCCTGTTTTCCTGTTTGTATACTGAAGCGTTGCTTGTTCTCTTGCACAGACTTGCCCACACGTGCACAGACTGCATTGTTAGAATATTGAATACTGAGCTGAGTACTGTTGTTATTACCTTGAGTATTGAGCTGGGGACTGTTATTACTTTGTTGTACACTTGATCACAATGAACACTATGCACCTTGTCTATAAAACAGACAACTGACTGTACACTTTAACACTTAGACAGTTGCCTTTTTTTGTACACTTAACTACTTATGCTTGTACTTTATATTATGTATGTGACAATAAAGAACGTTAAATTTGAACTTCATCTTATATTGTTCTTAACTGCATTCACAACACAAGATTAATACTGACTCAGAGTGTGGGGTCAATAGTGAGAGAGCACCTCACTTGGCAGCCACTCAGGTAATACCCCAAGTTGACAGCCACTCTGACAGATAATGACAGATCGTCCAGTGGGGGAGTGGCTGGGGGAGGGGTTACCAGGCTATTGTTCACGCCCATTACCTGGCAGTCAGAGGTGTGGAAAAGTTGGAGAACTTTGGAGGGAGATTTCTCAGCTAAGTTGATTTGGCAGTACTAGCATTCAAATAAGCATATCTTCTTCAAATATGTTCAGAATTCAATGTATGAGACCTCATTTGAAAGCTTACAATCTGCACTTTCATAATCTGTAAAAAACTGAAAAATGAAAAAGCCTAGTTGAGGACCAAATTACCAACGGCGGTCACAATTACAAAAGGGAGAGTTGATGTGTTTATAATTACAAAAGAGAGAGAGAAACTAGAGGTTGCAGGGGACTTGATGAATAGGTATTGAAAGCAAACAATATGAATCTGAATAGTCTTGAGACTATGTTAAAATCCATGACAACTCCCTCATCTGTGGCTGAAACAGCCACATAAAATATATACATCAGATATAAAATAAGAACAAATATAAACACAAATTGTAAAAACTCTATGCTATACATGTGGAAAGGAAGTAATCTCTCCACTAGGTGGAGCAAGAAAAAAAAAAAAAAAAAAAGATTATTTTCTTTCCACATGCGAATCACTCACCAAAACTCTTTGTTTCAGAAATTTGACAGGAAACAAGGTGAAAAAAAAATAAATAAATTGACATGATTATATACTATTTATAGTCTAAGAGTGGAAAACCATTCACCAAAAACCCTTGATTTAATTTTGAACAAGGCAAAAAGATAAATGGTTACCAGTGTAAGAAAGGCAAAAACCTCTTGGTCAATTTAGAGGAAAAAACCCAAAGAAGTAAAAACTTCAAAATCATCTATCAGCTCATGTTTCAAAACATTATAAATCCTGTAGATAGATATTATGCATTTCGTCGAGATAATTTTCAAAGGGGTCATCTACTTCTCTGCTCGGTACTGAAGTCTGGACCATTAGTGCTTGAGCTGGAATATCCACTAAACACTTTGTAGCACATTTGATAATCACTGAAATGATAATGAACCCAAAAATAATACACACAAGAACAATAATAATAGTCCTAAAAATATTACCAAAACCTGAAAATGCATTATCAACCTGTCCCCAAATATCCCAGGTATGTAATTGGTTTAAGGTCTCAAGTCCCCTTTTGTTTGTCTCATGAAATTCAGCTAGTGTGACGTTCGGATCAGAAATGTACGAACAGCATTCACTCCCTACGATTGCACATGTACCTCCTTGAGAGGCTAGGATTGTATCTAATGCGAACCTATTCTGGAGAACGACTTTCTTTATTTCATTTACCTCTTGGCCAAGGGCAGAAATAACTCTATCAGATGCATTTATGTGTTCTTGTAGGACATACGATAAAATTTGTATTTCAGCATTATTCTGAAGAAAACCATAACTAGGAATCATTATTCCTAGTGCTGCATTGAACATTGCGAGATTCCTACGATGTCTAATAGTAGTTTGTTTATGGAGTACTTTCATCTCTTCCTGAGTAACTTTCCTGATCATAGGAATTAAATGAGCTAAATAACAACGTCCCATACTATCTTCAGGTAGTTTAGAGTATGCAGTGTTTCCACAGACTAGGAAAATGCCTTCAGGGAGTTCTATTTCCTTGCCTCGATACAGATACTCAAAAACTGGGTCTATACAAGAGCTGGTTCCTAAATCAGTAATGGCTGAGTCTAAGTTCTTCCTAAAGACATCAATACAACCTGTTACCTTCTGGAGAGGGACGATTTTGAATTGATCAGTGTTTGTTTGAACTCTAAGATTAGTTTGGTTGAATAGTTTTCTCTGAGACTGGACAAAACAATCAATAATCTGACATTTTAATCCGGAAAATACAATTGAATTTCTCCATTCTACAGTTGTGGATAAGCCAGTACATGCTAACTGTGCAGTTAAAGGAACTGTATATATCTGTGTGAAGACAGCTTGAATATTATGAATTAACTGGGGTCCAGGCACTCTGGAAAAATGTATAACTCTAGCTAGTTCTAGTCGAGTAAATTCTCTTGGTTTCTGGTGTTGATTGACCTGCATAGTTAACTCTGTTAAAATGCTATTCTCTATACCGTCGTAGGAATTAATTAATCTATCTACTCCTGCATGAAATTGACAAGATGAGACTTGTTCCCTAGTGGAGAATGTATGGGTTGCTAACCCTTGCCAGTCATATTGTAACCACTCAGCCTTTGTTAAGGGAATAGGATATAGGATAGGTGATGTTGTACTAGAGGGGACCTGTTGACAAATCCAACAATCATCATAATCCATTTTTGATGCAAATTCCCGTACCATACTTATAGCAGTGTTAGGATGGGTCTTCCGATTTGAGTTGGATGACCTGGTTAAATACTTGTTACAATTAACTACCATAGTAGAGGGATAATCTGGGACAGGTTTGCAAATATCAGCACCATAGTTCTTACTTCGAGCTACATTAATCACATCTCTGCTTAAAACACACCAATATGGCATTTTCCAACTCTTTTCATCAGTATTGGTCAGAGTCACCAGGGTAGATCCAAGGAACTTCTCATCGTCTTGGATTATGACATCTGTAGAGTGTAACAGAGTCCAGTCATTCTTGTTCACAGTGTATATCCAACAGTCATCTAGGTGACACTTCTCTTTTGGGCAATAGAATGTCACTGGGGAATGCAAGGCGTCTTCTCTTCTAGATCGCAACTTCAATGTCGCGTTGTTTGAATCAGTTATGTTCAATGTTAGTTGCAGTGTGTGCAGGTGTGTGTGCGTGTGTGGTGCATCTTGTGAGGTCATGGCTGTGGAGTTTCTCCATGTTGCCATCATAATGACTATGAGAAGGAGGTGACCAGCAAGGTAATTTTTCCTCCGATTCCTCGTCAGAGGAGAGGACAGTGTGGTGGCCCATGGTTTTGGCCTCTGAGCCCTCTGGTTCAGCTGCATCCTTGATCTCCTGGTGTTGGCGATCCCCTGGTGGACCGTCCTCTGCTGCTTGGACCCGTCGGCAATGGCTTGCATGGATCCACGAAGTCCTCTCAGCTATTTTGACCGCTGTCTGCGTGGTGAGTAGAACCTGGTACGGCCCGAGCCACCTCGGTGAGTTCCAGCTCCTTCGTCTGTGGTCGCGGACCAGGACCCAATCCCCAGGAGAGATGTGATGCAGGAAACCCTCCTTAGCCTCAGGAATGGCGGTCCTCACTCTGTTGAAGACATTTTTTAGAATGTTATTCAGTGCAAGACAATATTGTATCATATCATCTTCACATGACATGAGACTAATCTTATTTTGGGGAAACGGTGTGTTAGTCATTTTCATAGGTCGACCAGTAAGGACTTAATATGGAGCCAGCCCTGTGGTCTGGTGCGGTCTCCCTCTCATGTACATGAGTGCCAGAGGTAGAACTTTCATCCATGACAGACCTGTCTCTGCCATCAGCTTGGTGAGCTTCACTTTCAGAGTTTGATTAGCTCTCTCCACTATTCCAGCACTTGCTGGATGATAGCTACAATGCGTTCTAAGGTCAATCTGTAGGCTATTGCAGATTTCCTGAATGACACTATTTACAAAATGGCTCCCTCGATCTGAAGAGAGTTTGGTTGGCAGGCCCCATCTTGGAATGATCTCTCTCAGGAGACTCTTTGCCACTGACAACGCTGAGGCATGCCTGCAAGGAAATACCTCAGTCCATTTGGAGAAAACATCAGTTAACACTAGGCAATATTTGTACCCCTGGCATGGAGAGAGTTCAATAAAATCCATCATAACATGTTCCCATGGCCCACTTAGCGGAGGATGTGCTGACAGTTCCATTTTTATCCCTTTTCCAACATTGTTTTGCATGCATATGATGCATTTGGCACAGTTTTGTTCTGCAAAAACCGTGAACCCTGGTGCATACCAATACCTGTTAACATCCTCCGCCACCCCTGTTTTTGAAACATGATCTGGCCCGTGGGCTAGTTTGAAAGCATAATGAAAACATGAACGAGGTAGTACAGGTTTGTCATTAGGCCCTAGATACAGGTTAGTTTGGTTGTGGAATGTGCACTTATTCCTCCATTTCTTTTTCTCCGCAGGTGGAGCAGATGCTTGTAGGTCAGAAATGTCTGCCAGGGACAGTGGAGGAGTCTTATCAGGGTCTGTGGATGGTACAGAGAGCATAGAAAGCACAGGGGAGGAAGCAGACAGCCGCAGCTTTTGCAGCGAGGTCAGCAGTCGAGTTACCGACAGAGACAGGATCAGAGCTTTTAACATGAGCTTGGCATTTACACACTGCTAGGCTAGATGGTAAAAGCATAGCTTCTAGAAGGTTGTTGATCAACACATGGTGTGCAATAGGTTTACCAGTTGACCTGAGGAACCCACGGTTACGCCAAAGGGAGCCGAAGTCATGCACAACTCCAAAAGCATAACTACTGTCTGTGTAAATGGTTGCAGACTTGCCACTTGCTATTATACAAGCTCTGGTCAGAGCGAACAATTCAGCTGCTTGCGCTGAAAGGTGTTGTGGGAATTTTGCTGATTCTAAAACTCCATCTAATGTTGTGACTGCATATGCGACAAGTGGTTGACCTGTTGTCGACCGCTGGGCTGATCCGTCCACAAAAAGCTCAAAATCAGGGTTAGAGAGAGGAACATCAGTGAGGTCTGAGCGTGGCTTATTGACCTCCTCTACTATAGCCACACAGTCATGCGGTTCCCCGTCTTCTGGAGTCGGAAGCAGAGTTGCTGGGTTAAGTATAGTGCATCTTTGAAGTGTAAGATTAGACATAGTCAACAGTACATTCTGGTAATGCAACAATCTTGCTGGGTGCAGGTGCGATGTCTTTGCCTGTAAAAGAAGAGCAGACACGGCATGCGGTACATGGACTACCAGCGGCCGCAATGCTACTAGGTCTACAGAACTCAATACAGCCTCAGTAGTAGCTGCCACGGATCTCAAGCAGGACACGAGTCCTCTAACAACAGAGTCAAGTCTTTTGGAGTAATAGGCTACCGGTCTGTACCTATCTCCATGCTTCTGTGCTAATACTGCTGCCATGTAACCTTCCTTCTCGTTCGTGAACAGGTGGAAGGTCTTGTCATAGTCAGGAATACCTAGACAGGGTGCTGTGGACAGTCTTTGTTTAAGTGTCGTTAAAGCCAGTCTGGCTTCGTCAGTCCATGTGATTTTGTCTGAGGGAGCTAATTTCTGTCCATGAGCTAAATCAGATAGTGGCTGTGTTATCTCTGCAAAGTCAGGAATCCAAGCTCGGCAGTCACCTACAGTCCCAAGCAGTGACATCATCTGTTTTTTGGTTGTGGGCAGGGGAAGTGTAAGAATTACTTTAACACGGTCAGTCCCCAGTGTCTTGCCATCTTTTGTTATTAAGTGACCAAGGTATCTGACCTGCTCACATACTAACTGGATCTTGCTTCTAGACACCTTGTGGCCATTTTCTGCAAGGAAAAACAACAGCGCTCTTGTATCCTCAATACATGACTCCTTGTTTCTACTGGCAAGAAGTAGGTCGTCCATGTATTGAATGAGAGTGCTGCCTTTTGGCGGGATAAACCCTTCTAGGTTCCGTGCCAACTCGACATTAAAAATGGTTGGAGAGTCTACATATCCTTGAGGCATTACACACCAGGTATATCTCCGTCCTTGAAAGGTGAATGCGAACCACTCTCTGGAGTCAGGGTGAACAGGGATAGAGAAAAACGCATTACTCAAATCAATAACACTAAAATGTGTAGCTGTGGCAGGTATGGATGACAAAATGGTAACAGGGTTCGGAACAAGGGCTGTTCTAGCATGGACAGCCTCATTAACAATTCTCAAATCTTGAACAAATCTCCATTCACCTGAAGCCTTCCTCACAGGCAGAATAGGGGTGTTGCAAGGTGAGCTGTCAATCTCAACAATAGCACCTCTTTCTAATAAAGAGGCGTGAACCTTAGCAATCCCCTCCTCTGCCTCTGTACTCAGAGGATACTGGGCACGTCTTGGACGGAATGTTCCCTTTGGGCTGACGACTACTGGGTTGACATTCTTAATCCTGCCTATATCAAACTTATCTCTGGCCCACAATGAGTCGGGCACCCCCTGCAACACAGATGGACTTTCTATGTTGTCAGAAGGAATTTGGACAAACGTGGGGTTGAGGCGTTGACCCTCCATTCCACGTACCACAGGTGTCAGCCATCTAAAAGGGAAGCAGCTTACCCCTGTTGTTGGAGAGTGTCTTACTTGGTGTGGATCTCCAACCCAGTCAGTAGCTTCCATTGCCGTCTGCAGCCACATGCCTGTCTCCTCCTTGGTAACAAACTCAGAGACACCCAGTGAAATGTGTGGGACACCTTGTTTTTCATCATACAGCTGTTTCTGTGTCTCTGTCAGACACACAGAGAGAGCTGCATGGTCAGGATCTACATACAGCATAGCACATTCAAGAACCTCACTACTTTGTGGTTGTAACCAGACTTTCTCAAAATCATGATCTTGTTGTAGTGGGGATACATTTGCAGTGCAGTGTAATGAAGTCTGTGGTGTGAGAGGGGTGTCATATGAATAACAGGAGTTAATTTTTGAGAACAGCTTAGAACGTTGGAGTGACATCTGATCATTATTTTCAATGTTCCAGGAATATGTCCAACTTGTCATATGTTCTATAAACATGAGGTCGCGCAGTGGTGTTACCTGTTTAGGCCGGATAATGGTGACCCCATTTGAGTCACAGCACATCTGAAAACCTAGTTTGCACAGCAGATCTCTCCCCATTAGGTTAACAGGACAACAATGAGAATAGATAAATTGGTGTTGGAATTCAGCATCATCCAACACAACAGGAAGTGACGTAGTCATTCTCTCAGATTTTTCAATACCTGCTGCACCAATGGTTTTTGCAACTTCATTTGTTAGTTTAGGAACAATATTAATCTTTGAGGAGCTTAGGACTGATGAGTGTGCCCCGGTGTCAGCTAAAAACATGAGTTGCTCTCCATTAACTTCTAAAGTTACTACTGGAAGCTCGGACGGTGTTGTATGCAGATTAAGGTATTGACAAATATGAACAACCTTCTCTTTATCCTGTACAGCTGTACTATCTGACGGTCCCTCAGCAAAACTCTCTGTCTGTTCCTGGCCTAGTCATGACTGTTGCTGTGGGTTGTTCAGGGAAATTCCAGCAGGTGGCGCCGAACCCCAGGTTGCAGGATTCTTTCTCTCATTTCGCCTGCGGTAACTGTGACAGTCTTTGATCCAGTGACCAGTTTTACCACAATGAAAACACGCGTCAGTACTGTCTCCGTTTTCGTTTCCCTCCCTCGGTTTCCTCCTGTAGTCCATTCTGTTTCTATGCCTGCTATTCTTGTTCATGTGACGACCCTGTGGTCGTTGTTCTCTCTCTGATCTCTCGGACTGGTTTTCTATCTGTTCCAGTTGAGCGGCTTGTAACTTGGCTGTACCTGACTTAAGTTCTTTCGCCTCCCTTTGTTCAATGTGAACGCGAAGCCGCTCCGCATAGCGGAAATGGTCAACAACTTCCTCGAGCGAAGTTGACTCCCAGGTGTGACAACACATCCTAACTTGGTCAGACAAAGAGGAGAGAGAGTTATTCATCAACTGTTGTTTTAGAATTTTCTTATAATCGGCATTCTCTTTGTCCATGCCACTGTGTGACGCGAAGACTGATTCCAGTCTTTCCCAAAATTTCTCGAACTGCTCATCGGATTGTTGTTTACAGTATGTGATACGGTCCCAATCCATTTTCTTTGGGAATCGAGTTTTGATTCTGTTCAACAGCGCAGCATTTTGGTCAGCGAAATCGGCATGAGAAAAAGGCAATGTAATGTCAAACGGATGTTTCACATCCACCCATTTTAGCCCAAGGCATTGTCTCATGATCATGGCGATTTCCTCTGCGTGAGGCTCATACATACGAACTAAACTGTTAAAAAGATTTTCAAACTCGTCAATGTCTTTGGTTGGATCGGGCAAAGTTTTAGCAACATCACGAAGTTCGTCAGAACGCCACGGTCTGTACACCCTGATTTCAGGGGTCCAGCCCGCGTGGCCCTCTTCGTCATCTATCTGAGATGGTCGGGGATTAGGGTTCGGGCATCGTACCATTAGGGCTAGGATTTGCGGTTCCTCCAGACTATTACTAGCTAGCTGTAGTTGTTCCAAATTGAACTTAGCCTCAGATATGGCTCTAGCCAATTCTTTCTTCCTGTCCTGCTCTTGCTTTGTATAACATCTAGTCGACAGAGCTATAGAATGGACGGGAGAAGAGGGTGGTCCTGGAGGTACACTTCTCTCGGGGGAAAAGGGCGCATTTAATTCGTATTGCGGAGGCGCCTGCATGGGTGGCGCAGAGGCAGTACTGTGAGAGGATACGGCAGAGAGGGAAGGGACGTGGCTAATAATGGCGGGGGCATTGTTAGGGGGTGTGATCGCGGCGCAACGAGTCGAGGGAGAATAATCTAGGTCAGAGTGATTCGATGGGGGAAGCGGCGGAGACGCCGTTGGCTGTATAGCTTCATTGTATTTTTTCTCTGACTTCAAAAACCCTTCCCGCGCTACTGACTCCCAAATTTTAAACGCTGCCCAATCGATGGCATTACCACTTTTCTTACCCAACTTAGTCTTCTCAAATGCTTCTAGTTGAACCCTAATGTTGGCCAAAGCTTTAACGCTAAGAGTACCAGATGGAGACGGAAAACTGCTATTCTTATTCCATAGCTGAATCTGCCAACAGGCACTAGCAGAATATTTTAGCGCAACAATTTTAGCCGGACCAGACAATTTGAGGATATCAAGTGGCGAGCTAGTAACGGCACCCATTTTGCACCAAAATCGCTTACGAAAAAAACAAAACAAAGGACACTCTCCCACACTCCTTCGTAACACGGAGATGAACGTCTCTCAGACTACTCACTAACAGTTACGATTTACGGCCCTTAAAAACAGTGTCGGAAAAAAAATAAACAGTACTTTTACCTGGAAAAAAATATAGCGCTTTAACAACACATACAAGAAGACAGAGCCGAAACTCCAACAGTAAAACAGCAGACTAACACGGGAACGCAAAACAAAGAACGACCAAAGACGACGAAAAGACGAGTAACCTACGACTTAACACACGACAAACATGCTCGGCTGCACCAGCCACTTTGGTCAAAGCTAAACCTAGTCCAGGTCCACCAAAACACTGTACAGCCACTTGGTCAAAGCTAACTAAGCTAAGTTAGGTTTACCAAACCACCCGGGATCAAAGGGGAAAACGTTTCTCCAAGAAACGCGGATTGGAAACACCAATCACTCCCGTAGCTACCTTCGTTGAGCAAAGCATACAACGACTCTGCGGTTTTAATTCCACCCGCGACCGGCCAAAGGGAAGCCTGTTCTGTGCCAACTCTTTGGCGTATTTAACTAAAAAAAAAACGTTCTAAGCTGCAACCGATAAACAACCTGAATTGTACATCAACTACAGGGGAACAAAGTCACGAGACCAAAACTCACACTTCTTATGAACTGCTTATACCCTCGTAACGAAACAAGGACGAAGTCAAAGGACAATACGACATATAAATATATCTATTGCTGTTCACAACTTCCTTAGATAGTTACTTACTAAATACGTATTAAAATACCCACGCAGGGGTTTCTGTTTTCAACAATCTAGACCAACACAATCTGAACCGAAACCAAGGCAAATAACAAGCATAAAAGATTCGTTTTTCAACGTACCGTGAGCTTAGTCGAGTGGAACCAACGGCGGGGCTTCTCCAAAACCAATGCGCATAGACGCAACGAGAGAAGCTTTCCAAAGCGGCTACCGCTCCGCACGTCTGCGTCCCTCGCTTCCACCTCGGCAAATCTCACAGCAGTCGATCCCGTCCTCAAGTCGCCAATTGTAGTTGATAAAAAAGTGAAAGTATTTGCCAAAGCCTGGGTTCGCTCAAAAAGATGTTCAGTCAGGTTTATTAAGAAAACAATACGATTGCAAACGGACCTCAAAGTAAAAACACAGAGTGATTCTTACAGGAGAAGGTAAAACAGCTTGACAAAACGGCTCCTTATATCTGCTTCAAACCAAAGAGGTGCTTTTGATTGGCCGAGTCGTCTATACGTCATCGTGAGGTGACGGGTATCACAGTGGCCGGGGAAATGAAACTCACTTTGAATATGCTGAAAGGCAGAAGGTGCGGCCCCTCTGACTTCAACAAAGAGAGGAGGAAGAGTGAGGCAGGGGAGGTGTTAAAGGGAGAGGGTAGGTGTTTACAATTACAAAAGGGAGAGTTGATGTGTTTATAATTACAAAAGGGAGAGAGAAACTAGAGGTTGCAGGGGACTTGATGAATAGGTATTGAAAGCAAACAATATGAATCTGAATAGTCTTGAGACTATGTTAAAATCCATGACACTGGTTCCACCACCAGGCAGCAGGGTCATCAGACATCACGGTTGGTGGCGTATCTGTATACATCTGCATCTCCTTCTCTGCCTGGTCCTGGACGGACTTCGACCTCTGCTGTGACGACATCTTTAGTGCATCCTCATCAGCAAAAAGCTCCTCCAGCGGAGACTTTCTGGGACGTTTGCAGGGAGGTGGTTGCTAAACAAACAAACAAACAAACAAAGAATAGGGTTATCACAAAAAAAAGTTAAAACATCCATTAAAGACATAGATCATTATTAAGATTAAGAACCCATCAAATTTCAGCTATCATACTTACATTCTCCTCTTCCTCGCTCTCCACTCCGTCCTCATTCTCATGCCTTTTCTCGGACCGCATTGAGAGTGTGACACCACCATCTTCTCCATGATCATCCTCTGTTGTCTACAGAGAAAATAATTGGCATTTACTGTAGATCAAACATTTTAATAACTGAAGAGGAGACAGTATATATTTGTACATGAATGACATTTCACCTGCTCAGAGTCAGTCAGCTTTCCCTTGATCCGGTCCCAGACCAGTGGCGGATACAGAAAGTGGCTGATGGGTAGGCCTGGAAAAATCTGGGTAGGCCTGAGTGAAACTCATCACCGCACGTTTTAGACCTATGTATGAGCAGCCAGATGAATGGATGGAACATCTCGCGATAATAACAAATGTTGCATAACCCTCGTTAGTGCACTGACAGGGATACAACCACAATTAAATAACTCCCTCGCTTATCAGAGGCTTCCTAATCATAAACTTGCATGCCACGGCGGGCTGTAATCATACAAACACAAATTAAATAGCCAATAGCCTACAGTAGCCTGTCACAATTCAGAACTCCCTCGCTCACAGAGGGTGCCTGCAATCATAAACATACATGCCACGGCGGGCCAGACTCAAATATGAAACCATGGCCTACCTTCATCATGATGATGATGATGATGATGATGATGATGATGGCCTACCTTATCGGTTGGTTATACAAGGCGGAGTCGTCTGGGTTTTGAATTGAAGAGACAGATTTGTCGTCATGATCCAATGTCTGTTAGTTCTCTTTCAAACGACAGAAGCGTCAGGTTGTTCAAGCGTCCGGTCAACATTGATGATCTCAGGCGTGTCTTGATCCGGTTTGTTGTGGAGAAAAGTCTCTGACGGTGTAGGCCTAGCGGTTGGCTCTTCAGAAGCCGGTGGCAGTGAAGGTCGCTTCGGTTGAACTTCCTCTTCCCCACTGAGCAAAGACACGTCTAAAAGACGTCTTTTAGATGTATTTTTTGACTTTTTCGGACGTCCATAGACATCCAATTAGGAGCCAGAGTGAATGTTTTTTTTTAACGTTCAGATATTGGACCCGTTTTGCACGTCCACAGACGTCTTAGAGGGGTCCAAGCCAGACGTGTGAATATTGAGGGGTCCAGCAGACGTACAAACGGGGTTCAGGACCGACGGACGTTATTAAGACCTGATCTGAACGTCTCCCTGACGTTGCGTGTTTGCTGGGTCAGAAGCCGGTGGCAATGAGGGTCGCTTCGGTGGAGCTTCAGCTTGTATGCTCACGTTAGCATTACACTCACGAGATGTTGAAGCTGTAGCCGTTTCTCCTTCTTCATCCCCAGGGCCCGCACACATCTCACCACGACCCTCCACTCTGTCTTTGGACAAGGCCTGGTCCAAACTTTCATTCTCTTCCAGACGTGGCTTTTGAAGAAAGCGGGTCAATGTTAGCTGTTTAGCCGTCATAGCGCGCGCACTGAACAACTGCCCGCCGGCGCCAATCAGATCACGTTAACTTACGCAGTACGAAAAAGACGGTTGACGCAATGTAAACGTAAGAGAGGAAGTTGAATATTATTAGTATTAATACATACTTTTAATCATTTCCAAGACAAAACTATTCACATTCAAGGTAGTTAGTGAAAATTAAACTTTAAAAATATTTTATTTTTATTTTATTATAAAAAATATGTATTTTCATGAATCTGACTGGGTGGGCCAGCTGTCAATCTGGGCGGGCCTAGGCCCACCCAGGCCCACCCATAGATCCGCGCCTGTCCCAGACAGTGGCACTATTGTCCATCTTTTGTTTGAAACGTGGATCTAATGCAGTGGCCACTTCAAGAAAGCTCCTGATGTCATCACTCTGCAAAACATAAATATTCTTTAAATATACGATTAAGTCACAGGAATAGAATTATTTCATTTATTCTTCATTCATTTCTTTATAGCCGCCTCAGTCATTTACCTGGTACCGCTTGGACAGGTTTGCCCAAACTTGCTTCTTAAGGTTGGATACAAATACTGTGTCTCCCTCTTCCACAGTAAAATGCACCTCTAGCTTTTGGAGAATTGGCAGGATCTGACTGCATGTTGGGTTCTTTTCAGTAGAAACGCAGAGCGTGGACGTGAAGAGAACTCTCATCACACTGATGAAGTCCTCTGCCTTCCGAAAATCTTCATCTGTCAGCCTAGAAAGTCTGTGTGACAAAGAATACAATTTCTGAGTTCAAACCCTCCCTTGCACAAAATAAACTTTTCACAGGTGTTGCACTGGGCCGACTCATCATTCCTCTGACAAAAATAAAGCCACACTTTGGAACGCCGCGGCTTGCTGTGGCTCATGATGGCGGCGCAGTGCCAACTAAAGCAAACGGCTCTACGGAAACTACTTCTTCTTCGTTGGTTTTTCTGGCGGACTGCAAACCAAAGGCAAACGCGCAAGCCACCAACACGGAAACTGAAATTAGCGCAAGTGAAATTTGTTTAGGAACCGATAAGCAGAATCGAAATTAAAATATATAAACGATTCCTTCGGAATCGGAATTTTAGAACCGGTTCCAATTTGGTCCCGGTTCTCGATGCCCAACCCTAGTTAGGAGAGGCGCTCATATTTAGTCTACAAGTGTCAGATAAACATGAAACTTAAGCAAAAGGTTCTATTTTAACAAATGCTGGGTTGAAGCTTCAAAGCATTGCCACCACCACAGAAGAAGACTACCTCGGAAAAATAATTTCACTTGGACAGAACGTGTCTAAATAAGTTATTTATTGGTAGCGCAGAGGCTTCAAAACCCAGCATTTGTTAAAATAGACCATTTTACTGAGGTAAGTGAAGTTTCATGTTTATCTGACACTTGTAAATATGAGCGCCTCTTTTGTCTGGCATGAGCGAGCGGAATGCGACAACGGGACTGAGAAGGGCTAGTTGAAATGTAGAGTAATATCTGAAATAAACCGTAACCCATAACCTGGCTGCACTCTAAGCTAAAGCTAAGTTCAGGAAATGAAGCCCAATGATAGCTAGCTAACACACTAGCTAGTGTTAGCTACCTAACTAACCCCCTCTGGACGCAGGTTTAGAACGCCCAAAACAAGGACAAAACGAGCCAGCACTTCTTTTGTGCCAAGAAGCATTAAATTGTTGAACAGCTGTTGATGCCTGCTGCAGTGATGATGATGTTGATGCGATGATGTTGGTGAGGATGGTGATGACGATGATGGTGGTTGGTTGTTACGTAATGCTACGTATAGATGTAGTATGAATGTACATGTCTAGTGTGTGTGTGTGTGGGATTGGTGTGTTGTGTCTTCCTGTGGTGTGTCTTCCTGTGTCTGTCTCTGTCTTCTAGCATTCCAGGAAGATCACTCCACCCTGCTGCAGTGCCGGTCATCAATCACCTCTCCCCCAACTCCACCTGCTGCCAATTACCTGTTAGATCCATTCACGTGCCCCGCCCATAACACACCCTATTTAAGCTCTGTTTGCCACTCCTCAGCCCCTCTCATTTTGATATTCTGTCCCTTTGGGTGAGTTCACTGCCAGTTAGTTTAGTATTTCCTTGTTAGTTTATTTGTTGTATTTCATGTTAGTCCATGGCCTAGGGGTAGTTAGACAGAGGCCTCTATACATTTACACGCAGGGAGTTCCTCTGTCTATTAACACCAGTTAGGCGGATGTTGTCTTTTGTTTGTGTATTTTTGGTCAGTTCTCTGGCCCGCTCATTAGTGTAGTTAGGCAGGGTTTCATTTCTGGTTTTAGTTGCCTGTCTTTATGTTAGTTAGTTATATAGATGGTCTTTTTGGTTCTAGTTTGTTCTTGTTACTTTTGGCAACATCCATTTCCCCCTAGGTCATGTGGCGTTTATCTTGTTTTGGCAGTGCTGTCTTGTATGTGATTCTGGTTCTTTAATATATGAGTTGCAACTCAAACGCTTGCTGTTGTTTCGCCTCCTTTTATTTGCACCCTCAGCTGCTTGAGATCCTGTGTTTTTCTGTTATCCGGGTTATGTTATGTTATTACCATTTAGTTACACAATAACTACATACACATATCTGTATTTACTGGAGGGTCATAACATAAAATGGGGGCTCGTCCGGGATCTCAAGCAGTTGGTGTAAATAACTTGTGAAATTGTAATTTGGGAGGACTAGGTTGTTGTAGGGCCTTTGGGAGGTCTGGTCGGCTTTGCTTTGTCTTTTTGTAGGTCAAGTGTTTGTAGGGTGCTGTGGCACAGGTGAGGTGCCTGGTCCTGATTAGATTGGTTGGCTAAAGATGGCTTCTGGTGGTAAGGGGTTTGATTTGGAGGCCTTTGTTAGTGATCCTTCTGTGGTAGTGTTTGATGACTGCCGCGTCCAAGACCTATTGTGTATTGCAAAGCAGTATAACATCTCAGTCAGCAAGACAGCTAGAAAGCAGGAGGTTAGGACTGCTGTAGCAGACAAGCTAGTGGAGCTGGGTGTTTTCACGTGCTCTGAAATGCACCCAGAGGAGGATCTGGGGGAGGAGGTGGCGGAGGCCATTGGGGGTGAGGTAGCTCCTGCCCCAGTGGTCGAGCAGGAAGAAGACAAAGCAGGTAGGCCAGGGATGTCTCTACCAGAACCGTCTGAGGGGGATTCCTCCCCGACCCTCTCTGGTGCTGGTTCCACTTCTGTGGGACTAGGTGGGCCAGCTGGAGCTAGGCTGAAAGTCAGGTTGGCTCGCCTACAGATAGAGAGAGAAACCATGGAAAGGCAAGCTGCTCAGGAGGCTCAGAAGCTTGAAAATGAGCATAGGCTAGCCATGCGCAAACTAGAGCTTGAGGCAGAGACCAGAATACAGCTGCGTCGAATGGAGCTAGAGAATGCGGCTGCTGTAGCGCAAACAGCCTCCCTGTTCTCTGGGCGTGACGTGCGGCGTCTTATAGACCTTCCCCCGTTTAGGGAAACGGAGGTTGACGCCTATTTTGCCACTTTTGAGCGTCTTGCTACTGCCCTTAAATGGCCAAAAGACGTTTGGCCCACTTTAATGTTAGGCAAGCTGTCAGGAAAAGCACAAGACGTTGTGGCTGCTTTGCCGCTCAAAGACAGTATGAACTATGAACTAGTCAAGGCTGCGGTGCTCCGCGCCTATGAACTGGTGCCGGAGGCATATAGGCAGCAGTTCAGAGAATACCGTAAAAGCGCCTCTCAGTCCTTTGTGGAGTTCGCTAGAGAAAAACGAACTCTGTTTGAGAAGTGGTGCTCCGCCAGCAAAGCGACTGATTTACATTCAGTCTGCGAGTTATTCCTACTGGAGGAGTTTAAAAAGTGCGCGCCTGAGCGCTGCGTGGTCTATTTGAATGAGCAAAAAGTTGCTTCATTGAGCGAGGCTGCAGTTTTTGCTGACGAGTTTACCCTCACACACAAAAATGTGTTCGTTCCATCACGCATAAAAGCAGCAGATGCTGCCCAGGCAGCCCCCGCTAAAACATTTACCTCGAAGCCACCCCCTGCGTCGACCAGGGAAGAGCGAGAGTGCTTTTACTGCCACAAAAAGGGACACGTTATAGCTGACTGCTTTCTTGCTAAGAAGCGAAATGTAAGCACCACACGCCCCAACGCATTCGTTAAGACTGTGTCCAAACCGACTGACGGCGATGGCACCGTTAAAGATAATGATGGCTATAAGCCGTTCATATTTGAGGGTACGGTTTCCCTTGTTGGGGACCCTGACGTTAGGCCAATCCGTGTTCTTAGGGACACTGGAGCATCACAGTCCTTGTTGTTAGATGGGGTTTTGCCCTTGTCGGATGTGACTGCGTGTGGCTCTAACGTCATTGTGCAAGGCGTTGAGATGGGGTATGTCAGTCTTCCCCTGCACCAAGTGCAGATTAACAGTAGTCTGGTTTCCGGCCAGTTCAAGGTAGCTGTGCGTTCAGCATTACCCGTGCCAGGGGTACACCTCCTCATGGGGAACGATATAGCGGGCGGTAAAGTTTACCCTGTGTTGGAGGTTTTAGAGCGCCCTGAGACCCACAGGGAGGATGACGTGGGGAGTTTCCCTGCAGTTTATCCTGCCTGTGTGCTTACACGCGCACAAGCACGGAAGGGTGGCGAGCAGGTTGACCTTTCTGACTCTATCCTAGCCACTTCCCTTACCAGTGATACTCTACCACCTGAATGCCTGTCTAACCAGCACCAAGATAAGCCCTTGAAAGTGGATATGCCTTCTATCACGTTACCGCTCACGCGTGACCAGCTCATAGTAGCTCAGAAAATTGATTCTTCCCTCGCGCATTGTTTTAGATTGGCTATCACTCCCGAAGCTGCCGAAACTAGACCCGTAGCTTACTATGTGGATGAAGGGCTATTAATGAGAAGGTGGTCCTTACCTGTTTCAGCTGGCCTGGACTGGGGTGTGGTGACCCAAGTGGTTGTGCCTGCTCCGTATCGCCAGCAGGTGTTGTCTCTGGCACATGACAATCCATGGGCTGGTCATTTGGGTATATCCAAAACGTATAACCGAGTGCTACAACATTTCTTTTGGCCTACATTAAAATCTACGGTGGTCCAGTATTGTAGGTCCTGCCATCGATGCCAGGTTACGGGGAAGCCCAACCAAGTTATTCCACCTGCCCCTCTGTATCCAATCCCGGTGGTAGGGGAACCTTTTTGCCATGTCATCGCTGACTGTGTGGGGCCGTTGCCGCGTAGTAAATCCGGTAACCAATACCTCCTGACCATTATGTGTGCCACTACTCGGTTCCCAGAGGCGATTCCACTCCGTACAATCACTACCAAGGCAATAGTCCAGGCTTTGACTAAGTTCTTCTCGACTTTTGGTTTTCCCAAAACACTGCAGACTGACCAGGGATCTAATTTCCTTTCGCGCATTTTCAAACAGGTGTTAGCTGTGCTGGGTATTACG
This sequence comes from Borostomias antarcticus, assembly GCF_949987555.1. Classification (NCBI taxonomy): domain Eukaryota; kingdom Metazoa; phylum Chordata; class Actinopteri; order Stomiiformes; family Stomiidae; genus Borostomias; species Borostomias antarcticus. The sequence goes on along the minus strand of NC_140257.1, from coordinate 7,292,930 downwards.
CACAAGGTATCTTCAGCATACCATCCTCAGTCACAAGGCGCCTTAGAACGCTGGCATCAGACATTTAAGTCAGTGTTGCGTAAATACTGTTTGGAAAGTGGGAACAGCTGGGACGAGGGAGTCCCGTTTGCGTTATTTGCACTCAGGGAATCAGTGCAGGAGTCCCTTGGCTTTAGCCCAGCCGCGTTAGTTTTTGCGCACACGGTGCGGGGCCCTCTGCAGGTTCTTAAAGAACAGTTGATGTCCACAGACCCGTCCATCAAACCCACCAATGTGTTGGAGTATGTTAGCAGGTTTCGAGAGCGCCTACATCAGGCGTGCGCTCTGGCGAAGGAGGCCCTTGGCACTTCCCAGCGCACCATGAAAGCGCGTTATGACAGAAAGGCTGTGGCGCGTTCGTTTGTGGTTGGAGATCAGGTTCTGGTTCTCTTACCGATTCAGGGTTCTGCGCTATCTGCTCGCTTCTCAGGTCCCTATTTCGTTGAAGAGAAGCTAAGTGACACAGACTACGTCATCCGTACTCCTGACCGTAGACGTCAGTCTAGAGTGTGTCAGGTTAACATGTTGAAATTGTATCATGCTGGACCCCCGCTGGAAAAGGATGGTGTGCTGCCGATCTCTGTAGTCCCTGTGTCCATGGTGTACACTTCTGACTGTGATGAAGATGGCCTGGTGCTCAGGAATGCTTCTCAGCTATGCGCTAGGCTGTCCAATTCAGAGGTGTTGGCAGATTTATCGTCTCACCTTAGTCACTTGAGCAAAGAGCAGTATAGAGATATTGCTCAACTTATCAATGGCTATCCCATGCTCTTTGGTGACACTCCAACCCAAACCACAGTTATCCAGCATGATATTGTTGTAAACGACTCTGCACCCATCCGTCAGCATCCCTACCGGGTCAATGCTGCCAAACGTGCCATTATGAAACAAGAGGTGAAATATATGTTGGACCACAAGCTTGCTAGAGTTAGTTCAAGTCCCTGGAGTTCGCCGTGCTTGTTGGTGCCCAAGCCCGACGGTACATCCAGATTTTGCACGGACTTTCGCAAAGTGAATACAGTTACTGTCCCCGACTCCTACCCGCTCCCACGGATGGAAGACTGTATCGACAATATTGGTTCCGCACGTTTTGTCAGTAAACTCGATTTACTTAAAGGCTATTGGCAAGTCCCATTAACACCTCGGGCTTCCAACATCTCCGCCTTCGTAACACCTGATGATTTCCTGCAATACAATGTCCTGGCTTTTGGCATGCGTAACGCTCCAGCCACCTTCCAAAGGCTGGTCAACACTGTATTGTTAGATGTTCCAAATTGCAATGCCTATCTCGACGACCTGGTTGTGTACACCAGTTGCTGGGAGGAACACATAAGCATATTGAGACTAGTGTTTGATAGGCTTGCATCTGCTTCGTTAACTGTCAACCTTGCGAAATGTGAATTTGGTAAGGCGACAGTCACGTATTTAGGAAAGCAGGTTGGGCAAGGTACAGTCAGAGCTTTGGATGTTAAAGTTAAGGCTATAGCTGACTTTCCTGTTCCTACGACCAAGCGTGAGCTTCGCAGGTTCATAGGCATGGCTGGGTATTATCGTTCCTTTTGTAGGAATTTTAGTTCAGTCACTGCCCCGTTAACTAGCCTGCTTAGCACCTCACGACAGTTCGGCTGGTCCACTGAGTGTCAACATGCCTTCGAGAGCGCTAAGGTGCTGTTGAGTAGTGCTCCTGTTCTAGCCGCTCCAGATTTTGCGCTTCCATTTAAACTGGAGGTTGACGCGAGCGCTCTAGGAGCTGGGGCCGTGTTACTTCAAGAAAGTACAGGCGGAATTGATCACCCTGTCTGTTTCTTTTCGAAAAAGTTCAACAAAGCCCAACTCAACTATGCCACCATAGAAAAGGAAGCTCTTGCGTTATTGTGGGCACTCCAACATTTCGAAGTGTATGTAGGTTCCAGTTCGGTCCCCGTACTAGTTTACACAGACCATAACCCCTTGGTGTTCCTGGCGCGAATGTACAACCATAACCAGCGATTAATGCGCTGGGCGCTGGTAATCCAGAACTACAACCTGGAAATAAAGCACAAGAAGGGTGTGGATAATGTGTTGGCAGATGCCTTATCGCGTGCGCATTAGAGGCTTTAGTTTAGGGTTTGTTGAAGGTGTTAACGTCTACACTACAGGTGTACAATGTAGTTGTTGTACTGTTGTACCGGACAGTGTAATGTATGTTACAGGCTTACATAAACAAACATGTGTAGGTTTATACATGTTTGTTCTTGTTGGTGGACGTGTTACGTAATGCTACGTATAGATGTAGTATGAATGTACATGTCTAGTGTGTGTGTGTGTGGGATTGGTGTGTTGTGTCTTCCTGTGGTGTGTCTTCCTGTGTCTGTCTCTGTCTTCTAGCATTCCAGGAAGATCACTCCACCCTGCTGCAGTGCCGGTCATCAATCACCTCTCCCCCAACTCCACCTGCTGCCAATTACCTGTTAGATCCATTCACGTGCCCCGCCCATAACACACCCTATTTAAGCTCTGTTTGCCACTCCTCAGCCCCTCTCATTTTGATATTCTGTCCCTTTGGGTGAGTTCACTGCCAGTTAGTTTAGTATTTCCTTGTTAGTTTATTTGTTGTATTTCATGTTAGTCCATGGCCTAGGGGTAGTTAGACAGAGGCCTCTATACATTTACACGCAGGGAGTTCCTCTGTCTATTAACACCAGTTAGGCGGATGTTGTCTTTTGTTTGTGTATTTTTGGTCAGTTCTCTGGCCCGCTCATTAGTGTAGTTAGGCAGGGTTTCATTTCTGGTTTTAGTTGCCTGTCTTTATGTTAGTTAGTTATATAGATGGTCTTTTTGGTTCTAGTTTGTTCTTGTTACTTTTGGCAACATCCATTTCCCCCTAGGTCATGTGGCGTTTATCTTGTTTTGGCAGTGCTGTCTTGTATGTGATTCTGGTTCTTTAATATATGAGTTGCAACTCAAACGCTTGCTGTTGTTTCGCCTCCTTTTATTTGCACCCTCAGCTGCTTGAGATCCTGTGTTTTTCTGTTATCCGGGTTATGTTATGTTATTACCATTTAGTTACACAATAACTACATACACATATCTGTATTTACTGGAGGGTCATAACAGGTGACATTGTGGTGTTGGTGATGGGCGTACATTTCAATGTTTTCTGTATGCTTGATGTGTGCTAAACAAATTCCTCTCTGGGGCAATAAAGGTTTCAATTCAATTCAAAATAACTCAAGGCCCGAGGAGTTGGAGATACTGTGCACGTTCTCTCAAAGTGCTTTGGCTAAGGTTAGCTACTACAAGCTAGCTAGTCCTTGTCACCAACACTTTCCTCACAACGTACGTAGCAAAACTATTCACACAGCAAGCAATGTCAGCTGACTGGAACTGTCTCGTGAGTAGAATAACTAGTGTTGTGAAATACATTTAAGAACTGGTCAGTTGATAGGTTGCACAGCAATTGAGGGACAATATCATTAGGCTAGGTTAGGTAGCTAGCAAAGTCAACTTGCCCAGCTGGTATGGTTATAGGCTCATTCCTATGGGATAGCTTAGTAGTTTGTGATTTAGCAATGGGTTGACTAATCACTAGATCAATATTTTCAGTTGGGGATACAGGGCTGTACATTGCGACATATATGGCGCATGTGCTATGAAAAAAAGTCTGTGCGATTAATTTATTTGCCCTGTAGCACGCGTGCGACAGACAGCGAGCCGCTTGTATGTAACGTTAGCGGGTTTTTCCGTGTTGAAGCCGGGAGGACGAGTGAGGTGAAATGAAGTGAGAGCAGTCAGGTCAGCTAGCCTATAGCTTCCCCCGGATCAGTAAACTCTGTTCGGGCAAGTGCCTCATGCAGTTGTCTGATTGGACAAGTAAAAAATAGACTATAGTTGAAGTGTGATAAATATGTAACGTTATCTAAAAAATACAGTCTAGAAACACGACGTGGAGCTACACATGCACCCAGTAGCCTAGCCCAGTGGTTCTCAAACTTTTTCTGCCCAAGGCACACCAAAGGGCAAGCCAAAATCTCAAGGCACACCTATGTTCATATCCTTGCAAAATAGCCCCTATAACACGTGCTATTACTCTTATGACTCACTGCTAATTTTTATTTAGTGCCTATTTGCTAATTCCAAACAATACAAACATCTATATAACTCAAAATATTTATTAACAAAATAATTGAAGAATTAATTTAAAGCTTTATAGATTTAAATCAAAGCAGCAATACACCCATTAAACCAGACAGGTCACAACATTAAAGTGAGGTCATGGAACTTAAGAGGAAGAGACAGAAGTGCGTGTGTGTGTGTGTGAGCGAGAGAGAGAGAAGGAGAGAGAGAGAGAGGAGGGGTAGATCTGGCCTGAGACAGCAGTAGTTTTATCTCTAGTGTACAGTAATCACTCTTTACAGAGAGAAGGCCTGAGAATGAAAACTCATTTGAATAACAGGAACTACTAAACACAATTCAACTCAGTATGCATTCAGTTAAAAAAAAAAAAAGTCTAAAATTGTGCTGTGAGTGTGCAGGTGTGGCAAGCAGGATGAACTGGAATGGGATCCTGGAAGCAAAGCACAAAAGCACAGAAAAAAAGACTTAAACTTTTAGAAATGTTTCATAAATATATCTTATCTATTCATCATTTATGTATGTACACGTTGATTATTATTTAATTATGAATGAATAATTATTGAAATGAGGCTTACAGATCCTTATTATAATGTGTTACCAAATTGTAGGCCTAATTAGCCTATAATGTGTTAAAGAAATTGTGTAATTTAAAATTGAATCAGTAACATTTACTATTATCAATAGGTTTTGCCTACTAACAAGCTAGTGAGACACATGTGCCTGTCGCTGGCTGCAGATTTTCTAAATCCTTGGTGGTACTGAAGAGAGGGCCACTCGCAAGTCCTGTTCAACAGAGAGGCGCGACCTGCTCTTGTTCTTCATATACACCAGAGTAGAGAACACCAGCTCACACAGGTAGGTAGTGGGGAACTGAAGAAGTTGCTCAATAGCGTGGCTGGAGATGGTCGGGTACTCTGATGCAGAAGGCAACCGAAACGGATCCAGAGGGAGCTCACTCAATTTGAGTTTCAGCGTGCGGTCCATACGGAGCTCTGCGCATTCCTCTCTCTCTCTCCCAAAGTGAGATTTTCTGTTGATTCCTGGTTGAAAGGGTCTCAAATCCAGTCATAGTCCTCGATGTCGTCCACACGTGGGAAGTAGCGCTCAAACCTCTCTTTTAATGTTTTAATGTGCGCGGCAAATACAACGCGCTCTCTGTCTGCCTGGGGCGCGGCTGATGTCAGTGGGAACATTTCGAATTTGATTTTTAACTATTCCAGACAATCCGAATCGAATATTTACCCAGGCCATGAACTAATAATAAAATAACCATTATAATAATTAATTATTTATTATTATTATTATTTTACATAAATTGTCACAAAATTGCACGGCACACCCGGACTTGCCTCACGGCACACCGTTTGAGAACCACTGGCCTAGCCAATGTTTGAGCCGAAGTGGAGCCTCCATCTACGTAGTTTGTGCGCTGCTGTCTGTCAATCAACAAGCATAATTTGTCAAGGAGACTTCCCACACCATAAGCGCGAGTACCTACAACATGCGAATCAGAGGCGCTGCCCTGACTGACTGATTGAGCGACCGTCTTTTTGGCTGGCTGAACCTAAAGTTAAACGACGCTAGCTTGCATTAATGTTCCTCCAGCCACCTAAAAGTGCCAGTTAAAGCAACAGCAAATGCAACGAAATATCAGTTAAGCGTAGCCTAATCTAGCCTATTATTTATGTAAGCTATGTAAAAAAGGCAGTGATTTTGGTAGGAGAAGACAGGACCATCACGGAGTGGAGGGACAGGTGAGAGGAGAGGATAGAGGTTGTTGAGAGGAGAGCAGGAGAAGAGAGAGGAGAAGGAAGGGGACAGGGCAGGATGAGAGATTAGAAAGAGTGATGATTTAGAAGGAATGAGTATGCAGTTAAGCATCAATGGGCATCAAACATAACTTTTTTTTAAAGTTAAAACATTCAATCTATTATTCTCACCCCATAACTCAAAATTAAAGAAAGCATATTTCATGTAGGCTAAACATGCTGTTTCAGTATACTTTTCAATTATATATGTCTCACGATTTTGTTATTTTCATTCTTTAAAAGTCACCAGAATACCGGAAAACTAGGTCTCTGAAACTTTTTTGGGGAAGGACGCCCAGACCCCCGCTTTGGTATAGAAATCCTCCTTATATTAGCTGTCTTTAGCTTGGCACCACCACACCAAGACATCAATTCCACAGGAAACACTGGTTCCTTGTTCAGATCATAGAGAAAAACCCAAACAAACGAGCAAAGGAAAAATATGTTGAAATTATTAATGAAAAAGAAGATAACCCAAATCATGAAGACACCGCAAAATCAAAAGCCGGGAAAACCTAAAGATGCTTGTCTGAAAATATTTGTTATTATTTCATATTGTATACGTACAGATGTGGGAAGTTAGAAATGTCACATGCTGCAGCATTTCACCTTCGCGGTATTTGGCAGGGAAATCCCGTTGGAAATCTCGTGGGATTTCAGACGGGTGTTATTTCGTTTTAGTGATGCACCACCGCCAGGTGGCGTCTTTGAGTAGATTTAGCAGGCTGGGCTCAGTGTTTTCTCCTATAGTCTACGAATTAAGCATCATTAAGTTTCATATTATTTAATTTAAATGCTCTGTTGTAAAGCACTTTGAGCTGAATTTATCTGTATAAAAGGTGCTATACAAATAACGTTTAATTGTTATTATTACCTTGTTCTCAAACACATGTTTTCTCCATCTGGATGTAATTTAATTATTACGAACACCTATATCTAGGCCTACAGTAGCCTATCTATCTCGGTAACTGACGTCGGGTCAAGACGTGGTGGCTGTTAGGTCAAATGCGCAAAATAACAGTATTGTAAATATATTTGTTAGTAAAGATGTGGTGAACGTGGGGGTTTTGCGTTTTGTTTCTGGAACGCATTCAACTGGTAGGCTACTCGTAAACCCCGGAAGTAAATTTGAAGACGGGGCACCAGCTTATGTAGCCAAGTCTGAGCGCAGTAGGCTATATGGCTTCAGCACGATACAAAGAAAAAATAAGCTTGATCGACTTGTGGATCCATACAAAATTGACATAGTCGCCATGAGTAAAGATCACTCATTGCCAATCATATCCGGACATTAACTATCTTGTGCATAGATAGTGGCAGGTTTGACAGTGAGTGCGTTCACATGCACAATATACACAATATTTTGTTATTTGAATGATCTTGAATATATATATATTCAAGATCATTCAAATAAGAAAATATCGTGTATGTTTTTATTTATTTATACCGGCCGCCAGCCGTTCCATGAACGGCTATAGGGAATGCGCAGTTTCGCGCTGGCTACAGCCTATTATATGCACAGTTTCGCGCTACGTAGGCTATTATAAATAAGTATTATTCATTGGGGGAGCTTGGACTCGCTGGGGACTGGTGGAGAGAGCCAGAGCCTCCCCAGATCCGACATCCTCCAGTTGGCTGAAGAGCTGCGCGCTTTGGCGTCCAGCCACCGGCGGCGCCCCTCGCAGTGTCCACAGAAAATACCCCCACCAAAATACCTGAATGGTGAAGACAAGCTGCAGCAAGAACAGAACTGTCTACCAATGCATGAAGTGCACCATAGCTGTCTGTGAGAGGCTATAGCAGAGGATATGTGCGAAGTGTATTTGAGCTGCCGCCTCAACCGTGCGTAAGAGCAGAGTGCATCAACTCGTGTATAGCTACAACTAGTAGCCCATAGCCATTAAAACGGCTTATTGTTTTATTCATATATCAACTAGATAATTCGATAATAATGTGTAGCCTAGTAGGCTATAAAATGAATTAAATAGGGTCTAATAAGCCTTAGCCTTGGCAGACCATGCACAAGCTTCACCTGAAGCTGGACCTACACTTCCTGATTGCAGGCCACACCAAGTTTGCCCCTGACTGGTGCTTTGGCTTGATCAAGCAGCACTATAGGAAGACCAGAGTGGAGACTTTTACTGACATTGCTGGGGTGGTGAGAGACAGCGCTCCTGTGAAGAAAGTCAACATCCCACAGCTTGTCGGACTTGAGGACGGCACAGTGCTTGTTGAAAGCTACAACTGGCACCAGCATCTGAGTAGCTATTTCAAAAAACTCCCAAACATTGAGTTACCAGCACTTCAGGTAATTATCATTGTCATGTATTAGCGATTCCATTTTATGGACATGGTATGGTTGTATTTTATTTGTGGCCAATATTTTGATGCTGGGATGCCTGGTGTGGTTGAGGCCAGAGAACACCATGATGCAACATCAGTCAGGTGTCGGCTGCTGTGCAACGCTGATGTCCAGCCCCCCCAAAGATGGTTTTCAGGTGCAAGCCCCACCCGGACATGGCCAGACAGCAGTATCTGATCATGGATGGCTGTGACTGTGTCCATGATACAGGCAGTGCAATTACATAACATGTCAAGTATACTGTACAATAGTGCAGAGTAAGTTCTCTATTGTATAGACAAGGTGTTCAATTGCTCAAGTGTTGTCAGGTGTTGATTCAAGTGATAGTGTACAGTAGTGCAGAGTCAGTTGTCTATTGTATAGACGAGGTGTTCAATTGCTCAAGTGTTGTCAGGTGTTGGTTCGAGTGTACAGTGGTGCAGAGTTAGCACCACCATAGCTAAGAACCATTTTAATTACAATTTACTTCTAAGGGCAAATACTTTACTTTCATTTCTTCATATCAATATAAAATCAATATCCTAGTAGATGTCCAAATAACCCACTGTGTCCTGGGTCTACTTATTCACCACCTAAAGGGAAGTGCAAAACAGCAAGTCATGACCTTTATCCAGAAACAAAGGTTGAACCCATTGCAGCAAAATAGCTAACATTACAGGAATCATCCGTGTAACTGCTTTAGCCACTGACCGCTACCATTAATGTTATGGAAGCTGCTGCTAGTTGTTGTGAGCCCATGCGCTTACTGGCTATCCCGCTCTCATTGTGCTGGATTAGCATTGGAAGCATTGGAACTGATGTGTCCAGGTGACGAGACCCATCTTTATTTATTGGACATTACCGTCCTACCAGTCCCACACAGAAACAAGCCAGCCGACACACATAAGCCAGGCGTGACCTGGCCTGATTGTAATAGATCCACAAAGTCATGAGGTAGGTTGAATCCAAGTACTTTATTTCAAACTGTAATCCAAATATCACCATGAAAATCATATTTTATGAAACATAATGATGTTTTGGCACTGGTTCTTGTCCAAGTCTATTCAGCGTCCTTTGCCTGACAGAAGCAAAACAAGGAATCATTATTAATAAGCTTCTTTTTTTTTTTTCGTAAGAAACATGTATATTGTGAACTCATTTTGACAGGAAAGTAACTTTGAGGTCAGAGAAGGCCCAAACAAATAATTTGCATTTTTGATAAGGTATAACTTGAAATAGTTATTCCAGTAGGACATTATTCAGGTTTAACCTTAAAGGAGTAGTAAAGGGAATCTTACTTTATGGCAAATTATTTGTCAGAACGCCAATTAACAGCTAGGTGAGTTTCTTGTCTTTGAAATCCAGAGTTTAACATGTTTTTGAATGATTTTTCAAGATGCCCATCCACATCCATTGTATGACCAAAACGGTGGTAGAGCAATTATCAACTTTCTCGAAAATGCTAGCTTTGTCAACGTTTTGAGCTGAACCATTGTATATGATCATAAGTAACCTTAAAACAGGGCTAAACATGCATTTTCCCTTTACTACTTTAATGGAACAGCAAATTAAACCTTACCTTTCCAGAGTCACGGCTCTTGGCTCTGAGCTTGTTGACCTGAGTCTCAGCGATGTCAGCACGCTCCTCAGCCTCCTCCAGCTCATGCTGAACCTTCCTGAACTTGGACATGTGGCCATTGGCTTGCTCCTCCTGGGAGATATTGAGAGAAATACATCAGCAAGGTTAGAAAATTGTTGCAGAATGGCAATTAGGTTTTTTAATATCACCGAAGTGAATTCATGTTCTATTTGGTAATAAGGGGAAATACAGGTGAAGTTAGAAGGATAATTGAGATGTGGTTGATTGGAGGGTGGGTTTAAACCTTTGTGACAACACACTAATCCCTTTGGAAAGGGCAAACTCACTACTCCCGTTGGAAAGGGCACACTCCACCAAGCAGCTCAAGTGCTTAACATGAATGGAAACCTGGTTAAAGGTTTGTACTGTACTGTACTGTAACAAGAAAAAGCTACAGTGTAAATCCTGACTTACAGCCTCCTCAGCCTGTCTCTTGTAGGCCTTCACTTTAAGCTGCAGCTTGTCCACAAGGTCCTGAAGTCTGCTCATGTTCTTCTTGTCCTCCTCAGTCTGAAGCAGATATGAATGTAAAATGTTTAATGTTCACACACACACATGCTATTCATTCTATACACATACACACACACACACACACATGTATGCAAAAATATATATACAGTATTATGTTCACATACATATATGATGTCTGTATAATGAGGAGTGTATTGGAGTGTGAGTTGTTACCTGGTATGTCAGCTCCTTGACTCTGCGCTCGTACTTGCGGACTCCCTTGATTGCGTCTGCACCTCTCCTCTGTTCAGCATCAATCTCTCCCTCCAGCTCACGCACCTGCATGGAGAACATGAGCTCATTGAGAAGATTTTATCAATTACATGCCATAAAAACATTTTACCCCATTCAAGGCAACTCAGGTAATTCTACCACTGCTATTAACTCACCCTGCTCTCCAGTTTCTGGAGCTGCTTCTTGCCACCCTTCATGGCCAGGTTCTCAGCCTCATCCAGACGGTGCTGAAGGTCCTTGACTGTCACCTCAAGATTCTTCTTCATCCTCTCAAGGTGAGAGCTGGTGTCCTGCTCCTTCTTCAGCTCTTCAGCCATCATGGCTGCCTGCCACCACAGAACACAGCTTGGGTGAGGTGGAGAAGTACTGCTAGGTAAGTCAGCATAGCTGTTATGGGTGGTAAAAGTTGATTGGTTAGCAAACAGTACAGTGTGATGAGGGTGAAAGATGCATACAGATTAAACTTATCTAGACTCACATCAGTGATGGCCTTCTTAGCCTTCTCCTCAGCATTCCTGGCCTCCTGGACGGTGTCATCCACCTCTCCTTGCACCTGCACCAGGTCACCCTCAAGCTTCTTCTTGCTGTTCAACAGGCTGGTGTTCTGGAAGGATTAAACAATGATACGTTTAAAAATAACTTCCACTATGAATGTTCCATGGCTTTATCTGTGTCTGTGTGTTAGCACCTGGGAATGCAGCAGTCCCACTCTCTCACTGGCGTCCACCAGCTCCTGCTCAGCCACTTTGCGGCCTCTCTCTGTCTGCTCAAGAGCCGCTCTCAGCTCCTCAATCTCAGCCACCATCAGACCGTTTCTGCGGTCCACCATGGCTGCCTGCTCCTTCATGTCCTCTGCAGCACGGACAGCATCGTCCAGTTGCAACTGGGCATCCTAGAAACACAGATATGACATATTATTTACTACACATAATCTAAGTTGTCTAGTACTCTAGCAGCTGTGTCTGTATATGTGTGTGTCTGTGGGAAGAAAAAAAACAAGATCAGAATGTATAACAGCAATTTTAATTCAGTTCTGCTGTACGGCTCAGAAAGCTGGCGAGTTGTTGAGAATGACATGAAGAAGATCAATGCATTCCACAATGGATGTCTCCGTAGGAAATGTTGCATCTTCTGGCCGGAAAGGATTTCCAATGAGGACCTGTGTAAAAATACAAACTGTCGCAGTGTAGTGCTGGAAATTAAACAGTGCCGGCTCCAATGGCTAGGACATGTCCTCAGAATGGACCAGGACTGTATTCCCAAAGTAGCCTTGAGATAGAACCTGGAAAGAGGAAACAAGGGAGGCCAAAAACAACTTGTCGAAGAACTGTGACCTCTGAAATGAAAATGGCTAACCTAACTTGGGGCGAGGCACAAAGTGCTGCACAGGACAGAACCAGATAAAAGCAGATATACTGGACAAGTATGTAATGGGAAAACATGTTTGGAGAGGTGTGGCCACAGCTGGTTCAACGTGTGCATGCATGCACAAGATCCAATCGTCAACAATGGGCATTCTTCTATGGCCGTATGGGAATGTGGGCGTACCCAGACCCACAAACCATAAGGGTTGAAGAAGACTGAATTTACCCTGGCAGATGGAATTTTACTCATGACTAGCTTGTTGCTAGCTCATATCAGGCTCATAGTGCAGACGTTACATACTGTAGCTTTAAATCTAGGATATGATCCAATCTAGGCCAGCATTACTGGACTGAAAGCGGTTTTATTTTCTTCTCTGCAGTGTAATCATTATTATAAAGATTCTCAGTACCTTGAGCTGTCCCTGCACATTCCTCAGCTGCTTCTGGGCCTCTGCTGCTTGGCGGTTAGCGTGGCTCAGCTGGACCTCCATCTCGTTCAGGTCTCCCTCCATCTTCTTCTTCACTCTCAGGGCGTCGTTCCTGCTGCGGACCTCAGAATCCAGGGTGCTCTGCATGGACTCAATCACCCTCTGGCTGTTCCTCTTGATCTGCTCCATCTCCTCATCCTTCTCTGCCAGCTTCCTGTCCACCTCACCCTTGATCTGGTTCAGCTCCAGCTGCACACGCAGAATCTTGGACTCCTCGTGCTCCAGTGTTCCCTGAATAAATGGAAGTAATCAGTTTGTTATATAAGAACTGTGACGATATTCATTATTTCCAAATGAAACTGTATTCTACTTTTCTAATTTTAGTTGTACCTCAGCCTCCTCCAACGCAGTCTGGATCTCAGACTTCTCTGTCTCCACTGTCTTCTTGGCCTTCTCCAGTTCATGGATGCTCTTGCCAGTCTCTCCGATCTGCTCAGTCAGGTCAGAGATCTCCTCTGTGATTTGAAACAGAAACATTTTACATGAACATAACTAATCCACAGCACAATTGAGTCATTAAATGAGAAACAGTTCCTTCCACTACTTCGGGTTGTTCTGTGGAAAATACTCTACTAAAAGCATCATGCACTGCATTTAGCTCACGTTGCAAGTTCTTGTTCTCTCTCTTCAGAGTCTCCAGCTGGTCAAGAGCCTCCTCGTAGGAGTTCTTCATCTTGAAGAGTTCTGTGCTGAGAGAACGAGCCTCCTTCTGAGCTCCCTCCAGCTCAGCCTGACCCTCCTCAAACTTCTGCTTCCACTCTGCCAGAACCTACAGTAGGAGGAAGCACATGCGAAAGCCGCCTTTAACACTAATTGCATTTAGAAAATGATAATGACTACATTTGCCATTGAGGTCGTTATGAACCAACAGCACAATAGTAGAATGTGTTAAAATCGCTCTAAGCCCCTCAACCCTCCAATTGCGTGTTCAGGTTCCTTTCCATGCCATCTAGTAAAGCATGTGGACCAATGATTGCCAATAAACTATCATTTCACCTTATTGAAACTTAGTTGTGGTATAATCTTTTTCACCTTGTCAAAGTTCCTCTGCTTCTTGTCCAGGTTGGCGGCCAATGCGTTGGCCCTCTCAACGTCAATCATTAGGTCTTCCACCTCTCCCTGCAGCCTCTGCTTGGTCTTCTCCAGAGAGGCACACTTGGAGTTGGTGGCCTCGATGGTCTCCTCAGCCTCCTGGAGACGCTGAGCCAGCTTCTTCCTGTTTGGGACAAAAGAGGCTTTGTGAAGGTGCTCTGTCCTGATCGAAAGTTTATAAGTTCCATAAGTAGCTTTACATCGCGATTCTTCTTAGCAATCTACTTCGCCAACGGGAACGGCATATAATGTCTCTTGGGGAAGGCCTTCTGGTTCCTTTGACTTACTTGGCCTCCTCCAGCTCCTCTGTCCTCTGGATGGCATCGGTCTCATACTTGGATCTCCACTGAGCCACCTCAGAGTTAGCCTTGGACATGCCGCGTTGCAGCTCTGCCTTGGCCTCCTGCTCCTCCTCAAACTGCTCCCTCAGCAGGTCACAGTCATGGCGAGCAGATTGGACACCGTGGGCCAGAGCGTTCTTAGCCTGGGAGGAGAAGAAAACAAGAGATTGTTCTAGTTCTATTTACTGAAAACTACATAAATGTATACTTTCAAGTTCATATTTCATTGAGCCATCAGAAACTACATGAAATAAGTTGCATACATATAGAATAAAAGCATGACAAACTTAACAAGACACTACAAAAAAGAAGAAGGACTCAATAAGAGAGAAACAGTGTGTAATAGTCACAGTAAGTCACTGACATAGTTGGTGAACCTGACTCCATAGTTCAACTTGTTTTAGAGCCTCACCTTGACCTCCTCCTCAACAAGCCTCTTGAGCTCCTCAATCTGCTGGGTGTAGGCCTGCTTGCCTCTGGTCAACTGGGACACCAGGGCTTCCTTCTCCTCCAGCTGGCGTCCAAACTCACCTGCAGGGAATGAATGGAGCTCTCATCAGGCAAAGAACATCACAGACATTTTCTATATTGATGCTTTTCCCCCTCTCATACATTAAACTGAATCATGTGGTCCATGCATCTGTATATGGATTTTATGAATCATCAAAGGTCTATTATAATTTATATGTGTTATTTATAACATTATCTCTTTTAAAAATGGTTGTAAGGTGCACTTTTATACCGACAATACAGTGCTAAACTCAGCTACCTGGTCAATGGAAGGAGAATTGTTTATTTTGCAGACAGCCTTTGACTTCATTCAGGGCTCACTCCTGGAGCTTAAACTGGTTTTAAATGCAGCTAAAACTAAATATATAGCATGTTCTAGTTAACGCTCCTTTAAGGAAAGTAATTCTATTATCTGCTATTATTATCTATTATAATGTATTGACGAAAAACTTTTCAAATGCATGTTGACAAAATAACAAAAAAGCTGAGAGTGTAACTTGGGTTCTTGTATAGAAACATCCAAGTATCTTGTGTGACAATTAAGGAAACTTTTAGTAAAATCAACGTTCCTGTCAGTTCTAGACTATGAGCTTGACATGGTTTACCACTCAGCACTTAGTTTTATTACAGGTAATTATTTTAGAACACACCATTGTCACCTGTATCAGTCAGCGGGGTGGCCATCCTTGTCCGCTAGGAGAATGCATAATTTGTACCTGTATGTTTACAAAGCGATCTTACAGAAACAACCTAGTTACCTGACATCACTCATCACATGGTGCTCTGGACATAACCAGACAAGGTCCCAGGACTGGTTGGTTCTTGAGGTCCCTCAAGTCAAAACTGAGCTAGGGAAGACTGCTTTAACTGTAGATACTGGACTCCCAGAGCATGGAATGAGCTGCAAGACACTCGATACTGTACAGTACCTCTCAATGGGTGATTGTAAACAAATGATGAATAAAACTGGATTAGATACTTGTGTTTGTTTTAATTAAATTATACATGTTTTATCTCTATGCATTGTTTATTGTTTTTATGAGTGTACTTGTTCTGCTTTTTTATGCTTGTATTGTGTGTTTGTGTGACTGTTCACTGATTGTTGTAACTAGGGCAACATTGTGAATGAGACCCCTGGTCTCAATGTGTTTCCTCTGGCTAAATAAAGGTTTGAATTGAAAATTGGTAATGAGATGCAATACATCTTTGTTCTTGATTTATTCATTTTACCGTTCTCAGTCAGGAGTCTGGCTCTCTGTGCGCTGATGTCAGTGTTCTGGCGAAGATTCTCATCATTCTTAGTCTTGATCTCGCTGAGCTGATCCTCAAGGGTGCGCGCCATCTTCTCTAGATTGCCCTGTGGGTCAAACACCATGTTTACAGACATGGTAAAGGGTTATGCTTTAATTACACTGTCACTTTCGTATTACATGAATTAATGTATTTTTCTGAGGAGAAAGAGGACAGTGATTCCCTACCATGTATTTGGAATACACACATACTGTATTTGATTGAGTGAGTCTGGTTTGCATTGATAATAATCAGTTGAGCTACAATGACATTAGCTTTTCGCAAGCCTCCTTTGGCACCCTACTATTCTCTTCTATGTGGGAGAACACTGCAGATTTGCCTATACTGCTTGGTGCAGAGACTGCATGTAATATATCAAAATGTTGAATTATGACTGACCTTAGCCTTGGCAACTGCTTCCATGTTGGAAGAGAGGTCATCAATCTCCATCTTGTACTCGCTCTTCTCTTTCTCCAGCTTCTGCTTGACGCGCTGCAGGTTGTCGATCTGCTCACCCAGCTCTGCCACACTGTCAGCCTGCTTCTTCCTCAGGGCAGAAGCCGTGGCCTCGTGTTGCAGGGTGGACTCCTCCAGATCACGTCTCAGTTTCTGGAACTCAGCCTCACGCTTCTTGTTCATCTCAATCTGAGCAGCAGTGGCGCCTCCTGCTTCCTCCAGCCTCTCGCTGATCTCCTCAAGTTCCCTGGACAGATCAGCCCTCTGCTTCTCCACCTTGGCCCTGGCAGCACGCTCAGCCTCGATCTCCTCCTCCAGCTCCTCAATACGAGCCTAAAGTAGAGATTAAATACTCTTAAGTACTCTTCTAACGAATCATGGCTGCCAAAGAAAATCCTTTAACTCTTTAATTCTGGTCTTCAGTAGGAGACAGGGGGCAAATAAGGGTGAAGTCAACCCAAAGTCAAACCGGCTGAACGTCTCAGAAGCAAGGACAGCGCTATCAAATGTAGGATTATTTTTTCTGGAATCATAATGATCATTAAAGCTGCTTCGCAGCGATGAGGCGGGGCCAGGCAATTTCCGACAAGTTTAGGAGCAATAAGCGAGCGAATAGGAGGACAACAAGAAAGATGACATTCCAATGTTAATTTTGTACATTCATATCGTATCGTAAAACATTTGTAAAACATTTTGATGCATTGTAAGCTCGATTTTGATAATTCAACAATCTGGTCAATGAGTTTGTGAATTACAGTCTGAACATCCAGTGGAGCAAGTTGTGTGGTGTTAATTGATTGAAAAATGTGGGATGAGATATGTTTATTAATTTTTACAGGTTTTGTTTGCTTTTCTTCATAATTGAACTTTAACTTCAGCAGCTGTGTACTCAGTCAGTTGCCAATCAATCGATTTAGTCATTGTAATCCTCGGCGGGGGCTGGGTAGGGTTGCCAACAGCGATGTCTCCGGAGCTTGCGTTGGATTGTGGGTAATGTAGTTTTCTCTGTATGTAGTGTTGGTTTCAGAGGACAGAATTAAACATATTTTTAAAAATTAAAATTTTGAGATAAAATTCTGAAATAAATCACACTACATCTTGGATATGTTTTTGTCCACAGGAAGTTAGACTTCAGTGGAAGATGGAGAATAATAATAATAAGTAAAACATTTTGATGCATTGTAAGATCAATTTTGATAATTCAATAATCTGGTCAATGAGTTTGTGAATGACAGTTTGAAGATCCAGTGTAGCAACTTTAGTGTTAATTGATTGAAAAATGTGGGTTACAGGTTTTGTTAACTTTTTTTTCATGATTGAACATTAACTTCAGCAGCTGTGTACTCAGTCAGTTGCCAATCAATCGATTTAGTCATTGTAATCCTCGGCGGGGGTGGGGTAGGGTTGCCAACAGCGATGTCTCAGATTCGTGGAGCTTGCGTTGGATTGTGGGTAACGTAGTTTTCTCTGTATGAAGTGTTGGTTTCAGAGGACAGAATTAAACATATTTTAAAAAATGCAATTTTTGAGATAAAATTCTGAAAAAATCATACTACATCTTGGATATGTGGCCAATGTTGTCACTTTTTATGAGGATAATCAGACATTGATTTGGCGAGAATAATAGGAACTGTATACAGAACTGTTAACAGAAAAACTTTTTGAAGTGCTGTGGGCTCTATTTTTCATATTTCAAAAATCTGTGAGGATCGTTTGGTAAGGACAGTCTGAAGATACAGTAGATCAATTTTGGTGTCAATTGAACAAAAAATGTGGGAGGAGATAGGTTTGATAGGTTTTACAGTTTATGAAGAAATCAGTGATGGACTTCAAAATTCCTGCAAGGTCAAAGCATATGAAAGTTTTGTCTCACTTGGGACTACATTCACGTGGTGGTTTTACAGTGATAGCACCTATGGCTGATTTGTTATGATTTTTTTTTAAAGTTTTTGAACTTTAGACTGTTGCTGTAGCGCCACCTTCAGGTTTATTGACCTACAATGCAGGTTGAGGACTTTGGGTATAGTACTGGAGCTTTGTGCAAATTTTGGTGATTTTTTGTCCACGGGAAGTTAGACTTCAGTGGAAGATGGAGAATAATAATAATAAGTAAAACATTTTGATGCATTGTAAGATCAATTTTGATAATTCAATTATCTGGTCAATGAGTTTGTGAATGACAGTTTGAAGATCCAGTGTAGCAACTTTAGTGTTAATTGATTGAAAAATGTGGGTTACAGGTTTTGTTAGCTTTTTTTTCATAATTGAACATTAACTTCAGCAGCTGTGTACTCAGTCAGTTGCCAATCAATCGATTTAGTCATTGTAATCCTCGGCGGGGGTTGGGTAGGGTTGCCAACAGCGATGTCTCCGATTCGTGGAGCTTGCTTTGGATTGTGGGTAACGTAGTTTTCTCTGTATGAAGTGTTGGTTTCAGAGGACAGAATTAAACATATTTTAAAAAATTCAATTTTTGAGATACAATTCTGAAATAAATCATACTCCATCTTGGATATGTGGCCAATGTTGTCACTTTTTATGAGGATGATCAGACATTGATTTGGCGAGAATTAATAGGAACTGTATACAGAACTGTTAACAGTAAAACTTTTTGATGTGCTGTGGGCTCAATTTTTCATATTTCAAAAATCTGTGAGGATCGTTTGGTAAGGACAGTCTGAAGATACAGTAGATCAATTTTGGTGTCAATTGAACAATAAATGTGGGAGGAGATAGGTTTGATAGGTTTTACAGTTTATGAAGAAATCAGAGTGATGGACTTCAAAATTCCTGCAAGGTCAAAGCGTATGAAAGTTTTGTCTCACTTGGGACTACATTCACGTGGTGGTTTTACAGTGATAGCACCTATGGCTGATTTGTTATGATTTTTTAAAGTTTTAAACTTTAGACTGTTGCTGTAGCGCCAACTTCAGGTTTATTGACCTACAATGCAGGTTGAGGACTTTGGGTATAGTACTGGAGCTATGTGCAAATTTTGGTGATTTTTTGTCCACGGGAAGTTAGACTTCAGTGGAAGATGGAGAATAATAATAATAAATATACCTGCAAGCAGGAATGTGGGGGCCAAGCAGTTTAACTGCAAGCAGACAAGGAATCAGCTAGACTGACGTGGTGACATGTTTGACAAGGGTCAAGGATGGGCCCGAGATTTTCGGAAGTCAGACATATGGTTGAACGGGATTCGATCTCTGTACCTGCTGCTTGCAAGGCCGACACGCTAACCACTGTGCTACGCAGGATGTTGCGAAGGTGAACCACCCTAGTCCACAAGGCATGTGAGCCTTCCCTAACCCCGTGAGTCTGAGTCCTGAGCACTTAATTAATATCACCTGGTAGGGTTGCTTCCTCTCGGTAGAGTGAGAGGGGGGGGTGTCGTTGTTTAAATTGGCACACAGCGAAAAGTATACATAGCATAGCTCAACTATTTACTTCTTCAGAATCCAGACAATCACGCGAACATTTCCATGTATAAAATGTCCTTCGGTCTTCAGAAGTGTAGGAGAGGTGAAGAGTTAGAAACAGTTAGAGATTCTAGAGCGAAGAGAGATTTTCTAGAGCGTGGCTCCATTGATTTCAATGGAGGGGGGGGAGTCATTATTCGAACTGTCACAGAGTGAAAAATATACATCGAAGAGCTTAGCTTTTTTGATTTTATGAATCCCAAGAGTTGTGTGAACGTTTTGATATATAAAATGTGTATGAGCTGTGAGAATTGGAAGAGGGATGGCAGTTTAGAAAATGTGTGACTTTTTCCAAAATGCGCCTTTCACCACTCTGAAACTGGTGAAATTGTGCAGAAGACAAAAAGTGTTCCTTTCATTCTGCAATCAAACAAATGAAGTAATAATGAAACCATGGGGTGTTTTGAACTCAGCATGAGCCAGGGAATCCATTGCTACCATAATTTTGAAGATTGGACATACAGTTCAAAAGTTACTGGCATAAACGCAACTCCAACTTTGACACGCTGGTGGCGCTAGAGTGCACGAGATGTCAACATGAGGCTTGGTGACAAATGTCATGGATATGTCCCAGATGAGTGTGCCAAAGGTGGTTTTGATAGATTAAAACATTACTGAGATAGGACCCCAGTTACTGTTTTGCAGCTTTTCTGCCAATTTTGATTGGCTGTCACGAGCGAACGCAATGGATAATCAAAAATCCCTGTACATCCTTTGTAGACATTGGTGTATAGATGACATCCACCGATTCTCGTGCAAATTGGTGAAAGTTCCTAGGAGGAGATACATTTTAAGGGTTTTGCACATCATTCAAAATGGCAGAGAAGCCAAGATGGCCACAATGACGTCATAGAGTGCGTTTAATCCGGCTTGAGCCAAGGAATTGAAGGACACCTGAAGTTTGAAAATTGGACTTGCTGAAGAAAAGCTGCATGCATAAATGCACCTCCAAATTTGACACGTTGGTGGCGCTAGAGAGGGTGAGGTGTGGACATGAGACTTGGTGAGGAGGGTCAGGGCACTCTCCCGAATGAGTGTGCCAATTTTCATAACTTTCTACCATAAGCTTATATGGGCTGCCATAGACTACAATGGCAGAGGAATAATAATAAATAAGAAAAGGTAGAAACTTAATGAAGGCCTACGCAGCTTCGCTGCTTGGCCCCCAATAATATAGGCAAATACAATAGGGTTCCGGCAGCTACGCTGCCTGGCCCCTAATGACTGTAATAGGGCTCAGTAACTACACGGTACCTGAAGTTCCTTGATCTTCTTCTGCAGCTGGGCTCCCAGAGACTGCTCATCCTCAATCTTGCTGAGGAGCTGGCTGGTCTCAAAGTCCTTCCTATGGAGCACAAAAGAATCAATGACAAACATTTAGTTACTGTGTTATTGTGAGGGCGGAGGGCTGTGTCCTGGGTGATATAATTTCTGACAACATTTAATAAGGGCCAAGGGACAAAAAGTATCATCACAATAGGGCAGCTTGTCCAAGAACATGACCAAATTGACTGTTGCAGTACATTTATATTGGTTGCACACATTTACAATTTTGGAGTTTTGTAATTCAAAACTAAAACCACTTTCATTGTAATGATGGTTGGAATTCAAGTTAATTCAATCAGTCACAAATATCTGAAATGATCTCTGAAAAGTATTTGTACTTACTTCTTGATCTTCTCATCAGACTGCTGCTTGTCATTCTCCAGGTCCATGATGGTTTCCTGGGCCAGTTTCAGGTCTCCCTCCAGCTTTCTCTTGCCTCTCTCCAGGTCCATACGGAGCTTCTTCTCTTGCTCCAGAGAACCTTCCAGCTGGAGACATTTTTTTTTGATTTTCACTCACCTTTGGTGATAACAGGTTCATATTGATAACAATCATGAGGATAACAATAAGCGATTCATGAAGAGGCATAGTTAGAACTGCCCCTAATGTTCAAGACATCCTCTAAGATGACTCACGTCGTCGACTTGCTGTTCCAGCTTGGTCTTGGCCTTGGTTAGAGTGTTGACTTTGTCCTCCTCTGCCTGCAGGTCATCCAGTGTCTGCTGGTGGGCCTCTTGCAGGGCTTTCTTCTCCTTGGTCAACTTGGCAACGCTCTCGTCTTGGGCGGCCATCTCCTCTGTCAGGTTTTTAACCTGGACAAGACAAGAACGAAAGGAGATGATGGTCAGTTAATGATTTGGGAATAGAAGAGCTTAACTTCATTACTGTTTGGCTGTGTTTTTGAACAAACTACTGCTTTGCTATTGAAAAGATGTTGACATGGTGAAACCTTGTTCTCAGTGGCGTGTTTCTCCTTCTCCACTTTGGCCAAGGTAAGCTCCAGATCGTCAATGTCCTTCTTCAGCTCAGAGCACTCATCCTCCAGTTTCCTCTTCTTGGCCGTCAGCTCTGCGTTCATCTCCTCTTCATCCTCCAGCCTCTCGGTTGTCTCTTTGAGTTTGGCCTCCAGCTGGATCTTGTTCTTGATCAGACCCTCGCATCTCTCCTCAGCATCGTTCAGATTATCTGCTTCCTGGGAGGCAAACACAGTGGAGAAAAGATCAGTGTTCAATTCTGTTCGATATTGGTGGTTATTTTTGAATGCATGTGCTTGTGTACTGTAGCTCACTCACAGATGCAACTGCAAGAGCCAGATCGTTCTTCTCCTGCAGCATGGACACCATTTTCTCCTCCAGCTCCTTCTTGCGAGCTTCAGACTTGGTGAGGGCGACTTTGCATTTCTCATAATCCTCCTTCATGTTGGCCAGCTCCTTCTCTGTCTCAGCACTCTGCAGAAGAGGCTTGATCTTGTAGTACACCTTCATCCATGGCCAGTGCTTAACATTCATGAATGAGCGGATATTGTACTGGATGGAGTAGACGGACTCTCTGATCACAAGAAAGAGCGGCATAGTGAATGTTAAGGTCAATACACATTGGATCTGATGTGATGAATGCAATCTATCCTCTGATACCGGTATGTTTATATAATGTATCTTTAGATATGTAAAATATTTCCATCAAAATTACCATTAAAGTTAAAATCCTAACACCCGGGATGATATTTTGGTAATTCAAAACATTGTAATATTGTAGTACAACATATTTTCTGTTGGCATAAGTAGCAGTAGGATTACTTTATTGATCCCTGAGGAGAGAATTTGCACAAATAATTTGAGGTTTGTGGTAAAACAAAGGTTAAAAAGACATTATAAGCTCACTCTCACCTCCTCTCCGTCATCTTCACAAACTCCCTCCTCATCAGGTAACCGCGGGCGAGAGCCTGTGTCATGGTTACCAGAGCAGCAAGCTTCTCATCTCTCATCTCCTCAAGGACACCCAGCAGACCAGCTTTGAAGAACACCTGAGGCACAGGTAGAATACACAGATGAAGTAAACAAGGTGAAAGTAGGACACAAAGTTGAGTTTAATTTGATTGAATGGGTGAAATGCTATTGTGTTGGGTGTTTGTTGTTGCTCGTATTTCGTAGCCTGAATATGTGCTATCTTACCTTGGTGTGTCCAAACTTGTAGTCCTCATGATTCACATCAATTGACCCAAGCAGCTTCTCAGAAGCCTTCTTGTTGTCAATGAACTGGCCTTCGGGGATGACACTGGCATTCAATACTTTGTATCTGTGTAGAGAGAAATATTGAATATTGATTAGTTTGGTTTTAAATGTTAAGGATGAAAAGGTGTTTGTGGGAGTGCATACATGTACAGTATGTTTGTGTGTGTATTCATGTGCAAATGTGCATGTGCCTTTCTACATTAACTTTGTGTTTTTGTATGTGTTAGTGCACAAACGTTTGTGTGTGTATCTGTACCTTTGCTTGAAGTCAGCATAGATGATTCTGCTGGGGAAGCCCTTTCTGCAGATCCTAATACCCTCCAGCACACCATTACACCTCAGCTGGTGGATAACCAGGAAGTTCTCCATCAGACCTGGAAACAAAAGATAATGATGATTTTTCGTCTTTTAGAAATTAAGATGTCATTTAAATGTCAATTAAGAAGTAAAATCATTTGTAAAATGTGATGTTGTTATACCTGGAGTCTTAGACTCATTGGGGATCAGGCAACGCACAAAATGAGGGTGGGTGCTCCTCAAGTTGGTCATGAGCTTGCCCAAGTTCTCCTGTAAGGGTGTTCCAAATGACAGTTTTCTCAGATACCATTGATGATGGAGTTGACGAGCTAGATTGCAACTAGACCTAATTAGCTGATTAGTTGATTCTGTAAATACATTTCAATATAAAGTATGGAAAGATTAGTAGCTTGTTATAAATAACCATTAGACAAAATCATGGCATAAAACATCACAAATGTACCTTGAAATTAGATAGAAAAGTTCACTCACTCTGAACTGAGAGGACACAGTCTGCATGGAACCTCCCTTCTTCTTGCCTCCTTTCTTTGAAGTGTCTATGAGTATCATGAGTTAGAGAATAATACATGATAATGTGATACAATATTTATATTTAAGTACTGTTAAGTTTCCTTTTAATTCACAAACAATCAATTAAATGTGTATAATGTATTAACTTATTTAAAAACATATTCTGTGTTTTTCAACAAGTTCCTATACACAAATATTTTCACTCTGAACACTTGAATCGTCTATCTCACTTACTTCAAAGTGACCGTTAGAGGGAAAAGGGTTCTTATATCCATTTTGCTTTGAGGGGATTGAACATGTACAAACCTTCAGGTGGAGCAGCAACGTAGATAACGGTCATCACTTTTACTGAGGACTTCTGGTACAGCTGAAGCACAGAGTCGTTCAGGGGGTCCTTGTTCTTGTCCAGCCAGCCACAGATGTTGTAGTCCACTGTACCTGCGTAGTGGACCAGGGAGAAGTGGGCCTCGACTTTGCCCTTTCCAGGTTTAGGCTTCTCAAAGGCCTTGTTCTTGCCAAGATGCTGATCGTACAGCTTGTTCTTGAAGGTCGTGTCTGAAGCCTTGGGGAACATGCACTCCTCTTCAAGGACGGAGAAAATGCCCATTGGCTGTGTAGGAAACACATTTTGATCAGACAAATGTCTGTTTACATACAACAAACTAGTGCCTTGTCCAAATGTGTCTGATATTTATGTATACATTATAGAATTGTATTACCAATATGATAATGTCTGTGATTATTATGATACTATTCAGTTGCCTCAAATGTACCCACTATACTTGCAAAGCCAAAAACATGTAGTGTTATAGTTTTCACCTTCTCAATAAGCTCAATGCAGGCAGCCAAGTCCATGCCAAAGTCAATGAATGCCCAGATGATGCCCTCCTTCTTGTACTCCTCTTGCTCCAGGACGAACATGGTGTGGTTGAAGAACTGTTGCAGTTTCTCATTGGTGAAGTTGATGCACAGCTGCTCCATGCTGTTGTACTGTAGATGCACAGTTTGAGAGATCATCTTTGTTTAGATACCCTCCATGTATTGATTCTTTATCTTGACTTAATTTACTCTTAATTAATTAGGCTAGATCACACTTTCTGTATTCATGTATAACAAAAAAAAAGAAGAAGAAGCGCAAATTGTTCACTTATGAGTTCATTAATAATAGGACAGGATTTATTTTACCAAATATGGTCAAAAGCCTGAACAATCCCATAGCAATACCAAACTCACGTCAAAGATCTCAAAACCGGCAATGTCGAGCACGCCGATGTAGAAGTTCCTTGCTTGCTTGGTGTCCAACATCAAGTTGATGCGGATGACCATCCACAAGAACATCCTCTCATAGATGGACTTGGCCAGAGCCATCACTGAATTATTCACCTGTGTAATGACAATGCCATGAGTTGGTTCCACTTTATTACACTAATGTACTTTATCTCATAGTCTGCTTTTTGCCTTGTATTGATTCTAGAACTATGGGAAAATTAAAAGGACCATTCCAGTTACTTTGTAACTGCATGTCTTGAGTATTTAAAGAAATAAGCAGTAAACTATTTTCTTTCAGCAAATGTGTACCTCCCCTTACCTGAGGCACTGTCTGACCCTTGGTCACATACTCATTGCCGACCTTCACTCTGGGGTAGCACAGGGCTTTCAGCAAGTCAGCTGAGTTCAGACCCAGAAGGTAGCAGATTTTATCAGCCACTAGAGGGAGAGAGGAGTAAATAGAGTTTGAGGAGGGACACAATGATCACAATTTACTTATTATCTCCACCCCAGCTACAGCGCATGGTGAGAGGTAATGTTTTCAGTGGCATTTGTGGGTGGGTGCTTGCTTGTGTTTCTTTATTTGTCTGTTAGCAGGATTATGCAAAAACTACTGGACCGATTTTCACGAAACTCGGTGGATGGGTGTAGTGTGGTCCAACATTTTTGAGCGGATCTGAATCATGGGGCGGGTCCACGAGCTGCCCAAACACGGCTGGCCATTCACCACCATTAATGTTTTGGACCAGGGTTACAAAAAAACTGCTGGACCGACTATAATATTTTCTAGTTAAATATTGAAAGTAGAAAGAAAGAATTTGATAGAGATTTTTGAGGAACGTGGGACTTGAAGTGGGACTCACCCTCTGTGCCCTCTGGCTCAGCCTGCTCCTCACGCTGCTTCTGCTTGAAGTGCATGTTGCCATGTTGCATGACAGCACCAGTCAGCTTGTAGATGCTCTGTTTGTCTTCAACGGTGAAGCCCAAGATGTCAATAGCATCCTGGAGGAGGAAATTAATGTAAGATGTAAACAAGTAAGATCAACTCAAGTGTGCCAGGTGGAGGGACTTAATGACTGCATTTATGCTACGCCTTTTATTTTCAATTGTTGTATTGTACTTTCAGTGACTCACGTCTGTAGCGTCCAGCTCCACCGTGTCATCGATACTGGCCACAGTGATCTGACCCTGGCTGATCATGGGATAGTCATAGGGGTTGGTGGTGATGAGTGTCATTTCTGTGGAGAACCAAGAATGAAAATCAGCTTGTATAAAACTATAATGCAACTATAAGCACTGCTTGCTGAATATGTGCCAGAATACCATACCATACCACTTGTAGAGCACATTTAAAAACAACAAAGTTGACCAAAGTGCTGTACAAGTCAAAC
This sequence comes from Borostomias antarcticus, assembly GCF_949987555.1. Lineage (NCBI taxonomy): Eukaryota > Metazoa > Chordata > Actinopteri > Stomiiformes > Stomiidae > Borostomias > Borostomias antarcticus. The sequence continues at coordinate 7,266,175 of NC_140257.1, read as the reverse complement.
AACAATAACACACAAAGAGCACATAATAAAACATACGCAGTATGTCACATGAAAAAGGACAAGTGTCTTAGGCTATGTCAGGAAAAAACGCCAAAGAATATAAGTGTGTTAAGAATGATCAGCTATTTGTGTGGTGATCAACCTGGATCGAAGCCTGACTTCATCAATGCTGCACCTTTCTACCTGCAACACCAGTGGATCTTAAACTCAAAACACCCTTTACTGCAGCAGCATATTGGTACACAGGGCTGTTCATCTCTGCACACTAGACAGTAATTAGCCTGCTCAGGTGTAACTCAAAGCTATTTTGCCAACATCCAGTACTGTAGCAAATTAGCCTGTTCAGATGTATTCCAAAGCTCTTACGCCAGTGTTTTTCCCACAGAAATGTGTTGTATCTCATTCCCCTCCTTCAGGGAACTGTAGTCATGCACTCTACCATCCGCTCAGAGCATCGCTACCTTGGGTTACAATAGACAATGTTATGATTATGAATAAATAATATAACAACTATATGCTGTACATTAGAATATCTATAGTATATGTGTGTATATATATATATATATATTTATATATTCATATATATATATATTCATAAATATATACGTAAATATATATCAGTAAATATAGGGTATTGCAGACAAAGTTCTGCCGAGTATGACAGATCTGCTGATTGAGCATCAAGATCGAGGCTCTGCTTAGTGATTATTATTCAGTGTCTTTCATCTTCCATCTGATTTGACATGAACTATGGCACTCTATCCCTGTTTTTATGGGCATGTTAGGTCTATTTTTATGTGAAGCACTATTGCATATAATTTCTTTATTGCAAATAGATTTGAGCTGCATTTTTGTATGAAAGGTGCTATACAAACGTAATTATTAAAGTTTATTATTAGTATTAGTAGTAGTAGTAGTAGTATTAGTAGTGGGCACTGGTTTTCTGCACTCTGCTTCATCTTACCAACAATCTCAGGCTTGTGGTTGGTCATCATCTGGTAGAAGATGTGGTAGCCTCTCTCATCGGGCAGCTGGAAGCTCACTCTGGACTTCTCCAGCAGATCTGGAGGGAGAGAGAGAGAGAGAGGGAAGGAGAGAGAGAGAGCGAGCAATTTGAATCTGAAGTAGGAAACCGATAGTCATAGTAATTCTGGTCTACATTTAGGCCAACAATCTGGTGTAATATCCTTGTGTATTTAGTGAAGAACTGAGAAGCAATCCAAGCCAACTTACAAGTTTCAATGTCAGCACTGGCCAGTTTGCCAGTATTTTGGAAGTGAATCCTGATGAATTTACCCTAATGTACAGCATGGAGAAATACCAGAGGGTCAGAAAATAAATACAATTGCCAGAATAGCACACAGTATTTACACTTTGATTTACAACATTTTGGCAATTACAGTACTGCTATGGTACTGCTGGTAGTATGCTGTACTATATCATCGTAACAGGGAATGTATTAGAAAGAGCATGTGCTATAATATATAACATTGTCCCCCCAAACTTACAAAGCGAGACGAATTGTCGTTCCTCACTGTCTTGGCATTACCATAAGCCTCCAGCAGAGGGTTAGCTGCAATGATCTGATCCTCAAGGGAACCCTGAGAGAAAAGAGCACGTTGGTCAGTTACATTGTAACTCAGTAGGCAGGCCAAGGACAGCTGTGAACAGCATAACACGGCCACAGTACTGAAACCTGGAACAGTCTAGCACCCAGAAAATAACCCACAATGTTCCCTGAAAAAACGAATGACCTTTTGGTAGCTGTCTCTCTTTCATAACTGCAGGGCCACTGCCACCCCAGAAATTCTGAGGACTTGCCTTAATTTTGCCAGTCTCCTTCTTCTTTTCACCCCCAGATACAGCAATGGTGGCAAAGAACTGGATGACACGCTTAGTGTTGACAGTCTTTCCAGCACCGGATTCTCCACTGGTTTATGGAATAGAAAATTGGTGTATTTTAGTCTACATGTAGTACAAGTATTGGCAAATGTCTCAAGATAGGTAGTATCATAATTAAAGTGCAGTGAAACACTTGATTCTGACTACAAACTGGTAAGTTCTAACAAACTAATAATCAATTCTAAATTGCATGTTAAACTTACGTGATCAGGACAGACTGGTTCTCCCTGTCTGCAAGTAAAGAATGTAAGAGGTGTCAAGAATAGCATCATCATGAAGTACATTCATCATACCATTTATCAACCTCTCCTTCCATCCACCCATCCATCTATCCACCCATCCATCCATCATCCATCCATCTATTCACCTCCCCATCCATCAGCCCATTCATAACCCCATCCCTCCATACTGTATATCCATCCCTTCATCCATCCACACAACGATTGTTCGTACCAGTCAACATGTTCTGGAAGGCGTTGTCAGAGACAGAGAAGATGTGGGGTGGAGCCTCCATACGCTTCTTCCCTCTGTAGGCGTTGACCACTACCATGTCGTACACAGGGAGCCACTTGTAGGGGTTCACCGTGGCACAGAAGAGCCCAGAGTAGGTCTGCATCAGAAGCGATTGAGATTGAGACAAGACATTAGACACATTATGGTGCATGCAGGGTCTACAGATATCAAAAGATATATAACAGGCAACATGCAGTATAGATATAAGAATGCAATTATGGGATATATTTGTGCAGGTGTATGTCTGTGTCTTTCTTACGTAGATCATCCATGCTGCATAACGCTCTTTGAGGTTATACAGGACAGAAGCTTCATTGAGGTAGGTCATCATGGCCATGTCCTCAATCTTGTCAAACTTAGGGGGGTTCATTTCAAAGATCTCCTCATCTTTGAAGGTTTTCGTCTTAAATTAAGAAATAAAGCCAAAACTAGTTTCAACTGAACGATTCACTAAACATGTTAATTCTGTATAATTGCAACCCAACTGAACACGTCAGTTTATAGACTTACCTCCTTAGACAGTTCCATTTCCACCTCAACCTTCCCAGCGTCCCTTTTGAGAATCTTTGCCTTGAGGTACAGCTCTACCTTGTCGCTCACAAAGCAGGCATTCTTAGCATCGAATGGCCTGCTCTGAGCCTCAATCCTCTCCTTCTCACCCTTACGAAGGTAGATGGCGGCTGGGCCGTACTGGGCCATCTCCGCGTCCGTACTCATGGTGGCGGTTTACTGGAAGAAAAAGAGAACGCATAAACATGAGAAAAATGATAAATATATTTGCCTTGAATGGTGCCCACTACAGATGAGTGTTATCACATCGACAATGATTATATGTTGGCTTTATAAATGGCATACAAAAGGCAGGCCAACTAATATGATTAAGTCAAATAAAAAAAATAAAAAAGATTGATAATATGATAATAACAAATCTTTTTTGTTGGATAAATCTCTCCAGTCAATTCATATAAATAGTTCGGAAAAGTTATTTCAGTAAATTATTTCTCCCCTTTAATAATACTACTTGGTAATTTTTTTTATAATGTTGGAAAGCCTGATTAGTCACCTTTACAACGACATGCAACTTGTAAGGATTGTTCATTTGTGGAATGAGTAACACAGCTAAACGTGTGGGTAGGGGCCCCCAAAAATCCCCTGCAATATTCTTATGCGTATGGATTCTCCACACGCTACTGAGGTCCCTGAAAGTGTAAAATGAATTAAGTGTAAAAATGGCCAATATGTGTTGTTTCTTCCTTATTACTGTGGGAGAGTGCAAATACAATCCACCAAGCAACTCAAAACAAGAGTGAATACCAACAGAAGAATACTGCAGGGGATTTTGGCACTTTTTTGGGTGCTACCCACACGTTTAGCTATGTTGCTCATTCCACGAATGCATGATCCTTACACGTTGTACCTCATTGTAAAGGTGACTAATCAGTCTTTCCAACAAAATAAAATACAATACCAATTGGTATTTTTAAAGGGGAGAATTAATCGAGCAAAATAGCTTTTCCGAAATATTTTTGAGGAGTTTAGTTCAGATAAAATCCTGTCCTTTAACTTTAAATTGTCTGCACTAGTATGTTGCATTACAACATCTCACCTTGTCTTCCCCTCCCAGATGAAACAGTACCTTAGTGGACACTGGAAAAGATTTTGATGTTGTGAGTAAACACACGACTTAACACAAAAATGAAAAACACAACTTAAATTACATACATAATTCAAATGAAAATCAATTTTCACAGACAGGGCTTGGATTAAGCCAGGAGTAGACCTTCATGTGGACCAGTTAAACTAAGACATTTAAGGAGCTTGCATGCATGTGGCATAACTTTGGCTTAGTTAGTCGGAGACTATGGAGTCCAGGAGTGGTAGGTAAGTAAGCCTGAATGAGAACACAGAACAGGCTGTTGGTCTAATGGTGCTCATAAGAACCCTGAATGGAATAGAAAACACCATTCCTGTTGTGTATCGTTATACAAAACAAAGTATAGAACAAACGTTTGTATTATTATACAAAAGCGGTCTCTTAAGTAATTAAGTACTCGTCTGGCTGTAGTGCACATCAGTCTTCATTTAGATATTCCAAATAGTCCATGCTCCCTCACAAACATTCCTAAGCAGAAGTTAAACCTGCCTCTTTGAAGGATTAATTTAAGCTTCAATTTAGTCCTAGAGCAACTCCAATCCTCCTTCAATCGGCTTTGTTTGATGTAGAACAGTATAAACCTACTACCATTTTAAGATACTGTAAATCTATAGTCACTTTGAGTTAAGACTGCTCAAATGCTCATTTTAGTCTCGGACTAAAGATGTGTTCACCTCATGGGGTACTCTTGAGTCTATTTGGATCTCCTAAATAGTCAAGAATATTATCGAAGAATTACCAGGTATAGGTATGAGCGTCATGATTCCAAAAGATAAAAAGTTAACATGCATTGTATATGTTTGTATGTGCACACATGTGATATCTCTGTGTACTAGGACATGACAAAGTATACAAAATTCCCATAACAAATGTAGTGTTCGTATGTTAAGTGTTAATAAGATTAAGAGATATACTATGACTCAAGATACCAATAATAATACTGTGTGAATGAAGGGTGCAAAGAGTTATAGGGTCTTACCACAGAGGTTGAAGCTATCTGTCCATGGATGCTGGTCTCTGGATCTCCTTATATCTGCTGCAGAGTGCCAAACAAGCAGGAGCTAATTGTGGACCACTCTCCTCAAGGAAGTGGAAGTGAGTCTATCGCCTGTAAGGTCTGACTTTGACCCCCTCCCTCCTTCTCCCTCCCGCCCTCTAGCTCTGTTTCTATATTTTCTTTGATGATATAAATTGCAACAGTGTTCCACAGTGCTTTCATGTGTTTATATGATCTTTTATGAACACTATTTTGAAAATGTTGTTCATTTCATCAATTAAATTGTAGGGTCCTATAAATAGACTTACCATGAAAAAAGTTACTAACAAGAAAAAGTATTTTTAATAACAATCTTTAAAGATCATTTCCCTCATTATGGCAATTCCTCATCAAGCTTTTTTCAGCAATTCTGATGAAGTAAACATAAGCATTTATAAGGTATTTGATACAAGAACTCACAAACAAACAAAAGGAAGACCTGGAGGACTAGCAAGTGAAAAACAGGAACGGTGACACATTTTTGTTTTGGCTCTATTCAAATAGGTCAGACCTCACCTGACACAGTTTGCCATTTAACTACATGGTTACCTCAAAATTACAGATGTAAAAATGTATGTATGTATGTGTATATATATATATATATATATATATATATAAATATACACTATTAAAAAGTCCATACGATTCCAAATTGGGCTAAACCTTAAAAGAGATTTAATGTTAGAGATTAATGTTGCTTAATACAGTAAAATAACTTGATAAAATGTAAATGAGAAAATTTTAGTTATATTCTTCTCGTTACTATTCTAGTAACATTTCAGGCATGAAAAAAATAGACAAAGCTATCAAACTATTGAAATGATATTTCCATTCTTATACTACTACATATTAGACATAGTTATTTCTTATGACTATCCACCTCATGAATTAAAGCTGTTATTTTCCATTTTGATTTTAAGTGTTGACCTATTCAGACAACATGAGTGGAAAATGCACGCTGGTGAAGTACTCCCTTGCTCCTCCCACCCATTTGGCAAAACCTTGTGATTCAAATCCCACTACTTCCTGCTTTATGTGCTAGCAGGAGAGTCATATAAAACTGAACTGGTAATGTAGCGATGATCTAGTGGTTCGATATCTATGCTGATTGATTGGTTTGTGCATGTTTGTCACTAGAAAAAACACTTCTAGATTCAAGTCAAGGTGGCTATAGGATAAATGTAAGCGCTTGGTGGAGTCTGTGGCCAAAAAGATTCTACATGGGAGACCATTGTGCATAGAGAGGCACTTTTGTGACAAACACATCGATTTTTGGTCTGCTCAGTCACCGTTTATGACAGTTACTGTACACTCTCCTTGCATTCATACTGGGGGCAGGGCGGGGTGTCTATTTCCAATGCCTTGCCATTAGATCTACTACACGAGTAATGATTTATGAGTGATGACATTTACAGTAGCCTGGCATGCTGGTCAGCTATTACGTAGGGACAACATTGAAAACATGCTATGATTAATTGTGCCACATTTCTACTGGCTGCCACCTGACAGGGTTCCAACATTTCTCTACTCATGTCGTTCAAGTTAATAATCCTCCTTCCAAAGCTTTTATAGCATACCCTGAAGCCAAGGCCGAACATCTTTGCCACTCAGATAGCTTGAGTAGAGCTGATATATATGCAGTATTTCACAAGCTGTCTACTGTATGTAACTATTTGGTGTAATTGTTGACATATTTTTTGAAAACTACTTAATATAAAGTGATTAATGTGAACACATTTCCTGAGTTAATGGCTGGATTTATATGATTTTGTAGGGACATTCAACAGCACGAAGACAAGGACATGGGGCTAATGGCATTACTTCAGTTGCATGTACTGTACTTCAAATTGGGTAGTAATTTTTGCCTCTTAATACTTGATTATACAAGGATATATCACCCAATATTCCTTTACTGTAGTGGAGGTGGTTCAGTGAGCAGGTTTGCATGATTGTTGAGGCCTGATGAGGAGTCAGCTACGTCAATCTTATGGAATACAGAAGACCTTGGTTTAACCAAGCAAGATAAAAAGTTAGATATGTTGGACCTGTTGTAGGTCATACAGTAATGAACATAAGACTAAGCCGTTCAAATAAATCTCCTCTTAAGATAAACAGCTTAGACTAAAATAAATTAAAACAAACTTATCTAGCTGTCATCGAGTGAACTGATGTAACAGTTTGTCGTTTGAAATATGTTAATACTGTATCTTCGCCTCATGGGATCTCATTAAACTGAATCCCTGGATTCAAAACATAATGCTTGGTATGCTTTGGATGACATTGCTGTCACAAACTGTTTGATACATTATATATATCTGTCAGTCGGCCTGATACAGCAGCATTTATTTTGGTAACTTGATTTGAGCTGTTACAAGATGTCCACTGAGTTGAAGTCTAATTTGGGATGTCACACGCAGTGCTCCACAAGATAGCACCCTCCTTGGGCCAAAGCAGTGATTGGCTCATTCAGTGTTGATGTCCCTGTAGGTAAATCTATCAGTATCAATGTCAAAATGTGAGAGGGGAGGTGGGGGTGCAAAACAGCTTACTAGCCAAGAAGAGAGTCACTCATTTATCAGTGCTGACAGGAGGTGAGAGGAGAGAGGAGGAGCTCACTTTTGTGTGTGCTTCAGCAGCCTCTCAATGACTCCATTTAACTCATTCAATTTAGATTCAAATGTATACGTGTTCTGCTCTGAATTAAGAATTACAGTAAATTGATTACATATTCCACAATAAATATGTTGAATATGGACAAGCTCACCAGTGCTGTGCAATGAATATCAACAACATAGTTGAAGTATTCACAACAACACATGTTCTAGACAAGGTATAAAGATCTATTTGGAAGTCTGATTCTTTTTATATGAGCGCAGATAGAGACATTGGGTGTCAGAAATTCACACAGCCATAATTAATGGTGCATGGTGGACTTTATAACTCTTCACCTAGCAATGATTGAATGTCATGAACTGACATTTGAGCTGTCTCAATGTTGATCACAAAGCCTTATACAGACTTGAGGTATAATAAGAACTATGCTTGGTGAGGTTGTAACCTTGCAGCAGACTCGTCCAGCTATGAGAGGAAGCAAAGTACATCAACTTTAAATCTCTCTAAAACCCGCCAAAGGCCAGAGACCCCAATACGACAAAATCGAAATGTGTTAACTTTATTTGTATCACCTCATATAAAAGTGGTGAAGAGATCCAAAACACAAAATGGTTGAGAACAGAGGACTGCCTCCAATGACATCCAAGATTATTGTATTAAATATCTTATACAGTACCCCCCCCTCCCCCTGAACCTTTTCAAATTGTCTTACAACAGGGAATCACAATGTACAGTAATATTTCTTTGTTTGTCACTGATAAACGCAAAGTACCATAATTTACCTAATGTCAAAGTGAATAAATTAACAAAATTAAATACAAATAAAGAACAGAAAATAATTGATTTGATAAGCTACCCAAACTACCCAAAAACTTACAGTTGTAATTGCTGCCAAAGGTGCCATCGTCAACGTCACGTCGTCAACATCACCTCGCGTGGGCTTGCGCAACTTGCATAGCTCACGCTAGCATAGCTTGCGTAGAGTTTGAATGGGCCTTTAGGGTTTGAGGGTGGACAAGGTAGACCCAAAATGCAGGAAGGACCCAGGCGGTGCATAGGACTAGAACTGGGGAGTGCAAAACACAAGGAGGGAGCACGAGGAGTAAATGGTAAATGGACTGCACTTATATAGCGCTTTTTGACCTTAGCGGCACTCAAAGAGCTTTACAATGTTATTTCCGTTATTTCCTGTCCATATGTCGAAGTGTCCTTGGGCAAGACACTGAACCCCAAATTGCTCCCAATGAGCAGGCTAGCGCCTTGCATGGCAGCTGCCGCCATGGTGTGAGAATGAGAGGCCATTGTAAACCGCTTTGGATGAAAGCGCTATATAAGTGCAGTCCATTTGCCATTTATGTAAATTGAGCACCTTGTGATGATGTCAGCAGGATGTAATGGCATAGACATACTTGGCTGAGACGTGGTCTACACATTTATTGCTATAGTTACCTTCCTACAATATATGTGGTCTGCACGTCTTTATTTACATGCTGATTGGTCACTTACTTACTAAACCCTGACCATACACTTACATTTTGTGCATTAAAAAAGGATGAAATGCCATTGCTTCTGTAATTCATAATTCCAAAGTTTATTTTCAAATATACTCAGTGCAATGCATGTCAACACTCACATTTGATCTCCACTGAACTTGTCAAATGCAACTCCACTCTAAACTAAGACAGTGTATGCACCTCTCTAGTGCCCTGCAACAATACTGTATCCAGATTAAGGATTTTTATTAACTCTAACTTAAAAGCTAGGAAACCACAGCGACACACATCAAGCCCAAATGTAATTGAGATCAAGTTAAAGTAACTAAATGATAACAGTGGTACAGCTTCTGTCTTGTATCAACACGACGGAGGAAGCCAGGGAGGGAGGGAGGGAGTGACAATCGGACTTTTGCTATCATTGGTGCGCTGGCTTACAGCCACGTACACTAAAAAAATTACAATTACAATCACATAAGCACACACACTGGGGTGTACTGATTTGAATTTCTAGGGGGTGAGGAAGTTGAGCAGGTGGAAGAGCTCCTCCAGTTTGGCTGTTCTGAAGAGGAGTGCCAGTCAGCAGTGGTGATACCAGGGATAGTGGTTCAGCACACGGGAGAACTGTGCATAGAGAGGGAGAATGCTATGCTGGGGCTACAGACAAAACCATCCATCGCCTGCAGTTAGTACAAAATGCCGCTGCCAGACTGGTGTCAGGGACCAAAATGAGGGACCACATCTCCCCTGTCCTCATCTCCCTCCACTGGCTTCCAGTGAAGGAGAGAGTTATATATAAGATCTGTGTACTGTTATAGATAGTGTCTATTTCATTTTGTTATATTATGTTCATTATTTGATTCATTATCCATGACTTGTGTCCATTTGCGCCATCTAGTGGCAGAAGTCTAGAATGCAGTCGTTCTCATAATGCTTCATGACGGAGAAAGTAATTTCAGTCAGAGAATGCAAGATGTACGTTTCGCATGTGGTTCTGTTAGACTCTAAACTATCTCTTCACATTTTGTATCTAACGCTGCATCGTTGGTATGTATCTATGTATTTATTTAGTTATACATTTGACAATTCCTTTAATAGATCTTTTCTCATTTGTGTAGCAGACTTTTCCAGTAGGTTACATGTTTACTCATTTTACGTTGCTAGGTAGCCTAACCTGCTAACTAACCTGACCTGCTAACTCACGTCATGCTTAGCTAAAACAATTGATTATAATTTAGATAAATAAGAATAAGTTCATGTAAGATTAAGTTAATAAGTTACAATTCATTTGGAGACATGTAATTAATATAGGTTTATATACAGCTATTTACAAGAAGCATACACAAATGAATGTATTTGTCTGCCGTTACAGTTTCACCTGATCCTGTCTATCAATAAACCTGTGGACGTGGGAAACGGTCTTCAGAGTCGTTGATGGAAGGAATGAGTTTAAGCTGGCTGCCAAGCTACAATCTGGGGGCAGCACAGTGAAACAACGGCATCCCAACAGACAAAATAACGGGACCCTACCAGTCAACAGACACATTGGACATTGTCACACGCAACCAGTGGACGATCATCATCTCATCAGGTATTCTCCAACCAACTACGCCATGTCTGACAAAACGTCCTTAAAGACACGCTCTGTCGCTTTGTCAAGCACAAGAAGTTCATCCACCAGCGCAGCTGCCGCCAAGGCCAGAGCTAAGGCAGAAGCTGCAAAGGCTCGCCTTTCATTTGCTGAAAAAGAAATGGAATTAAAGTTAGAAAAAGCACGAATAGAAGCAAATATGGACTTACTTAATTGTAAAAAGGAAACAGCAGCGGCAGTTGCAGAAGCGGAGGCTCTAGAAAATAATCTGGACGGAAATAGTGAAAAACACAGTAGTTGCAAACTGGGTCCAGACCCTACTCCTATGGAGACTGCACAACGCACTAAACAATATGTTTTTAATCAAGGAAAATCGGAGAGCACTGAATTACTGCTTCAGGAAGACGATGATGTCATGGATACCATACAAACAACAAAAAAGGATCAAGACTTTAGTCACAATAACCCATTCTACAATTTGAACCCAGATTCAGATTCATTCTACCCAGACCAAAGCCAAAACATACGGCATGTCCAAAGCACGCCAGCTACCATCGTAACATTCAAACATGAGACACCTGAGGCAGACCTAGATGGCTCCAGACGCCAAGCTTCTCCTGCACAGACTCTCAGACGTCACAAAGACCATGTGCATCTTCCCAAGTCCAATCTTGCACCTCCAAACCACAGTGAGTCAAATATTACAGATTTTGTAAGATATGTCACTCGTCGTGAACTAGTCGCAACAGGCCTAGTACAGTTCAACGATAAGCCACAGAACTACAGAGCTTGGAAACGCTCTTTTGAAAATGCCACTGTAGGTTTAGATTTGTCACCAAGCGAAGAGATGGATCTGCTTCTCAAATGGCTCGGTAAAGAGTCAGCAGAACATGTCGAACAGATCAGAGCTATACATATCAATCATCCAGGAAAAGGCTTGGCTATGGCATGGGATAGACTTGAACGACGTTACGGCTCAGCAGAAGCCCTCGAAGATGCTCTGTTTAAACGGCTTGACAGCTTTCCAAAGATAACAAACAGAGACTACTCAAAGTTGACAAAACTAAGTGATCTTCTTATGGAACTCCAGTCAGCAAAAGAAGAAGGAGACCTTCATGGCCTCTCTTTCCTTGACACATCAAGGGGTGTCAACCCAATTGTACAGAAGCTTCCATTTAACCTACAGGAAAGATGGGCCTCAGTAGGTGCTTCTTACAAGCGTGAACACGGTGTGTCATTTCCACCGTTCAGCTACTTTGTGAACTTTGTTATCCAGCAGGATACTGTCAAAAATGATCCAAGCTTCCAGTTCACCTCAAACACAGACAAAACACAAAAATCTGAAAAGGCAACTTGGAAACCAAACAGACCGCGAGAAGTGTCAAAACGGACGTATCCCCTCAAATTAGCTCTTACAGTGAAGGGCCCTCAAAACCAGATGGTGGCGACAGACTATGTCCCATACACAAAAAAACACACCCTCTCTGGAAATGCCGCGCCTTTAGAGAGAAGCCTATCGAAGAACGCAAAGAAATCTTGAAAGAAAACAGGGTGTGCTTCAGATGTTGTGCCAGCTCTACGCACATCGCAAAGAACTGTAAATTCAAAGCTCCATGTTACGAGTGTAAAAGTGAGAATCACCACACAGCACTTCACAAGGGTCCCGCTCCCTGGACGAAAGGAAAGAACCCCAGTCCAGAGCACGGCGGGGAGGATGTCTCATCGACACCCGATGTCTCTTCTGACTGCACACACGTCACCGCCGAATGCACACAGGTCTGCGGCTCAGAGCAAGCAGAGCGTTCCTGCTCTAAAATATGCCTTGTGAAGGTCTATCCAGCGGAGCACAAAGGCAAAGCAGTGAAAGCATACGTAATAGTAGATGAACAAAGCAATAGATCCCTGGCCCGCTCACAGCTCTTTGACATATTCAATAGCAAAAGCCCAAGTGCTCCTTACTCCTTGAGAACATGTGCTGGAGTAAAAGAGACGATCGGAAGGAGAGCCAGTGGATACAAAGTGGAATCTCTGGATGGAAAAATAAGTATTCCACTACCTAGCCTGATTGAATGCAACGAGATTCCAAACAATAGGGATGAGATCCCAGCACCTAATGTCGCTCTTCACCATGCACACTTAAAATCAATCGCACATCTAATCCCAGAGCTTGACCCAGACGCCCCTATCCTTCTTCTGCTCGGACGGGACGTTATCAGAGCTCATAAGGTCCGCAAGCAAATCAATGGCCCACATGACCTACCTTATGCTCAGAAACTTGACCTGGGATGGGTCGTCATTGGCAACGTGTGTCTGGGCAATGTGCACACGCCACTCACAGTGAGTGCGTTCCACACCAACATCGAAGACAGAGAGCGCCCAACTTTATTTAAGCCCTGTCCCAATGTGTTCAATGTAAGAGAAAGATACAGTGACATTATGATCCAAGACCGTCCTTCAGCATATTCAGAAGAGAAACTTACCTGCGAGACTGACCACGTAGGATGTACTGTGTTCATACAGACTAGGGACGACAACCAGGTTGCTCCTTCAATTCAGGACGCTTCCTTCTTGAAAACAATGACAGACAGTCTGAGGAAAGATGAAAACAACAGTTGGGTAGCACCATTACCTTTCCAGAGCCCACGTCAGCAGCTCCCCAACAACAGGTCTCAGGCTCTGAACCGACTCATGTCCCTCAAACGCAACCTTGAGAAGAAGCCTGAAATGAAGGAACACTTCCTTGTCTTCATGGAGAAAATATTCAAAAGTGGCCACGCTGAACAAGCCCCTCCGCTCAGTGAGGAAGAAGAGAGGTGGTATTTACCAATCTTTGGTGTGTACCATCCAAAGAAGCCAAATCAGATCAGAGTCGTCTTTGACTCTAGCGCACCCTACAATGGCGTGTCACTCAACGATGTATTGTTAACTGGCCCTGACATGAACAATACACTTCTTGGCGTACTCATGCGGTTCAGAAAGGAGGCAGTTGCTTTCTCAGCTGACATCGAGCAGATGTTCTACTCGTTCCTTGTGAGAGAAGAAGATCGAAACTTCTTACGCTTCCTATGGTTTCAAGACAATGACCTCTCCAAAGATATCAAGGAGTTTAGGATGAAGGTGCATGTCTTCGGTAATAGCCCCTCACCATCAGTGGCTATATATGGGCTACACCAATCTGTTCTGGACAGCGAGCTGTGCACAGACCCAGATGTCAGACACTTTGTAACACGCAACTTCTATGTAGACGATGGTCTAACATCTGTCCCAACAGTCGACACAGCCGTCAGCCTGCTAAAAAGGACACAAGCCACGCTCGCCAAATCGAATCTAAGGTTGCACAAAATAGCGGCCAACAACAAAGAGGTTGTGGAGGCTTTCCCGCCCGATGATCGTGCAACTGACCTAAAGGACATGGACTTTGAGGGAGAGAGCCTGCCCGCACAGCGCAGCCTTGGGCTCCATTGGGACCTTCAAAAGGACAGCTTCCAATTCAAAGTCTCAGACGAAATAAAGCCCTACACACGACGAGGTGTTCTGTCAACCACTAATAGCCTTTATGATCCTCTGGGCTTTGTAGCACCCGTCACAGTACATGGAAAATCCGTCCTTCGAGAACTCACTACAGAGAATGGAGACTGGGATGCTCCCTTGCCCGAAGAAATGGAGGAAACATGGACATCCTGGAGAACATCTTTGAAAGATTTGTCCAGTCTCTTAATCCCCAGACAATACACAAACCTTTCACCTTCAGAAGCTGCGAAAAGAGAACTGTGTGTCTTCTCAGACGCATCAACTAAAGCCATTGCAGCTGTGGCTTACCTAAGGGTTACAGACAATGACGGCAACAAGGAAATGGGCTTCGTTATGGCCAAAGCCAAACTCACTCCGCGCCCAGATCAAACTATCCCAAGGCTAGAACTCTGTGCAGCCGTGCTGGCAGTAGAGTTAGCAGACCTCATCTCAAAGGAGATAGATCTCCAGATCGACACCATGACCTTCTATACAGACAGTAAGGTGGTCCTTGGATATATTACCAATGAGACCAGACGCTTTTACGTTTACGTAAATAATAGAGTCCAGCGGATCCGCCGATCCTCTCACCCAGGCCAGTGGAACTTTGTACCAACTGAACAGAATCCAGCAGACCATGCCACGAGATTTGTCTCTGCAGACCGCTTACATCACACCAACTGGTTCACCGGTCCTGCCTTCATGTTCAAACCAGAAGAGAGTCTGCTTAAGAACACTTACAATCTTGTTGATCCTCAGTCAGATCCAGACGTTCGTCCTGTGGTGTCCACCTTGACCACTGTAGCTCAAGTTGAGTGTCTGGGTTCCCAGCGTTTTTCTAAGTTTTCTTCTTGGAAGTCACTTAAACGCGCCATCACTGCACTTCTGCACATTGCACGTTCCTTCACCAAAACGTTGAAAAACTGTAAAGGCTGGCATCACTGTGAACCACAATGCAAAGTGCAGGACTCTCTTCAAGCCCAGAACATTATCATCAAAACAGTGCAAGAAGAAGTCTACACTGACGAGATCAAGTGCATCAGGAATCAGGAAACGCTTCCAAAGGACAGTCCTATCAAAAATCTGGACCCCTTCATTGACGATCATGGGCTTCTGAGAGTCGGCGGACGCATTAATGACTCCAGCCTCAGCGACAAGGAAAAGAAACCCTTGATCATCCCAGGAAATCACCACATCGCAGCCCTTATAATAAGACACCATCATGAACAGACTCAACATCAAGGTCGTCTCTACACAGAAGGCGCAGTTCGCACCGCTGGCTTCTGGGTAGTTGGCGGTAAAAGAAAAGTGAGCAGCCTCATCCACCAATGTGTCATCTGCAGAAGGCTTCGGGCCCACCTTACCGTTCAAAAAATGGCCGACCTTCCACAAGATCGTCTTTCAACCGACCCCCCATTCACCAATGTCGGGCTTGATGTATTCGGCCCATGGAGTGTCTCCTCGCGGCAGACAAGAGGCCGCTCAACTGAAAGCAAACGGTGGGCTGTGATCTTTACCTGTATGGGTGTGAGGGCGGTCCATATAGAAGTAATCGAGTCCCTTGACACATCCAGTTTCATCAACGCGCTAAGGCGCTTCCTCGCCGTCCGAGGACCCGTAAAACACATCCGCTCAGACCGTGGGACCAATTTCATTGGTGCCTGCAACACACTGAAAATACCTTCTAACATCGGCGAGAGAGCTGTAAAGACTTACCTATCAGATCGAGGCTGCAGCTGGACCTTCAACCCTCCGCATGCTTCTCACTTCGGTGGCTCATGGGAGCGGATGATTGGTCTTGCCCGGAGAATCCTGGATTCTATGTTCTTGCAGCTGAAGAACAAACTCACTCAAGAAGTGCTCGTGACCTTCATGTCAGAAGTAGCGGCCATCATCAATGCCAGGCCACTTGTGCCTGTGTCTACCGACCCCAACGACCCATTCATACTTACCCCAGCTGTTCTTCTAATACAAAAAGTAGACATTCTTCCTGCCCCTGCTGGCGAATATGGGGCTTCTGATCTCTTCAAGCAACAATGGCGACAGGTCCAACACCTGTCCAACACATTCTGGGACAGATGGAGAAAACAATTCCTCCCAACTCTTCAAGCACGTCGGAAATGGCAGACAAGCCAGCCAGACGTTAAGACAGGAAGTGTTGTTCTCCTCAAGGATAGCCAAGTACCAAGGAATGAATGGCCTTTTGGACTGGTGACTCAGGTCTTTCCTAGTAAAGATGGGAGGATCCGAAAAGTGGAAGTAAAGGTCAAAAGACCAGGAGGGACTAAACTGTTTCTTCGGCCTATCTCAGAGATAGTGCTTCTCCTTCTCCCGATGTAGTTGAGGTTTAGACTATATTGTTGAGTGGTGTTCAATCACACCAGG
This sequence comes from Borostomias antarcticus, assembly GCF_949987555.1. Lineage (NCBI taxonomy): Eukaryota > Metazoa > Chordata > Actinopteri > Stomiiformes > Stomiidae > Borostomias > Borostomias antarcticus. Next base: position 7,249,478 of record NC_140257.1, on the reverse strand, counting down.
CGGGGAGTGTACTGTTATAGATAGTGTCTATTTCATTTTGTTATATTATGTTCATTATTTGATTCATTATCCATGACTTGTGTCCATTTGCGCCATCTAGTGGCAGAAGTCTAGAATGCAGTCGTTCTCATAATGCTTCATGACGGAGAAAGTAATTTCAGTCAGAGAATGCAAGATGTACGTTTCGCATGTGGTTCTGTTAGACTCTAAACTATCTCTTCACATTTTGTATCTAACGCTGCATCGTTGGTATGTATCTATGTATTTATTTAGTTATACATTTGACAATTCCTTTAATAGATCTTTTCTCATTTGTGTAGCAGACTTTTCCAGTAGGTTACATGTTTACTCATTTTACGTTGCTAGGTAGCCTAACCTGCTAACTAACCTGACCTGCTAACTCACGTCATGCTTAGCTAAAACAATTGATTATAATTTAGATAAATAAGAATAAGTTCATGTAAGATTAAGTTAATAAGTTACAATTCATTTGGAGACATGTAATTATTATAGGTTTATATACAGCTATTTACAAGAAGCATACACAAATGAATGTATTTGTCTGCCGTTACAGTTTCACCTGATCCTGTCTATCAATAAACCTGTGGACGTGGGAAACGGTCTTCAGAGTCGTTGATGGAAGGAATGAGTTTAAGCTGGCTGCCAAGCTACAATCTGGGGGCAGCACAATCTGCATGTTTGCTTTTAAGGCTCTCAACGGTCTCGCCCCGGCCTACATCAAGGACCTCCTGGACCAGTCCCCCACCTCTAGGTCCAGGCCCAAGCTCAGATCTGATCCTGGACCAGTCCCCCACCTCTAGGTCCAGGCCCAAGCCCAGATCTGATCCCGGACCAGTCCTCCACCTCTAGGTCCAGGTCCAGGCCCGAGCTCAGATCTGATCCTGGACCAGTCCCCCACCTCTAGGTCCAGGCCCAAGCTCAGATCTGATGACCAACTGAGCCTGAGGGTCCCACGGACAAACCTAGCGAGGAAGGGTGACCGTGCTTTCGCAGTAATGGCACCAAAGCTGTGGAACGGGCTCCCTCTGAGCATCAAGACCACCCCCACTCCACTTAAAATACACCTTTTCAATGTTGTATTCTGAGCTAGCGTGTATGTGTTTTGTCATGAATGTTTCAGTCTCCTGTTCTCTAACTGTTGTCTCTGTGTTGCCGTGTCTCCTTCTGTTACCGAAGACCTTCTGTCTGCCGATGTAATTATTGGATGGGGGGCGCATTACAAATAAAAATAACATAACATAACAGAAAGAGAGACAAAACCACCAACAAATAGGAACAAGAGTTAATAACTTGAACCAATCTTGCAGGTTTGCACTACAGGGAAGCAACTGCTCAATTTTACCTGATATTGTGGCGTCACTGGCATCAGTGATTTGTCTTATTTATCTCACATCTCTACCGCTAACATTAACCCAATATTATATTTGTTCATCCCGGTTATGCAAATGTATTTGTGTGCGTGTTTGTGCCTACATTGATGACCAGGTGTTTCTCCACCTGCGTGCTGGCCAGACCGAACCAGCAGGGACCATTGGGCTTAGCTGAGTAAAGAGCAACATGTTAAAAGTGTATGTGTGCATGTGTATACAGTGACGCAACTAAGGGGGGTGCAGAGGGTGCAGTGCACCCGGGCGCCACAATTAGGGGGCGCCATTGAAGAGCAAGAGCGCTGACTGACTAACTATACGATTCATAAATCTGCGCTCCCTCACTCAGAACGGAGTTAACGTTAGCTGGAGAATAAATAGTAGTTAGTTGTTAACATAGTTTATAGTTTTATAATCAAAATGGATAACATGACACAGGAGGAAATGGAAGAATCAGTAACATCATAGAGACATCATACAAGAAATATATCCTGCAAGCCGTCTACTAAATGAAAATAGGTGCACAAAGGCAATAGATAAACTGAACTTCCTTTTAAAGCAAAATCTAGACTTACTTTTCCCTAATTTAATTGTAGCACTCACTCTTCCTGACCATGCCAGTGACAGTAGCATCTGCGGAAAGATCCTTCAGTAAACTAAAGACCAATAAAAATGACCTCCGTTCCACAATGGACAATGAGTGATTAAACGCATCTGGCAGTCTTATCTATAGAAAATAAAGTCACATGCTCCACTTATGTTGATGAGATACTAGACAGATGGGCAAGCATGAAATCCAGACGCGTTAGGATCTAGGAGATAGGCTAAAGATGAGATGAGGAAATGAGCCAAAATAATTTACAAGGGGATACTGTAGTTGAGAAAAATGAAGTATTTGCCAAAGCCCAGGTTCGCTCAAAAATAGGTTCAGTCAGATTTATTAAGAAAACAATACGATTGCAAACGGACCTCAAGATAAAACACAGAGTGGTTCACCAACAGAAGTAAATCAGCACGCCAAATCTTCTCCTTATATCTGCTCAAACCAACGATGTGGTGCAGCCGACATTTGATTGGCTGAGTCGTCTATACGTCATCGTAAGGTGACGGATATCACACAGTGGTCGAGGGATGGAACGCACTTTGAATATGAACAAAGAAAACAAAAGGTCTGAGCCAGGACGGGGAAGACGAAGGTGTGGCCCTTCTGACTTAAACAAAGAGAGGAGGAAGAGCGAGGTAGAGGAGGTGTTTACAATTACAAAAGAGAGAGAGAAACAAAAGGTTGAGGTGTTTACAATAGCAAAAGGCAGGGGACTGGATGAATAGGTATTGAAAGAAAATATATGAATCTGAATAGTCTTGAGACTAGGTGTAAAATTCCATGACAACTCCCACATCTGTGGCTGAACAGCCACATAAAATATATACATCAGATATAAAATAAGCATAATCAAAAAAAATAAAAATAATCAATTACAAACACAAAATTGTAAAAACTCTATGCTATACATGTGGAAAGGAAGTAATCTCTCCACTAGGTGGAGCAACAATAAAAAGAACAAAAATAGATTATTTTCATTCCACATGCAAATCACGCACCAAAACTCCTTGTTTCAGAAATATGACAGGAAACAAGGTAAAAAAGATGACATGATTATATACTATTTATAGTCTAAAAATGGACAACCATTCACCAAAAAACCTTGATTTAAAGTTTGAACAAGGCAAAAAGATAAATGGTTACCAGTGTAAGAAGGGCAAAAAACCTCTTGGTCAATTTAGAGGAAAAACCCAAAGAAGTAAAACTTCAAAATCATCTATCAGCTCATGTTTCAAAACATTATAAATCCTGTAGATAGATATTATGCATTTCGTCGAGATAATTTTCAAAGGGGTCATCTACTTCTCCGCTCGGTACTGAAGTCTGGACCATCAGTGCTTTAGCTGGAATATCCACTAAACACTTTGTAGCACATTTGATAATCACTGAAATGATAATGAACCCAAAAATAATACACACAAGAACAATAATAATAGTCCTAAAAATATTACCAAAACCTGAAAATGCATTATCAACCTGTCCCCAAATATCCCAGGTATGTAATTTGTTTAAGGTCTCAAGTCCTCTTTTGTTTGCTTCATGAAATTCAGCTAGTGTGACGTTTGGATCAGAAATGTACGAACAGCATTCACTCCCTACGATTGCACATGTACCTCCTTGAGAGGCTAGGATTGTATCTAATGCGAACCTATTCTGGAGAACGACTTTCTTTATTTCATTTACCTCTTGGCAAAGGGCAGAAATAACTCTATCAGATGCATTTATGTGATCTTGTAGGACATACGATAAAATCTGTATTTCAGCATTATTCTGAAGAAAGCCATAACTAGGAATCATTATTCCTAGTGCCGCATTGAAAATTGCGAGATTCCTACGATGTCTAATAGTAGTTTGTTTATGGAGTACTTTCATCTCTTCCTGAGTAACTTTCCTGATCATAGGAATAAAATGAGCTAAATAACAACGTCCCATACTATCCTCAGGTAGTTTAGAGTAGGCAGTGTTTCCACAGACTAGGAAAATGCCTTCAGGGAGTTCTATTTCCTTGCCTCGATACAGATACTCATAGACTGGGTCTATACAAGAGCTGGTTCCTAAATCAGTAATGGCTGAGTCTAAGTTCTTCCTAAACACATCAATACAACCTGTTACCTTCTGGAGAGGGACGATTTTGAATTGATCAGTGTTTGTTTGAACTCTAAGATTAGTTTGGTTGAATAGTTTTCTCTGAGACTGGACAAAACAATCAATAATCTGACATTTTAACCCGGAAAAAACAATTGAATTTCTCCATTCTACAGTTGTGGATAAGCCAGTACACGCTAACTGTGCAGTTAAAGGAACTGTATATATCTGTGTGAAGACAGCTTGAATATTATGAATTAACTGGGGTCCAGGTACTCTGGAAAAATGTATAACTCTAGCTAGTTCTAGTCGAGTAAATTCTCTTGGTTTCTGGTGTTGATTGACCTGCATAGTTAACTCTGTTAAAATGCTATTCTCTATACCGTCGTAGGAATTAATTAATCTATCTACTCCTGCATGAAATTGACAAGATGAGACTTGTTCCCTAGTGGAGAATGTATGGGTTGCTAACCCTTGCCAGTCATATTGTAACCACTCAGCTTGTGTTAAGGGAATTGGATATAGGGTAGGTGATGATGTACTAGCCGGGACCTGTTGACAAATCCAACAATCATCATAATCCATTTTTGATGCAAATTCCCGTACCATACTTATAGCAGTGTTAGGATGGGTCTTCCGATCTGAGTTGGATGACCTGGTTAAATACTTGTTACAATTAACTACCATAGTAGAGGGATAATCTGGGACAGGTTTGCAAATATCAGCACCATAGTTCTTGCTTCGAGCTACATTAATCACATCTCTGCTTAAAACACACCAATATGGCATTTCCCAACTCTTTTCATCAGCATTGGTCAGAGTCACCAGGGTAGATCCAAGGAACTTCTCATCGTCTTGGATTTTGACATCTGTAGAGCGTAACAGAGTCCAGTCATTCTTGTTCACAGTGTATATCCAACAGTCATTTAGGTGACACTTCTCTTTTGGGCAATAGAATGTCACTGGGGAATGCAAGGCGTCTTCTCTTCTAGATCGCAACTTCAATGTCGCGTTGTTTGAATCAGTTATGTTCAATGTTAGTTGCAGTGTGTGCAGGTGTGTGTGCGTGTGTGGTGCATCTTGTGAGGTCATGGCTGTGGAGTTTTTCCATGTTGCCATCATAACGACCATGAGAAGGAGGTGACCAGCAAGGTCATTTTTCCTCCGATTCCTCATCAGAGGAGAGGACAGTGTGGCGGCCCATGGCTTTGACCTCTGAGCCCTCTGGTTCAGCTGCATCCTTGATCTCCTGGTGTTGGCGATCCCCTGGTGGACCGTCCTCTGCTGCTTGGACCCGTCGGCAATGGCTTGCATGGATCCACGAAGTCCTCTCAGCTACTTTGACCGCTGTCTGCGTGGTGAGTAGAACCTGGTACGGCCCGAGCCACCTCGGCGAGTTCCAGCTCCTTCGTCTGTGGTCGCGGACCAGGACCCAATCCCCAGGAGAGATGTGATGCAGGAACCCCTCCTTAGCCTCAGGAATGGCGGTCCTCACTCTGTTGAAGACATTTTTTGGAATGTTATTCAGTGCAAGACAATATTGTATCATATCATCTTCACATGACTTGAGACTAATCTTATTTTGGGGAAACGGTGTGTTAGTCATTTTCATAGGTCGACCAGTAAGGACTTCATATGGAGCCAGCCCTGTGGTCTGGTGCGGTCTCCCTCTCATGTACATGAGTGCCAGAGGTAGAACTTTCATCCATGACAGACCTGTCTCTGCAATCAGCTTGGTGAGCTTTACTTTCAGAGTTTGATTAGCTCTCTCCACTATTCCAGCACTTGCTGGATGATAGCTACAATGCGTTCTAAGGTCAATCTGTAGGCTATTGCAGATTTCCTGAATGACACTATTTACAAAATGGCTCCCTCGATCTGAAGAGAGTTTGGTTGGCAGGCCCCATCTTGGAATGATCTCTCTCGGGAGACTCTTTGCCACTGACAACGCTGAGGCATGCCTGCAAGGAAATACCTCAGTCCATTTGGAGAAAACATCAGTTAACACTAGGCAATATTTGTACCCCTGGCATGGAGAGAGTTCAATAAAATCCATCATAACATGTTCCCATGGCCCACTTGGTCGAGGATGTGCTGACAGTTCCATTTTTATCCCTTTTCCAACATTGTTTTGCATGCATATGATGCATTTGGCACAGTTTTGTTCTGCAAAAACCGTGAACCCTGGTGCATACCAATACCTGTTAACATCCTCCGCCACCCCTGTTTGAAACATGATCTGGCCCGTGGGCTAGTTTGAAAGCATAATGAAAACATGAACGAGGTAGTACAGGTTTGTCATTAGGCCCTAGATACAGGTTAGTTTGGTTGTGGAATGTGCACTTATTCCTCCATTTCTTTTTCTCCGCAGGTGGAGCAGATGCTTGTAGGTCAGAAATGTCTGCCAGGGACAGTGGAGGAGTCTTGTCAGGGTCTGTGGATGGTACAGAGAGCATAGAAAGCACAGGGGAGGAAGCAGAGACAGCCGCAGCTTTTGCAGCGAGGTCAGCAGTCGAGTTACCGACAGAGACAGGATCAGAGCTTTTAACATGAGCTTGGCATTTACACACTGCTAGGCTAGATGGTAAAAGCATAGCTTCTAGAAGGTTGTTGATCAACACATGGTGTGCAATAGGTTTACCAGTTGACGTGAGGAATCCACGGTTTCGCCAAAGGGAGCCGAAGTCATGCACAACTCCAAAAGCATAACTACTGTCTGTGTAAATGGTTGCAGACTTGCCACTTGCTATTATACAAGCTCTGGTCAGAGCGAACAATTCAGCTGCTTGCGCTGAAAGGTGTTGTGGGAGTTTTGCTGATTCTAAAACTCCATCTAATGTTGTGACTGCATATGCGACAAGTGGTTGACCTGTTGTCGACCGCTGGGCTGATCCGTCCATAAAAAGCTCAAAATCAGGGTTAGAGAGAGGAACATCAGTGAGGTCTGAGCGTGGCTTATTGACCTCCTCTACTATAGCCACACAGTCATGCGGTTCCCCGTCTTCTGGGGTCGGAAGCAGAGTTGCTGGGTTAAGTATAGTGCATCTTTGAAGTGTAAGATTAGACATAGTCAACAGTACATTCTGGTAATGCAACAATCTTGCTGGGTGCAGGTGCGATGTCTTTGCTTGTAAAAGAAGAGCAGACACGGCATGCGGTACATGGACTACCAGCGGCCGCAGTGCTACTAGGTCTACAGAACTCAATACAGCCTCAGTAGTAGCTGCCACTGATCTCAAGCAGGACACGAGTCCTCTAACAACAGAGTCAAGTCTTTTGGAGTAATAGGCTACCGGTCTGTACCTATCTCCATGCTTCTGTGCTAATACTGCTGCCATGTAACCTTCCTTCTCGTTCGTGAACAGGTGGAAGGTCTTGTCATAGTCAGGAATACCTAGACAGGGTGCTGTGGACAGTCTTTGTTTAAGTGTCGTTAAAGCCAGTCTGGCTTCGTCAGTCCATGTGATTTTGTCTGAGGGAGCTAATTTCTGTCCATGAGCTAAATCAGATAGTGGCTGTGTTATCTCTGCAAAGTCAGGAATCCAAGCTCGGCAGTAACCTACAGTCCCAAGCAGTGACATCATCTGTTTTTTGGTTGTGGGCAGGGGAAGTGTAAGAATTACTTTAACACGGTCAGTCCCCAGTGTCTTGCCATCTTTTGTTATTAAGTGACCAAGGTATCTGACCTGCTCACATACTAACTGGATCTTGTTTCTAGACACCTTGTGGCCATTTTCTGCAAGGAAAAACAACAGCGCTCTTGTATCCTCAATACATGACTCCTTGTTTCTACTGGCAAGAAGTAGGTCATCCATGTATTGAATGAGAGTGCTGCCTTTTGGCGGGATGAACCCTTCTAGGTTCCGTGCCAACTCGACATTAAAGATGGTTGGAGAGTCCACATATCCTTGAGGCATTACACACCAGGTATAACTCCGTCCTTGAAAGGTGAACGCGAACCACTCTCTGGAGTCAGGGTGAACAGGGATAGAGAAAAACGCATTACTCAAATCAATAACACTAAAATGTGTAGCTGTGGCAGGTATGGATGACAGAATGGTAACAGGGTTCGGAACAAGGGCTGTTCTAGCATGGACAGCTTCATTAACAATTCTCAAATCTTGAACAAATCTCCATTCACCTGAAGCCTTCCTCACAGGCAGAATAGGGGTGTTGCAAGGTGAGCTGTCAATCTCAACAATAGCACCTCTTTCTAATAAAGAGGCGTGAACCTTAGCAATCCCCTCCTCTGCCTCTGTACTCAGAGGATACTGGGCACGTCTTGGACGGAATGTTCCCTTTGGGCTGACGACTACTGGGTTGACATTCTTAATCCTGCCTATATCAAACTTATCTCTGGCCCACAATGAGTCGGGCACCCCCTGCAACACAGATGGATTTTCTATGTTGTCAGAAGGAATTTGGACAAACGTGGGGTTGAGGCGTTGACCCTGCATTCCACGAACCACAGGTGTCAGCCATCTAAAAGGGAAGCAGCTTACCCCTGTTGTTGGAGAGTGTCTTACTTGGTGTGGATCTCCAACCCAGTCAGTAGCTTCCATTGCCGTCTGCAGCCACCTGCCTGTCTCCTCCTTGGTAACAAACTCAGAGACACCAAGTGAAATGTGTGGGACACCTTGTTTTTCATCATACAGCTGTTTCTGTGTCTCTGTCAGACACACAGAGAGAGCTGCATGGTCAGGATCTACATACAGCATAGCACATTCAAGAACCTCACTACTTTGTGGTTGTAACCAGACTTTCTCAAAATCATGATCTTGTTGTAGTGGGGATACATTTGCAGTGCAGTGTAATGAAGTCTGTGGTGTGAGAGGGGTGTCATATGAATAACAGGAGTTAATTTTTGAGAACAGCTTAGAACGTTGGAGTGACATCTGATCATTATTTTCAATGTTCCAGGAATATGTCCAACCTGTCATATGTTCTATAAACATGAGGTCGCGCAGTGGTGTTACCTGTTTAGGCCGGATAATGGTGACCCCATTTGAGTCACAGCACATCTGAAACCCTAGTTTGCACAGCAGATCTCTCCCCATTAGGTTAACAGGACAACAATGAGAATAGATAAATTGGTGTTGGAATTCAGCATCATCCAACACAACAGGAAGTGACGTAGTCATTCTCTCAGATTTTTCAATACCTGCTGCACCAATGGTTTTTGCAACTTCATTTGTTAGTTTAGGAACAACATTAATCTTTGAGGAGCTTAGGACTGATGAGTGTGCGCCGGTGTCAGCTAAAAACATGAGTTGCTCTCCATTAACTTCTAAAGTTACGACTGGAAGCTCGGACGGTGTTGTATGCAGATTAAGGTATTGACAAATATGAACAACCTTCTCTTTATCCTGTACAGCTGTACTATCTGACGGTCCCTCAGCAAAACTCTCTGTCTGTTCCTGGCCTAGTCATGACTGTTGCTGTGGGTTGTTCAGGGAAATTCCAGCAGGTGGCGCCAAACCCCAGGTTGCAGGATTCTTTTTCTCATTTTGCCTGCGGTAACTGCGACAGTTCCTGATCCAGTGACCAGTTTTACCACAATGAAAACACGCGTCAGTTCTGTCTCCGTTTTCGTCTCCCTCCCTCGGTTTCATCCTGTAGTTCATTCTGTTTCTATCCCTACGATTCTTGTTCATGTAACGACCCTGTGGTCGTTGTTCTCTCTCTGGTCTCTCAGACTGGTTTTCTATCTGTTCCAGTTGAGCGGCTTGCAACTTGGCTGTACCTAACTTAATTTCTTTCGCCTCCCTTTGTTCAATGTGAACGCGAAGCCGCTCCGCATACCGGAAATGGTCAACAACTTCCTCGAGCGAAGTTGACTCCCAGGTGTGGCAACACATCCTAACTTGGTCAGACAAAGAGGAGAGAGAGTTATTCATCAACTGTTGTTTTAGAATTTTCTTATAATCGGCATTCGCTTTGTCCATGCCACTGTGTGACGCGAAGACTGATTCCAGTCTTTCCCAAAATTTCTCGAACTGCTCATCGGATTGTTGTTTACAATATGTGATACGGTCCCAATCCATCTTTTTAGGGAATCGAGTTTTGATTCTGTTCAACAGCGCAGTGTTTTGGTCGGCAAAATCGGCATGAGAAAAAGGCAACGTAATGTCAAACGGATCTTTCACATCGACCCATTTTAACCCAAGGCATTTTCTCATGATCATGGCGATTTCCTCTGCGTGAGGCTCATACATTCGAACTAAACTGTTAAAAATATTTTCAAACTCTTCAATGTCTTTGGTTGGATCGGGCAAGGTTCTAGCTACATCACGTAGTTCATCAGAGCGCCAGGGTCTATAAACCGTAATCTCTGGAGTCCAGGCCGCATAACCAGCTGCATCATTTATTTGTGAAGGGCGAGGAACAGGGTTTGGGCAGCGTATCAGTGGCGCTTGTATTTGCGGTCCCTCCAGACTATCTTTAGCCATTTGCAGTTGTTCCAAATTAAACTTAGCCTCAGATATAGCTCTAGCCAATTCTTCCTTCCTGACCTGTTCTTGTTCGGACGAATACCTCGTAGAAAGGGGCGCGCTTAACTCGTATTGTAGAGGGGAGAGAGAAGGGGCGTGGCTAATGGCGGGAGCATGAAAAGGGGGAACAGCAACAGCCTGGTTGGGTGTGAGCACGGGGCAACGAGTCGAGGGGGAAAAATCTAATTTTAAATCAGAGTTATTCTGCTGGGGAAATGGCGGAGAGACTGTCTGCTGAACCTCCTTATCTTTCCTTCCTGACCTAAATAAAAAACCCTCTCGTGCTACTCTCTCCCAAATCTTAAAAGCAGACCAGTCTATAGAATTAACAGGCTTTTCCCTTAACCTAGACATCTCAAACACCTCTAGCTGAGCCCGAATCTTAGCTAAAAATTTAACACTAAATGTCAGATGGGGATGTAAGAAATCGAAAATGCTTTAGCGCATAACGAAATCTCATCAGGGCTAGACAAATTGCAAGCTAGCAGTAGAATCCTGTTGCATATAGCATATGTTAGTAGCCGGTGTTACAGGGACACCTAGTGGTGCTCCCAAAATGTTGCATGTAAGACCCGGATGTTGTATGTGGGCGTGGGCGTGCGCGGGGAATTTTAAGTTTAATAAAAGCTATACTGAAACAAATCCCTAATAAACACGACGCAGCCTAAAACCCCAAAACAGCAATGAAAGGAAACCTTATAGTTAACTCACGGCGGGAAAGAATACAATTTCGAAAGAAACAAAGACACATTAAACCGCTAACTCACCCAGTCAACTGGTCCTTTGTTCTCTGGCTCGATGGCGGATCACTGGGAGAGCGGAGTAGTAGTTGTTTTCCTGCGTCTCCCAGACAACCAGCTAGCCTACTGGAAATCTAGCAGTTACGATTTAACAGTGTACAAAATGTGAACAATACCTACCTGGATAATAGGCGCGCTTAACAAACAATGCAAGGCAAGAGCCGAAGCTCAAAAATGCAATCAAAAATCCCACTGAGCCGGCGAAAATAGCGCTAGACAAACACAAAGACAACACAACAACACGACAAAAACAGACACTCCGGAGATTAGCTGGTAATCGCACTCACTGCGAACTTCAACCCATTTGGAAATCGCACTCACTGCGAACTTCAACCCTGTGGGAATCGCACTATCTGCGAACTTCAACCCTGTGGGAATCGCACTATCTGCGAACTTCAACAATTTGGAAATCGCACTCACTGCGAACTTCAACAGGTTCCCTTCTGTGCTAATTCTGGAACATCGAACTAAAGCAACCCAAAACGTTATCCTAGAAGTGCACTCTCACTTCTTAACTACAGCCGAGCCGACAAACAATCTAAACTGTAGTCTACATCAACTGTAAGGGAGCGAGTCCCAAACCCAAAATTACACCTCTTCTGAAGAGAACCCCGGTAGCCTAAACAAGGACGAAGTCAGAGAACAATGCAATATCACCAATCCTAAACTGCCACTGTTAAAAACAACGCCTTTCGCCACCACCTTCCCCGGGGAGTTTTGCTTTCAACAATACGCCAGACCCACACAATCCGAAACTAAAACAAGGCAAATACAACTCAGAACCATAAGAGGGTTCGTTTAAACGTACCTGTGAGCTTCAAGAATCCAGTGGAAGAACTGAGGAAATAATCTCGGCGTGCGCTCTGGCGCACGAGAGAAGATTGACTTTCCAACGCCCACTATGGACTGACACGTCTGTCACCAGTTCATCCACTGGAATCCCGAAGCAACACGCAGGCAGTCCTCCCTTTCATCCGCGTCGCCAACTGTGATCGTAAAATAACTGATCTAGTCAAAAGGATTTACCAAGATTCGCTCAAAAGGTTAAGTCTGGTTTATTGTGAAAAACATACGAGCGCAAGGACTTCCTGAACAACGAGTGGTTTATTCAGTGAAGTGCCCGTTTGGTCTTCTGCTGTGCCTTATATGCAGTCAAACCACAGGTAAGGTCCTTCCAGGATGTGATTGGCTACTGCATTGTACATCATATGAAATGGCAGGCGTGGCCAAGAGTACAGACATGTGACATGAGAAAAAGGGGACATTGACAATTGGGGACAAAGGATGGCAAAGGATGGTTATTCTATTGTAGACAGATGGCCTTCTGGAAGCCATTTTGTATGTTAGCACAGCTATGTGAATATTTGGGGGAGGTGATGTATTACAAAAGGAGTGAGAGGACAAAGGTTTAAGGTGTTTGGATGCAAATTCCTAAACACTTGCACCCGGTCTGGGAAGTGGCTTGTTGCGGCTGTACGGTGTAAGGGGCTGGTTGGCTAGCTGACCCAAACGCAGGACCACGGACACAGATGGACAGTTCCAAGCCCAGCGCTCGGTTTAATACGTAAATGGAGGTACAGAGGGGCAAGGCAAAAGAGTAGTCAAGTTCAGGCAGGGTCAATCAATCAACAAACAATGTCCAGAAAATGTAATCCAAGCCGTGGTCGAGGTCCGAGGAGGGGAAGCCGTGTGTCAGTCCAGGAAAAGGGCAGCAAACAAACCGGAATCTGGAAGAGGAGTGGAGAGTAGAATGAGTCACAGGAAAAAAAACAATTATCACAACTGCTAGCACGGAGACTACAGAAACCACTACTTGCCACAACGAATCTTAGGGAAGAACTGGCGACGAACGTTGGGAAGACAGGGTTCTTATAGGGGAGGTGATTGGATGAGTGGTGGCAGCTGGTGAGCCGCGCCCTCGGAGCTGGTTAGCAGAACCGTGTTCAGGTGTGCGGGGGTTATCACGTCGGAGGGCGCGCAGAGCGTGCGCTGAAGGAACGGTGGTGGGAGCTGGAGAGCGCCCAAGCGGAGTCAGGGCTGAGTTTCCCAGAGGCATCGTAGCGCTACATTCATCGTAAGCTATGGCGTTCATCATAGCGCTATGATGAACGTAGGGCTACGATGCCTCTGGGAAACTCAGCCCAGTAGGCTACACCTGACATTGTATTATTCCATTAGCCTACTTTTCCTGATGTTTTAGGTTTTTGCCATGGTAGCGTTTCAGTATCAGTATCAAGATACTTTTAGCAGGTATCGTATAGAATTTATAATTTTTCAGAAGAGGCAGCAAACATGTCGGACGACAATGAGAAGATCCATGCTGCACCTCCACAATTCAAATCGCAAATCTGGAAGAAATTCGGCTTTCATAACTCACCAGGTAAAAAAAAACCCTGTCATATCGAATCGCAATATTACAGAATCGCATTTGCCACAAAAACTGCAATATAAATCGAATCGGCACCTCGTAGGTTGGTCAGTAGAAGTGGGTTAGTCCTGTAGACTATCTGTCCGCCTGTCCCTCTCAAATGCTGAAACGATAAAACCCCAGAAGTCCCCCCCCCTTAATTTAACAATGTAATAATGAATTAAAAGAACTCAACTCGCCCGATTACAAGACCAGAGAGTAACATGTTTTTGAACGATTTTTCAAGATGCCCATCCACATCCATTGTATGACCAAAACGGTGGTAGAGCAATTATCAGACTTTCTCAAAAGTGCTAGTTTTGTCAACGTTTTGATCTGAACCATTGTATATGATCATAAGTAACCTTAAAACAGGGCTAAACATGCATTTTCCCTTTACTACTCCTTTAAGCAACAACGGCACATTGCTGAATGCTGTAGGCTACCGGTTATACTCGCATTAACGATAGCCTACATAACAAATAATTGAACTGAACACAGGCGAAGCAGATAATAATGTAGGATATACGCTATTATGTACTAGCCTACTCATCACCATCTTCCTCATCATCGTCCTCCAACTACCAGTTCGTTGTTGAACTCTTCCTCCTCATTGTTCTCCTCTTCTCTGACTTCAACCAACTCTTCCTGTGTGCGAGTAATGTAGACATGGCTTTCTATCAAAACGTGAAGCCAAACCCGGCGAGTAAAAGGGACAGGCGTTTATTTGGGACTCGGCTTTTAATTGAAGTTTTACGGTATAACAACAATCAAATGTAGGCTAATTAGGCGGTGGCCTGTAGTTCGATAGCCTGTAGTTGTATAATAATAATTTGTTTCTGCAGGCTATTCTATGTGCGGAAAAATAACTGGCCAGTACCTGGCATAGCCTAATCAGTTTGTTGGCAATTCGTTTTGACAGTTGATGTTGCACAGTAAATGCAGTAGCCTACATTCCGATCATATAGTCAGTTCAGGCCTGGTCATTATCGAAATCAGGTCTGGCCTCTATCAATCAGCCAAAAAAGCCTTGAACTTGCTAAAGTTAGTAGCAACCCCCTCCCCCACAACCATTAGCATACTGGCTATGAAACACATCCATCCAGTTAATTTGAATATGAACAGGTAACAGGGGGAGGAGGAGGGGTGTTGCAACAGCAGTCCAGGTTCGTTGCGGGCGAGTGGTATACAGTAGTAAGTCGAGCCATCCAAGTCTAGCTGTAAGCTAAGTGCGTTTGTGTCTTCCGTGTCTTTTTGGATTAAAGAACCCTCAGTGAACCTTCATCTGCCTCCATCATCCTGCAGTTGGGTCCTACCCCTGCTGCCTACTGTACATGAACTATCCTTGACAGTACAGATTTAGGAAGTGAAACTGGAGGAGTCTGGAGGGCGGTCAGAGCAAACTGTTGAATAACCTCCTAACTTCAAGTGTCTGGGCGTCAGCTTGCTGTTAGGACTCCCCCGACAGACAGGTTTTATGGCCCAATGCGCAATGTGTTTGTTATTAAGTGTCTGTGTACAGTATGTGCTGCTGTGTGCTGGGGAAACTTTGGAAATATCTACAGTATACTGAACTAAATAGAGTAAATAGTAAATAAGTAAGTAAGTAAGTAAATAGAATCAACAATGGAGGAGAAGTCGAATCAATAAAAAAAGACATGGTAATCACATTTAAAATGTAAATAACTTTTACATTTATTAATAACTTTTCAGATAGATGCTTTAACAATTATCTACCTTCTAACAGACCAACTGTAACAGATTAGTGGTACATGAGTAATACTTATTTGCTAAATAGCCCCTATTAGATATGTGCTGAACTGCTACATTTATGTGTGCTTTGCTGCTATATGTTCAATTCTGTGTCTATTCTAGTGTATGAGTTTCTTCTTCTTTTATATCTGTCTTCTTTTATACTCTTACCATCAACTTGCCCAGGTACTGATGAAAATTTGCTTTTATAGCTAAACCTGGCACATTTGCCTAGTATTTATTAGTGTGCACTGTCCATTTTTAAATAAATAATCTTCAAACTTCAGACTACATAGCACAGGTTCCCCTCCTTTAGTGAACGTCTTTCCATCAAGGTTATTACTGATCCTGCTGTAAACATCATGGCTGAATCACAGAACCCAATAGTGACTGAACATATTCATGGACAAGCCTGGAACATTATCTATCTTGAGATATAAAACTCATGTGTTTTTGCATGTTGTGCTATTGCTTTCTCTCTGAGCTTCATTACATCCAGAGTCTATATAAGGTTTTATTACTGACACTGATACAGCTCAAGCTGATGATGTTTATTCATTTATCGATGGTCATAAAGTAAGACCTGCACCCTGAAACGAAATGACACCCAGCAACTATGTCTGTGATGATATAAAAAGCTTATCTTAAGGCTTGCAAATAAATCTTCTCTTCTCTCCTTGTTTTGAATACTTCAGCTACCTTGTTGACATTAATACAGTAGCATAGCCCTGAACTTTATGAAGGCTAGTTTGTCTAAAGTCATTCAATGTACAGTATATAGCTTACATTAGGGAGCAAAGTTTAATAAATGTAATTATGAATATGATTATGATGAAAGTTAAAGCATTCTAATTTTAAAGAACCCGCAGTGAACCTTCATTTGCCTACATGAACTACCCGACAGAGACTGCCCTGGATTATATAGCATGCACGGTGCCTAAAAAGTTCACCCCCCTTGGACTTTTTCTACATTTTATTAAATTCCAACATGGAATCAAAATGGATTTCATTTCATTCTTTTAGTCACTGACAAAATAGACAGACTGCATTTATGGCCCAGGTCACGTGTGTGTGTGTGTGTGCACACGCGCCCGGGGGTAATTTTGAGTGGAGCCTTTAAAGGGGAACGCCGCTGTCATAGCAAGTTTAGCTCAAATGTCGCTTTGTTCTCAATGAAACCGATCGGTACACACCAACATTTAACCGATCCATGCAGTAGTAAGCTAGCTTCTTATTCCTCTGTGCGCGCACCCCCTTTATAATGGAGGTCTATGGGCCTCTGCTAAAAACTATGATAAACATGCATTTTTAAGGCAGGAAGCGCCAGGAAGTCCCTTACCGGTCTCAGTAGAATGTTGTCTTGTGAAATGAATCTCCATCCCCATGTGTTGACGTGTTAGGCATGGCTAGGAGGATGTAAACAATCGTCTAGCTTTACCGCGCTCTCTACAACGTGCGGCGGAAGTTTACAGTGGGAAAGATATGGTGTAGTGCGTTCGGTGAAATAGTTCTGGCTCAAATGGAGCTCATCATCATCATCATCATCATCTTCATCCGCTTATCCAGGGTCGGGTCGCGGAGGCAGCAGCTCCAGCAAATGGAGCTTTTGTTTCAATATTCGGTTTGAGAATGCAATATATTTCACATGACAGCATAATGACACCGGTAAGATCACACCCTGCGCTTCCTGCCTTGAAAATGCATGTTTATCATAGTTTTTATTGCTCAAGAGCTCCTCCTAGTCATATTTGAATAGCCAGTCATGTTTGGGCGGCTTGTGGACCCAGCCCATGATTCGGATCTGCTCCAAAATGTAATGGTTTCTTAGTTGTCCCATCCTACTACGATCCACTGAGTTTCATGAAAATTGGTCAGGTAGTTTTTGTGTAATCCTAGTACAAAAAATGAATGGAGGTGAATGGCCAGCCCGGCTGTGTTGTGCTATTGCTTTCTCTCGAAGCTTCATTCCACCCAGAGTCTATATACTCTAAGGTTTTATTACTGACACTGATACAGCTCAAACGACAGCTGGTGAGGTTGATTAATTTATCTATGGTCATAAAGTAAGACCTGCACCCTGAAACATGGTTGCATGCTTTTCTGACACCCAGCAACTCTGTCTGTGACGATATAACAAATCTGACCTTGTTTCAACAAGGTCACCTTAAGGCTCGCAAATAAATCTCTTCTCTTGTTTTGAATGCTTCAACTACCTTGTTGACATTTATACCATAGCACTGAACTTTATGAAGGCTAGTTTGTCTAAAGTCATTAAATGTATATAGCCTACATTAGGGAGCAAAGTTTCATGAATGTAATTATGAGTATGAAATTATTATTATGATGAAAGTTAAAGCATTCTCATGTTATTTGAGAATTGAGAAGAGTATGAGTGCAGATTAATTGAGTGTGGACAAGAAGATCAATAAAAGTTACATTGATTAAAGAAGTGAAATGCGGTGAGCGGAGAAATTGACAGGCTGTAGAAGCCTACACTTATAAATACCATAAATTTCAGCACTGCTGGATAAGGAATCCATTCTTGTCCAGTAAGCTGTTTTGCAGCTTGGAGACACCCAGTGGTGGGCCTTATAAGTCATCTCCCACCCCCACATAAATCTGTGCCCCTCTCAGATTTCTCACATTGGTGCTATAATACCACTGACATATTTGGCCTGGAATTTTAACACTGGAGGAGCCAATCCCTGCCTTGGCCCTTCATAGAGTCATTGAAAGTGAGAAGGCTGTTATTTAGTGGAGCCCTTCCAATGTGTGTGGCATTATTTCAGCTCCGATATTAGATTCTCATTCAAGAATTTTCCTTATTAGTTTTAAACCATTAAGAAAAGCTGCTACCTAACCATCTCTGCAACACTAAAAGAAATTTGGCCTGCTATCCCTTTACAATCAACTATTAACATGCAAGAATCACGTCTCAATTTAAATAACTGTAGTGCCATTATTATCCCCTTGTCTTCATAACTTTAAACGATCTCCATACAAACACGTTACTGTACATACAATATGTTCAATGTTATGAGTCCATCTGCTGAGTAGAGTACAGAAACTGATATGCTACTGGAACCCTGCCAGGTGGTAGCAGCTGGCAATTTAGTCTTAAATAGCCAGACATATTTCCACACTTCATTTATGCTGTGCCAGCGCTGGAGAAAAGTCTGGCTGCACTCATTACTATTCAGAGATGGGGGGACGGGGAGAGGGTGGGGGGGACACTATCTCTTTAAACCAATCACAATTGTCTTGTGCAATGAAATTCTCACATCTCCTAATGACAGTGCAAAAGCATAAAAGAACTTAAATAATATGTGCTCCTTACTGATGTTCTGATGACAATGTTCTGATTTACAAATAACTTTATTGGGGAAAACTGCGTAAACAATTTGTAATTTGTTACAGTCAAGATGGCAGCAGCTATGAATGTTGATACCTGCAAGACAAAGGAGATTCTGATAGACTTTGGGAGGAAAGGAACTACTCCCTAATCATCAACGGGAGAGTGGACAGCTTAAAATACCTTGGTGTCTGGATCACCAAGGACCTGTCATAATCAACACGCATAGACACTGTGGTGAGGAAAGCCTCAGACAACTGAGGAAATTCAGAGCGTCCCACCAGATTCGACTCATGCATGATTGAGAGCATCCTGAGTGGGAATATCACCACCTAGTATGGGAAAAGCAGCACACAGGATCACATGACTTTAAAGCTCAATGAGATAACTTTTTTAAAGTTCAATATTCACCTTAACTTGCTTTTAGTTTATGAATTGGCCTTAGAAAGACCCCCCAAAATCATTTTCGTGACATGAGACTGCATGAGACCCTGTGAATTTATTATTTTAGAATTTCGGTGTACTGGCTAGTACACTGACAGGAAATCTTGTGGTGGAAGCGGAAGTGACGCGCTTTGCGTGTCACAATATCAGGAAGACAACAAACACTTTGCCCTGCGAATTTATCTACATTCACATAAAAGAAAGAAGACCAGTATTTACCTGCATTGAAGCCATCTTTACAGAAAGTCCATTGAAGTAGCTACAATCTTCCAATCCAGTATGCTCCACGCATGTTTGTTATCATATTTTTCCCATCATTACAGCAAGTGAGTGGGGAATGGTGGGAAATGTGGTTCTTAAAACACAGTGCCGATTTAATCACGACCAGAGGGGCCGCCAAAGTGCCGAGATATCTCATATAGATTTAACTAATGTATACTATTCCATGCTTGTAGGGCACAATCCTCAGATAATATTTGTTTAAAGATAATAATTGAAATTGGAATTTATCCTCATCATATCCATTATGTTGCAAGTAAGCACTTGTATGTTTGCCGTTTTTGATAGATAAATGCATTTTCCTTTTTCTCCTGTGTCTTGAGTCGTGCAATTGGTTTTAAGTCATAGTTAAAATAGTTACATTTAAACAGCCACTTTATGTCTGTGACTCTTCAGTCAATGCAATGCATATCCAAGTCTTTTGGGTAGATTACATTTTCATTTTTTACTGGTGACATTACGTGTTATATGTTATTATCTGTTGACCCGTTGGCTACCCGTGCCATGCACGAGTCTACAACAATATCACGCACATGTCGAAATTAGACAATATCTGCATCATTTATCATCATCCTATACTAACACTGCTTTGCAGTGTATTTCAAAAGCATCATCTTCGTATGGAATAGAACTTCAAGGAGGCCAAAAACGTCGAATCATCACTTTATTGAGCATGCCTAACACAGGGCCGAATCTCTAGGCAAATACTAAAGTACACAGAGAGGCGCCGAGATTATATGTCCAGGTATCACATGACAAACAAATTTACATACAAGGGATACAAACATGGTCACAAACAGTCACTGAATTCTGCCCCCCTCGGACATGGGCTATTTGGGTCCTTCCTGTGTCCTCCTAGGATCATGTTACAATTGTGGGCTAACTGACTTCAAAGGTGCTATCTTATTGACTCCTGTCCATGAGGACAGGAATGCTGACTCAGGACAGAACATCTGTTTGTACCTCACATGTTAAACTACTTATAATAACACAGTTCCTATTAAAGTGAAGTTTATTCATTATTCTACTAAAATGATTACTATATGAGAGTAATACAGATTGATGTAATACAGTATGATACAGTATAAAAATATACTACAGCTTCTGACAGGTTTTCACACACCTGTCAGATCACTGTGTAAAATGTAGGCCCTATTATTATTGTGCAATAGTACGCACAGTCTTAACACATTTATATTTTGTTATCAGTTTGGATAATTTGAAAAGGATCCTTAACAGCACACAGGTATGTAAACCAAAAAATTGTGTCTTTTAGCCATATTGACTACTTGGGCTTCATGGCCTAGCTGCTTTGTAGGCTATACTATAAAAATTAGTCATTTTGTGACTAGGCTATTCTATTCAATTATATTATGTTTGTAACACAGGGTGTAATCTCATCAGTCTCAGTATGGTCTCCTGTGAAATGTATCGCAATCCGATTTTTTTACGTTTAGCATGACTCGAACAAAAGCATTCCCCTGGCACTTGTTTTCACTGCTCCCACAGAGGACTATGTGCAAGTCATGCCAAACACCTAAAAATATTTGGATTGCGATACATTTCCTGTTATGAAACGTATAACTTCCGGAACGTATAACTTCCGGTTATGTAGAATTTCCGCCATTTTGATTTATTTTAACGCTTAAAATCTATCTCCTCCTAGAAAGTTTTACCAATCTGCATGAACCTCAGGACACAGAATCTAGGGACCAATATCTAAAGTTCCATCTCAGCTAAATTTTTGAAAAGTTCATTAAAAAAGACACTATGAACTAATGAATGTTGCAGAGCTTGTGGCTTTTCACATGAAGGTGTATAAGTTCTGAACACCACGAAACTTTGTATGGCTATCACCACACCAAATCGGAAGCTCCATTATTGGCCCGATCAAAAAAAAAAAAAAGGGGAGCGCTAGAGAGCTCATTTCCAGTTTAGGCCTAGCCATCATGCCGATATTTCCGGAAACTTGGTAGAGTGGTACCATTGGTTGGCTTATGGTCACTAGAGAAAAATGAAGCTGATTGGCCACAGGGTAGCCATTATAACAAGCCAAAACTTGTTGAGCGTGTACCTTAGTTTTATTGTTTACTTTTTGGTTTAGTTGTTACCCCTTGTGGTGCCTTTAACAAACATTTTATGGAAACAGATGAAACCTCCACATACACCTGTGACATTTACATGCAACCCTTGATTGCTTGTCAGTATGAAACCAACTATGGCTTCTCACATGGCAGGTAACTCAATGAGTTCAAGCCCAGGGGGATGCTGAATAAAAAATGCTAATGCACACTCGGGCATTGTGCTGTGACATGATTCAAAAACGTTTTTTAATGGTTTAAATTATGGTCTGGGCCAATACATGAGCACACCCTCATGTATTTGTCATTGTCTCCTCTTCTCCCTCATAAAGTATACCTCATGCACACTTCTTCATAGTTTTTTTGTATTGTGGCAACCCAGGGGACAGGTAAGACCACACATGCCAAAATGGCAGTGGCACACAGAGACAAGGGAAGCAAGTTGCAGAAAAATAGCCAAAGGTTGTCTCTTTAATAAGCTTAATTTATTGTTAGAAATGAAAGATCTCAAACAAAATCAGCGTGCTTTCTACCTCACCCCTCTTCTCCTCTGGCCTGAGTTTTCCTGTTTTTGGTGAAGGGGCATGGCTGATTGCTGAGGCAGGTGTGGACAATCAGCACAGGTAGTCATTAAGCTCTAACCCACAACATGTGGGGTTCTGGGAACTGCAGTCCCACAGCTAGCGGCAACTTTGGGTTGTGAGGGTCCTGGGTTGCCACAGTATTCTATCAAAATCCAATCCTGTTTTTCATGTAAAACAAAATGTGTGCTGACGTACAGTAGTTGGACTAAACCAATTTCAACCAATAATATGGCATCCACCCTCAATGTTCAACTTTCAGCAACACACAGCTAAGATTAATTATTTGGCTAGTTAGCAACAGCATGCAGGCATGTTTAGTCAACATGGTCAAATAGATTTATTATTTACAGTTTTGATGTGTTGACCAATAGGCCCACATTATAACATGTCATTGCCTAACCCTAACCCATAATTACAACAACAAACATAGCCTAATCATAATTATTACTACGGATTATGAGTAGCCTATATCATACAGTGACATCACAACCATCTTCATTGTTTGGTGTAGTGGCTGGCTATGCCTTTGATAAATTATAGCCACTGCCCCAGCAATAGAAGAGTTGTTTTAACACACATTTGTCATAGATCCAGGCAGATGAAAACTCTTAGTAAGGGAAGATAGTTTGTTCTCAAATACAGTACAGCTAGCACTCCATTGTTGTCCACTCCAACTATTGCTGCGTTCCATTTGCTCGTGAAGTCATGATTTGTGAGATACAACTCAGTTTTAACTGGAAAGCTCTGCTAGTCTCTACGAATGCTCTGCAAGTTGTGAACAAGATGGGAGCCCCCTGTGTAACTACTGTAACTGTAACTGTACTGTAATACTGTTTTATTAGCATTTCTGTCTCATTTGTGTCTCATTAAATCAATCGTACACACAGTATTTCCCAACTTATCTGAGAACATGTCCGTGACCTCTTTTGTATGCGCAAAATACTGCGTAGTGTGTTGCTATCTATCGGTTTGGCAAACAAAGCTAGCTAACATCCATCTTTGTTCCGAGCTGTTGTTGTCTGTAGGGTGTGTGTCCACCGGGGAGCTGTATTTTGCTAAACAGCGCCAAGCTTACAGCTGCTTAGAGTGCACTAGAGCTGGATTTTAGAGCTGGCTAGGCTGCCAATGTTTTACACTTACGTTAGCAATGAGTGTCGTGCTTTTGCAGACTGCAGAGTAACTACCCAAGTTCAGATAGCTAGCTGATGTTAGCTAGTGCAAATGTTCGCTGTCAATGAGGTTTTGGCAAGATCTGACCGTCCTCGTCGTCAGAAAAGCATTTTACAGCCTGCGCACTAGCCCAAATAGTTAAACTTTTTTCAACCGAAAAAAGGCTAGAGCTCATGGTGCTATAACGCTAAAAAGCGCTTGGAATACAGCTCTCGTCTCTATAGCGCCCTAGAGCTCATTACCCATTGTAAACAATGAGAAAAGAGCGCCAGCTCTAAAATACAGCTTGCCGGTGAACACCTCTTACAGCTTGCCGGTGAACACTTCACCATTTCCCATAGAAATGGAACGCAGCATAAATCTTTATCTTACCTGTTGCCAGAAGCGCCATTTGTCATTTCGTGCAGTTTATCTTTCGCCTACGCCTCTACAACACAAGGAGCCAGGGCTGATAACGACAGTGCTAATTTCAATTTATCAGACCTAAGACAAGTTAGTAGACATTCTCAGAGATTACCGTCTGTGCGAAGCGAGATTGCTGTATATGTAGCTAAACAAATGCAGTGTTGTTTACGTTTTATACATCCGGTGGTCTTCCGTTTCCCCTTGATGATACAGACTACTACCACCTGGTGGTGTGGAGTTTTTTAATCTCACGCAAGCGCAGAAACGTACACGCTTGTTCTTTGATGTCAGGTTGGCGTGTCAGGGCCTGAACATCAAGATCTGAGGTTCCACTTGGCTACTGGCACAAACCTGTGTACCCTCCAACCTCTTCCAGCTGGCACTAGTTTTTGTGCATTATTTGATATTCACGCCGTGTTGTGTGAGTAAATGCTTCGTAAGGTTGGATGTGCTTCCTCCCTTGTAAGAGATAAGTTTACTGCAGGTGTTGCATTTTACTGTATCCGTATCTTTTTTGTATAGCTCAGCCACACTTTGGAGCGTTTACTGCGGCCAGCCATGCTGGTGTCTGCTCTTATGTGCTTGACTACTGGTAACAAATCACCTAAGCTCAGCTCAGCGAGATCAAGACTAAGAATGATGAGAATCTTCGCCAGATCACTGACATCAGCGCACAGAGAGCGAGACTCCTGACTGAGAACGGTAAAATCAATGAACCAAGAACAAAGATGTATTGCATCTCATTACCAATTTTCAATTCAAACCTTTATTTAGCCGGGGGAAACCCGTTGAGACCAGGGTCTCATTCACTATGTTACCCTGGTTACAACAATCAGTTAACAGTCACACTCTTAAACAGTAACTAGTTTAAGAGTGTCTTGCAGCTCATTCCATGCTCTGGGAGTCCAGTATCTACAGTAAAAGCAGTCTTCCCTAGCTCAGTTTTAACCTGAGGGACCTCAAGAACCAACCAGTCCTGGGACCTTGTCTGGTAATGTCCAGAGCACCATGTGATGAGTGATGTCAGATAAATAGGTAGATCGCTTTGTAAACATACAGGTACAAGGATGGCCATCCCACTGACTGATACAGGTTACAATGGTGTGTTCTAAACCTCCTGTAATAAAAGTAAGTGCTGAGTGTCACCTGTAATAAAACTAAGTGCTGAGTGATAAACAGTGCCAAGCTGTTTTAAAATGGTAGGGCCTGCATGCTTAAAGATAATGTCACCATAAACCAGAATTGACAGGGAAGTTGATTTTACTAAAAGCTTCCTTAATTGTCACGTGAAAAACCTGGATGTTTCTATACAAAAACCCAAGTTTCACTCTCAGCTTTTTTATAATTTGGTCAACATGCATGCAAGACAGTTTTTCATCAATACACTAATAATAGATAATAATAAAATCACTTTCCTTAAAAGAATGACCTAGAAAATACTATATATTTAGTTTTAGTTACATGTAGAACCAGTTTAAGCTGCAGGAGTGAGCCCTGAATTGTGTCAAAGACTGTCAAAATAGGCAAAATAGACAATGCTCCTTTCATTTACCATATAGCTGAGTAAAGAACTGTCATTTGAACAAAGGTGCATCTTGCAACCATTTTTAAAAGAGACAATGTTATTAATAATATATTTTAAGTTATACATTACACCTTTGATGATTCATAAAAAACCATGTACAGATGCATGGTCCACATGATTCAGTTAAACAGAGGGGGAAAAGCATACAGAAAACACCTGCAAAGTTCTTTGCCTGACGAGAGCTCCATTCATTCCCTGCAGGTGAGTTTGGACGCCAGCTGGAGGAGAAGGAAGCCTTGGTGTCCCAGTTGACCAGAGGCAAGCAGGCCTACACCCAGCAGATTGAGGAGCTCAAGAGGCTTGTTGAGGAGGAGGTCAAGGTAAGGCTCCAAAACAAGTTGAACTATGATGTCAGGTTCACCAACTATGTCAATGACTTAATGTGACTATTAGAGACAGTTTCCCTCTTACTGAGTCCACGCCTTTTTCTTATTGTCTTGTTTAGTTTGTAATGTTTCCTCCTCTTCTATACAGTGCATCTGGAAAGTATTCACTTTTTCCACATTTTTCATGTTACAGCTTTATTCCAAAATGGAATGGATTTTTTGCAAATGTATTAAAAATAAAGAACTTAAATATCACATGTACATAAGTATTCACTCCCTTTGCTATGATACTCAAAATTAAGCTCAGGTGCATTCTGATTCCACTGATCATCCTTGAGATGTTTCTACAACCTGTGATGAATTCAATTGAATTCATCACACCTGTCTCAGTTCCCACAGTTGACAGTGTATGTCAGAGCAGAAACGAAGCCATGAAGTCAAAGGAATTGTCTGAAGACCTCTGAGACTGGATTGTATCAAGGCACAGATCTGGGGAAGGGTACAAAAAGGTTTCTGCAGCATTGAAGGTCCCGAAGAGCAGAGGGGTCTCGATCATTCGTGAATGGAAGACGTTTGGAATGACCAGGACTCTGCCGAGACCTGGCGGCCCGGCCAAACTGAGCAATCGGGGTAGAAGGGCCTTGGGAGGGAGGTGACCAAAAACATGATGGTCAAACCTGATGGTGACAGAGCACCAGCGTTCCTCTGTGGAGATGGGAGAACTTTCCAGAAGAACAACCATCACTGCAGCACTCCACCAATCAGGCCTTTATGATAGTGGCCAGATGGAAGCCACTCCTCAGTAAAAGGCATATGACAGCCCGCTTGGAGTTTGCCAAAAGGCACCTAAAGGTCTCTCAGACCATGGGAAACAACATTCTGTGGTCTGATATAACCAAGAGTGAACTCTTTGGCCTGAATGCCAAGCATCACGTCTGGAGGAAACCAGGCAGCGCTCATCACCTGGCCAATACCATCCCTACAGTGAAGCATGGTGGTGCCAGCATCATGCTGTGGGGATGTTTTTCAGCAGCCGGAACTGGGCGACTAGTCCAAATAAAGGGAAAGATGAATGCAGCAATGTACCGAAAGATCCTTGATTAAAGCCGAAAACCTGAAGCACACAGCCAAGATAATAAAGGAATGGGTTTGGGACAATTCTGTGAATGTTCTTGAGTGGCCCAGCCAGAGCCCAGACTTAAACCCAATTGAAGATCTCTGGAAGGACCTGAAAATAGCTGTGCAGCGATGCTCCCCATCTAACCTGACAGACCTTGATGATCTGCAAAGAAGAATGGGAAAAAATAGCCCAGATACTGTGGTGGCTGGGCTCAGTTGACCTATGACATTTGGACACTCACAAAGTACTATTATAACACTTCAGATTGAATTCACCAGTACCACAGGGTTCTCCTCGTAAGAATCAACACAATCACACAACCTTGTCAAATGAGGACGAGAAATACAACAGAATAGAGTAAAAGAAACTTACTTTATTACCTTACAATTGCAGCAAAGGGACGGTTACACAGAGACACAAGTGTTGTCTGAGCAAGCGCGCCGACTGATGTTCGGGATGCTCTATATATATGCTATGCTATGCTATTCCACACAATACATTGGCGCGTGACTACATGTGTTAGTACCTGATTGGTTGAAACTTTTATCTAGTGCTAGTCCTATGAGCTCACTAGTTTCGTTTTCCATTCAGCCGATGTGATTAAGGTGTTCCCTGTTAGTTACATTTACTGCATCTTTGACAGGCTTTTCATTGTGAGGTTGTGTGACCTTGGCAGTCAACTTATCTGCTACTGGAACACAGATAATAACAACTTTTCATGCGTACTATGTGTTCTGGAAAAGTACAAAGTGTACAGCAGTATTGAAGCATAACTAGGCCTAAATAGACAGGCCTTGTATTAAACAACTATAATAGCACTTTATCAAAAATACCTTTCACAATACAGGTGTGCCAAGCTTGTAGCATCATACCCAAGACTTGAGTCTGTAATCACTGCCAAAGGTGCCTCAACAAAGTAATGAGTAAATGGGTGTGAATAATTATGTACTTGTTATGTTTCAGTCTTTTTTATTTTTAATACATTTGCAAAAAATCCTAAAAATGTAGTTTTTTTTACTTTGTCTTTATGGGGTATTGTGTGTATATGAGGAAAAAAAGAATTGAATCAATTTTGAAATAAGGCGTAACATAAACTGTGGAAAAAGTGAAGGGGTGTGAATACTTTCTGGGTGCACTGTACTATATGTCTGACTTTGTCATGTAGGATTTGATGACTCAATGAAATATGAATTCGAAAGTATGCATGTATGTAGTTTTTATTACCAGAATAAATAGAACCCTCTTGTTTTCTTTCCCTCCCAGGCTAAGAACGCTCTGGCCCACGGTGTCCAATCTGCACGCCATGACTGTGACCTGCTGAGGGAGCAGTTTGAGGAGGAGCAGGAGGCCAAGGCAGAGCTGCAACGCGGCATGTCCAAGGCTAACTCTGAGGTGGCTCAGTGGAGATCCAAGTATGAGACTGATGCCATCCAGAGGACAGAGGAGCTGGAGGAGGCCAAGTAAGTCGATGGAACCAGAAGGCCTTCCCCAAGAGAAATTATATTGCCATTCCCGTTCGGGAAGTAGGTTGCTAAGAAGAATCGCGATGTCAGGCTACTTATGGAATTTCTAAACTTTTCATCAGGACAGAACCTTTAAAATGCCTCTTTTGTTCCAAACAGGAAGAAGCTGGCTCAGCGTCTCCAGGAGGCTGAGGAGACCATCGAGGCCACCAACTCCAAGTGTGCCTCTCTGGAGAAGACCAAGCAGAGGCTTCAGGGAGAGGTGGAAGACCTCATGATTGACGTTGAGAGGGCCAACGCCTTGGCCGCCAACCTGGACAAGAAGCAAAGGAACTTTGACAAGGTGAAAAAGATTATACCACAACTAAGTTTCAATAAGGTGAAAGGATAGTTTATTGGCAATATTTGGTTCAAATGCCTTACTAGATGTATATGAAAGAGGGACCTGAATCAGCAGTTGGAGGGTTGAGGGGTTTAGGACGATTTTGACACATCTTTCTATTGTGCTGTTGGGTTATAACTACCTTAATGGCAAATGTAGTCATTATCATTTTCTTACTGTAATTCAAACATTGGCATCAATGTTAAACGTTGCTTTGGTGCATGCTTCCTCCTACTGTAGGTTCTGGCAGAGTGGAAGCAGAAGTTTGAGGAGGGTCAGGTTGAGCTGGAGGGAGCTCAGAAGGAGGCTCGTTAACTCAGCACAGAACTCTTCAAGATGAAGAACTCCTACGAGGAGGCTCTTGACCAGCTGGAGACTGAAGAGAGAACAAGAACTTGCAATGTGAGCTAAATGTAGTGCATGATGCTTTTAGTACAGTATGTCCCACAGACCAACCCAAAGTAGTGGAAGGAACTGTTTCTCATTTAATGACTCAATTGTGCTGTGGATAAGTTATGTTCATGTAAAATGTTTCTGTTTCAAATCACAGAGGAGATCTCTGACCTGACCGAGCAGATCGGAGAGACTGGCAAGAGCATCCATGAACTGGAGAAGGCCACGAAGACAGTGGAGACAGAGAAGGCGGAGATCCAGACTGCGTTGGAGGAGGCTGAGGTACTAACAAAATTTAAGATAAGTAGGATACAGTTTCATTTGGAAATAATGAATATTGTCACGGTTCTTATATAATAAAGTGATTACTTCCATTTATTCAGGGAACACTAGAGCACGAGGAGTCCAAGATCCTGCGTGTGCAGCTGGAGCTGAACCAGGTCAAGGGTGAGGTGGACAGGAAGCTGGGAGAGAAGGATGAGGAGATGGAACAGATCAAGAGGAACAGCCAGAGGGAGATTGAGTCCATGCAGAGCACCCTGGATTCTGAGGTCCGCAGCAGGAATGATGCCCTGAGAGTGAAGAAGAAGATGGAGGGAGACCTGAACGAGATGGAGATCCAGCTGAGCCACGCTAACCGCCAAGCAGCAGAGGCCCAGAAGCAGCTGAGGAATGTGTAGGGGCAGCTCAAGGTACTGAGCATGTTTACAATGATGATTACACTGCAGAGAGGAACATAAAACCGCTTTCAGGCCAGTAATGCTGGCCTAGATTGGGTCATCCCCTAGATTTAAAGATACAGTACTTTAACACTATGAGCCTGATATGAGCTAGCTACAAGCTAGCAATGAGGGAAAATTCCATCTGCCAGGGTAAATTCCGTCTTAATCAACCCTTATGGTTTGTGGATTTGGATACGCCCACATTCCCATAAGGCCATAGCAAAATGCCCATTGTTGGTAATTTGATCTTGTCCACACATGCACTTTGAACCAGGTGTGGCCACGCCTCTCCAAAGATTTGTCCCCATAGACACTCACAGACATAGCTGCTAGAGCAGGGGTGGCCAACCGCGGCTCGCGAGCCGCATGCGGCTCTTTGCCCGTCAATGTGCGGCTCCTCCATCCATTGATAAAAAATGTTGTCTTGCGGCTCTTCCATCCTTTCATTAAAAAATAAATTCATTCATTCCATAAGAACGTTTCTCTCTCTCTCTTTCTCTCTAGTTTCGCTGTTAATTTCTTCCTGCCCATTTTAGTTTATTGCAGATTTGTCATAAAATCATGATTCGTTTCGCTAGGTCGCGAGGAAGTCGCGTGAGAACCACTTCAAACCATATAGGTAGCAAATCACCTTGGTAACAAAATAAATGTAAACAAAATAATTTACTTTGCGCGGGTCATTCTCTTTCATGACAAAAGCTAACGTAGCGTAGACTACACACAACCAAAGAATGGCTGGAAAGAAATGCGCAGCGAAACGAAAATATGAAGAAGAACACAGGACATTTTTACCCGAGTGGGAGAGTGATTTTTTATTTATAGAACGTAATGGTAAGCCATTCTGTCTGATATGCCAGACATCATTGGGACATTTTAAAGCCTCAAATCTCCAGCGCCACTTCACCACAACACATGCTAGCATTGACCATGACTACCCAATCGGTACTGAACTTCGCCAGAACAAGTTAAATAGCTTGAAAAGTCAGATACAGAAACAGACCCATCTGTTCCGTTCATTTACCAAGCAGGCAGAGACAGCGACGCTTGCCTCTTGTGGCATGGAACATTGCTCGTGCTAAAAAGCCATACAGCGAAGGCGAGTTTGTGAAGACATGCATCACTGATGTTGTAGAAATCTTGTCTCCAGAAAATGACAAACTGAAAAAGATGGTGTCAGATGTACAATTGTCACGCCACACAATTGAACACAGAATATCGGACATAAACCATGCCATTGAAACAGAATTACATTCTGATCTTCAGAAATGCGAATATTTCAGTGTGGGATTGGATGAGTCTTGTGACATACAAGACAAGCCACAGTTGGCCATATTTGTACGGTCAGTTTCAGAAGATTGTGTGATCAAAGAAGAGCTCCTTGATATTCAGCCACTGAAGGACAGGACCCGCGGCATCGATGTGAAACAAACCATGACTGACGTGTTTGCTAAAGCAAATCTGCCAATCCAGAGACTGACAGCAATAGCCACGGATGGAGCGCCCTCTATGGTTGGAGCTCAGAACGGGCTTGTGGGCCTCTGTAAAGCCGACGACACTTTTCCTGATTTTTGGAATTTCCACTGCATCATTCATCGGGAGCAGCTTGTGTCTAAAACGCTGAATTTAGATCACGTCATGAAGCCTGTGATGGAAATCGTCAACTATATCCGCACACATGCTCTTAACCACAGGCAATTCAAAAACCTGATTGCTGAACTCGACCAAGGCCTTCCCGGAGACCTGCCGCTTCACTGCACTGTGAGGTGGCTTTCAAGAGGCAAAGTGCTGTCTCGCTTCCTTGAGCTCTTGGATGCCGTGAGGCTGTTCATGGAGGAGAAGAACAAGGACTATCCACAGCTGTCAGACCCACAGTGGATTATGGACTTGTCTTTTTTGGTCGACATGCTGAGTCATCTGGACAGACTCAACCTGGGCCTGCAGGGGAAGTTAAAGATGCTGCCTGACCTGGTGCAAAGTGTGTTTGCGTTTGTCAACAAACTCAAGCTGTTTAAGGCGCAACTTCAAAAGGGAGAATTTATGCACTTCCCCTCTCTGCAAAAAGCAAGTGAACATGCTGCATCAGCCGACCTGAGAAAGCAGACAGCCCAATATGCGACGCAGATGGAAAAACTCCAGGAGAGTTTTGTGACCAGATTCCAGGACCTACAGCTGAAAAGGCCACAGGTTACGTTCCTCGTTGATCCTTTCAGTGCGGAGACAGACTGTTTAAAAGCCCCACTTGTCACAGACGAAGCAGCGTCGGAGATGGAGATGATTGAACTGTCGGAGGATGACAGACTGAAGTCTGTTCTGAAGGATGGAACCATTGAGTTTTGGAAAACAGTGCCAATGGAAAAATATCCCCAGCTCAAACGGGCTGCGCTCAAGCTACTCTCAATGTTTGGATCCACATATGTTTGTGAGTCTGTGTTTTCTACCCTGAAACTCGTGAAATCCAAGCACAGATCTGTTTTGACTGACACACATGTGAAGGAACTGCTTAGAGTGGCCACAACGGAATACAAGCCAAATCTGAAGAGGATTGTGGCAAGCAAGGAGTGCCAGAAGTCCCACTGAGGAGCGACAGGTAAGTCAAAAACACTTGTCACATAGCTGCCCCCGTCTCCCATCTGCTTCAGCCAGCCCATCTCAGTCCAGTCCAGTCCAGCTCAGTCCAGCCCAGCCCAGTCCAGCCTAACCCAGCCCAGTCAGTCCAGTCCATTCCAGCCTAACCCAGCCCTGCCGAGTCCAGCCTAACCCAGCCCAGCCCAGTCCAGCCCAGCCTAACTCAGTCCAGCCTAACCCAGCCCAGCCCAGCCCAGTCCAGTCCAGTCCAGCCTAACCCAGACCAGCCCAGTTCAGTTCAGCCCAGTCCAGTCCAGTCCAGCCTAACCCAGTCCAGTTCAGTCCAGTCCAGTCCAGTCCAGCCCAGCCTAACCCAACCCAGTCCAAAATATATTATGTCAGAAAATATCTTGTTGTATGTGTTAATTTTGAATAAATAAACTTTAAATGTATATTTAATGGACAATAACGTTTTTCTTCTTATTTTAGACTGGGGTGCCTTGGGATTTTAAGTACTTATGAAGGGTGCGGTGACTGAAAAAAAGGTTGAGAAACGCTGGTATATATGGTGTGGCTCTGGGTGGTACCAAAGTAATTTTTGTGGCTCTTAGTCTCTGACTGGTTGGCCACCCCTGTGCTAGAGTATTAGACAACACAGATTTTGTGTAGTAAATAAGATATCATATGTGTTTCTAGGATTCCCAGTTGTACCTGGATGATGCCGTCCGTGCCGCAGAGGACATGAAGGAGCAGGCAGCCATGGTGGACCGCAGAAACGGTCTGATGGTGGCTGAGATTGAGGAGCTGAGAGCGGCTCTTGAGCAGACAGAGAGAGGCCGCGAAGTGGCTGAGCAGGAGCTGGTGGATGCCAGTGAGAGAGTGGGACTGCTGCATTCCCAGGTGCTAACACACAGACACAGATAAAGCCAGGGAACAGTCATAATGGAAGTTATTTTTAACTTATCATTATTTCATCCTTCCAGAACACCAGCCTGTTGAACACCAAGAAGAAGCTTGAGGCCGACCTGGTGCAGGTGCAAGGAGAGGTAGATGACATCGTCCAGGAGGCCAGGAATGCTGAGGAGAAGGCTAAGAAGGCCATCACTGATGTGAGTCTGGATACGATCAACTTTTATCAGCCATAACAGCTATGCTGATTTACATAGCAGTACTTCTCCACCTCACCCAAGCTGCATTCTGTGGTTGCAGGCAGCCATGATGGCTGAAGAGCTGAAGAAGGAGCAGGACACCAGCTCTCACCTTGAGAGGATGAAGAAGAATCTTGAGACGACAGTGAAGGACCTTCAGCACCGTCTGGATGAGGCTGAGAACCTGGCCATGAAGGGTGGCAAGAAGCAGCTCCAGAAACTGGAGAGCAGGGTGAGCAGCGGTAGAATTACCTGAGTTGCTCTGGTCCTGAATGGGGTAACATGTTTTTATAGCATGCAAATCGATAAAATATTCTCAATGAGCTCATGTTCTCCATGCAGGTGCGTGAGCTGGAGGGAGAGGTTGATGCTGAACAGAGGAGAGGTGCAGACGCAATCAAGGGAGTCCGCAAGTACGAGCGCAGAGTCAAGGAGCTGACATACCAGGTAACAATACAAACTCCAATACACTCCTCGTCATACTAATTACATGTGTTTGAACCTTATATGTTTTAAAATCCTATCTGCTTCAGACTGAGGAGGACAAGAAGAACATGAGCAGACTTCAGGACCTTGTGGACAAGCTGCAGCTTAAAGTGAAGGCCTACAAGAGACAGGCTGAGGAAGCTGTAAGTCAGGATTTGCACTGTAGCTTTTTCTGGTTACAGTACAGTACAGTACAAACCTTTAACCAGGTTACCATTCATGTTAAGCACTTGAGCTGCTTGATGGAGTTTGCCCTTTCCAAAGGGAGTAGTAAGTTTGCCTTTTCCAAAGGGAGTATTGCATTTTTCAAAAACCCTCCAATCAACCACATATCAATTATCCTTTAAACTTCACATGTGTATTTCACCTTACTACTAAATATAACAAATTCACTTTGGAGATATTACAAGACCTAATGGCCATTCTGCCACAATCTTCAAACCTTGCTGATGTACAGGTGCCTCTCCGAAAATTAGAATATTGTGAAAAACTCCATTATTTTACGTAATTTAATTAAAAAAGTGAAACTTTCATGTATTATAGATCCATTACACAAAGTGAAATATTTCAAGCCTTTTTTGTTTCACTCTTTATGACTGTACAGTATGTTCATAATACACTCAATACTTGGTGGAGGCTCCTTTTGCACAAATTACTGCATCAACGTGGAGCGTGGCATGCCTTGAAATATTTCACTACATGTGTAATGAATCTATAAAATATGAAAGTTTCATCTTTTGAATTCAATTACAGAAAATAATGAACTTTCCACAATATTCAAATTTTCTGAGATACACCTGTATTTCTCTCAATATCTCCCAGGAGGAGCAAGCCAACACCCACATGTCCAAGTTCAGGAAGGTTCAGCATTAGTTGGAGGAGGCTGAGGAGCATGCTGACATCGCTGAGTCTCAGGTCAACAAACTCAGAGCCAAGAGCCGGGACTCTGGAAAGGTAAGGGTTTGTTTCCTGTTCCATCAAGGCTAACCTGAATCATGTCCTACTGGAGTACTACTTTAAGTTATAGCTTACATGTTTCTTACCAAAGGAAGCTTGGTAATAATGATTCCTCGTCTTCCTCTTGTTTTCCTTCTGTCAGGCAAAGGACGCTGAATAGACTTGGACAAGAACCAGTGCCAAAACATCATTATGTTTCATAAAATATGATTTTCCTGATGATATTTGGAGTCCTGTTTGAAAAAAAGTACTTGGATTTAACCTACCTCATGACTTTGTGGGTCTGTTAAAAACAACTCAATGATATACAGTAGTCTGGAGTTACACAAAGCAGCTTACAATCAACTTCATGGTGCTTTTCAATTGAGTTTTTCATAAAGTATCCCTATCATCATCTGCAACTGAATGCATCCGGTTTGATTAATTAGGAGCACAATAACCCCTAGATAAAGATAATCATTATCCTTGATCAATCCTCAAAATACATAGTGTGGTGGTCTGCTACCACTGTGAAGCGGAATTGGTCTTGGATGTGCCGTTTCATTCATTCATTCATTCAAACCTTTATTTAACCAGACAAAAAAAAACATTGAAGCAAAATCTCTTTTACAAGAGATTCTGGCCAATTAGGCAAAATAACAAGACAAACATGAAAATTCTAATCTGAAAATTGAGGAAACACAGTGGATAGGACATTTTAGATGGCCTTTATTTTGAAATGCCACATCAGAATGTCCTGAAGGTTTCTGAGTAACAGAAACTTAAGAACTATGAGAAAAGGGATCTTTTGAGGATCCAGGGGGCAGTCATCTTGAAAATTGAAATGTCAAGTGTCTGGGAGTGTTTTCTTGTCAAGCAACACTTAAGAGACGGTTCATACCAATTTGCATGCTTGTGTCACGAACTTAACAATTATATAGTTTAACTGCTCCATTAAGGTGGTGGCCATCTTGAAAAATGGCCGCCATCTTGAGATGTCAAGTGGCTATGGGCGCTTTCTAGTCAAATTTCATTTCATTTCAAACCTTTATTTATACTCGTAAAGCACTGAGGTTTCCCTCATTTACAGTGTTGACTAGTTCACACAGATACACAAATAACAGAACAAATACAATATACAATAAAAATAATAATAATAATTACAAACTGTTACAGGTCGAAGTACAAATGCCAAGAGCCATGAATTTAAACTCTGCGACTGAAGGAATTACCTCAAGCTTTAGAGTCTGTTGTAGAGTATTCCAGGTATAAAGAGCATCATGGACAAAAGCAGATCTACCGAGTTCAGAATGCACACGAGGAACCCTGAAAACAAGCCAATCGTTTGATCAGGTCTGGTAGGTACCAAGGCTCCGGTCCAACAGACCTTTGAGATGGCTCATGGCAATTTTTATGCTTGTGTCACCAACTAAATTATTACTTAGGCCTAACTGTTCCACTAAGGTGGCTTGCATTTTGAAATTTCAAGTGGCTGTGGGTGCTTTCTTGTCAAATCGCCCTTTGAGACGGCTCATGGCCATTTTTATGCTTGTGTCACAAACTAAATGACTACTTAGGCCTAACTGCTCCACTAAATCTTGAAATTGCAAATGGCCGTGGGTGGCTTCTTGTCAAGTGACCCACAGAGACTGCTCATGCCAATTTTCATGCTTGTATCACAAAATAAACAATTATATCCCTTAAAGGACAGTTCGGAATTTAGCATTATAAGCCATGTTAAAAGGTTATTTACGATCATATACAATGGCCAATATCAAAGTTTCGTCAAATGGTGCACTCTCAAAATATAGTCCGTCGCCGCTAACACACTTAATGGATCCATAGATGCATCTAGACAAAATCACTCAAAAACACCATAAACTTTCGTTTTCAAAGACAGGAAACTCACTGAGTGGTCACTGGTGTCAGTTGATGTTCTGACAAAAAAATCGGCAGAGTATGCTTCTGATCAGGTCTTATTTATCATTTATCATACATTTGTAAACTTCCGCTTGAATTTTGGGAGGTCTTGACTGAGTGTGGAGGCTACTGTAGAAGAAGAGCCACAGGGTCACAGGTCAACACAACAACAACAATAACAACAAGTCAAGAAGCCTAGGATTGCTTTGCAGCTGGTATTTCATTGATGTGTCAGGTAGAAGTGTTTGTTGATCAAAACAAATATGGGACGCGGATGAATCTAAACATTTCTGGCTTTGTTGTCAATACAAATCAATGGATATAATATGATCAATAAAACCTGTTCGAAAGCATACTTTATGGCAATTTGTTCTCTTCCTTCTATGTTTTCTCTCCCTTCTATTGTATTGCAGCTTTGATACTGGAATGCCTGGTGTGGTTGAGGCCAAAGAACACTGTGATGCAACACCAGTCTGGTTTCAGCTGCTGCACAATGCTGATGTCCAACCCCCCCAAAGATGATCTTCGGGTGCAAGCCCCACCCAGACTGGACATGGCCAGACAGCATTATCTTTCTGAGAATTCTGTTATGATGAGGCTGGACCAACATCTGATCACTTGCCACTTTGAGCAACTTGCAACTTGTCTATACAATATACAACAACTGACTCTGCACTACTGTATACTACTGTATACTTTAATTGTTATTTAATTGCACTGCCTGTATCATAGACACAGTCACAGTCATCCATGATCAGATGGGATAAGTAGATGAGGATGATACTGATAGAATGCTAGTTTGCCAGTAAATTGCTTTTAAATGTCTAACTGTGTACCTAGGACTGGAATGAGAAACTGCTCAGAACTGAAGATACTATAAGGACAAGCAATGAATTCCAATTCACCTGTTCGCTATGCATATTGTTGCTATTTTTTGTACCTTTACAACTTCTGTTTGCATTTTTTATCATGTTACCTATGTCACAATGAAAAAAACTTGAAACTTCAACTTCTTCATCTTAAATATTCATAATAGGCTTACCTATTACAGTATATTAGCCTAGCTTGCTTTCAAACTGCAGTCCCAAGCCCCACTGAGGCTTCCCTTAGTCGTGACGATAGAAATGTCCAATATGATTATGTTTATTGACATTCATCTTCCAAGCTACGGGGGCTCTACAGTTTCGCGCAAAATGGCCAGTAAAAAAATTGGTTGCTGGAGTAATGGCCTGTTAGTCAAATTGTTTTTGTTTGTTTGTTTGTTTGGAACTATTCATAGAAAAATACATGGGCACTGTGCATATAACTATATAGAATATAATTATGGACGCAGCCTTTAATCAGTTGTATTACTTTTTAGTAAGCTTACTAGCCAACAATTATTGTCATTGAAAAGCCTATCAAACCACCACTGACAGATAACTGACCGCTAGTCCAGTGGGGGAGTGGTTAGGAACGGGGTTAACCAGCTACTGTTCCCACCCATTACCTGGCTGTGAGAAGTGTGAACAGAGTCGTTGAAGCCCTTTTTCTCTGCTTAGTGATTTCAGGTGTACCAACATTCACAGAAACATATCTTCTTCAAATATTTGCAGATTTCAATGCATGGCACATCATCTAAAAGCTTACAATTTACACTCATGATCTGTAATAAATAAATAAAAAATGAAAAATGACCATGGCCGACATCAGGACCAAACCTCTGGTGGCAGCAGGGCTCTGAGGTGCGACCATTTTACTCGCATTTGCGACAAAAAATAGTTTTGTGCGATCAGAAAAAATCATTTAGGAGCACACTGTGCGAGTACCATTTTCAACTATTTCACTCGCATTTGCGCCTAAAATAAATTAATCCAAATCGGATCAAACTAGAGTAAAAGTTTCACGCACCCGTATACAAAACTACAAGTCCCACAACTTTTTTTTATTTTTTATTACAAGTCTCACGACTGCAACTTGCAACGCACAGAACTCTCGTGATGACGCGCAATGACAGCTCAGCTGCCCACTCAAAAATGACTGTGCAAATGCCAAATGCCCCTGCCAGTAACGTTAACAAAATGAAGAAAATGAAGCCCATTCAATCGTATTTTGCCCGGCAAAGTGGAACCAAGGAGAGAGAGGAATTAGGTGAGGCCCGGGGGGGTCGAATCAACTGTCACTCAAAAATCGTTGTTTACACAAGTTCTATTGATTAGATTAGATTCAACATTGCACCATATAGTAGCCTACCAGTGAGTTACTGGATCCACATCAAAACGCAATGAAATGCCGTTGACATCGTAAAAAGCGTTTTTTTTTTTCTGAAATGCATGTCATAATGATCCAATAACATGTTCCTTTGCATCTACAATAAACTAAGCTTTTCCACGGATTTTACAATTTTTGAATGATTATTTGCGAAGAGATTGGGCTTTCTTCCCACGTTTTTTCACGGCACCGGCAGCTAAGTTTCATCTCTCTGCCTAAGTTCGCAAAGCATTGTGTGAATTTTCATCTATCCCTCGGTTTCAGGTCAGCATCTGAAAACCCTCGTTTTGGAGGGCTGTTTGAACGTCCACTAGCCCTCGATATGCCCACTAGCCCTCGAAGCTAAAAGGAATGGGACACACTACCCTACGCGTGAACGCGCAAAATGTAGGGGTAGGGCCAAGGGCTAGGGCTAAGGGGGGGTATTGGGATTGGGATTCATTAGGACCAATGCACATGATGAAGTGTGTGGGAATAGTATAGTCTTCATTAGGACCAATGCATATGATGAAGTGTGTGGGAATAGTAGGCTATAGTCTTCATTAGGACCAATGCACATGATGAAGTGTGGGGGAATAGTATAGTCTTCATTAGGACCAATGCACATGATGAAGTGTGTGGGAATAGTATAGTCTTCATTAGGACCAATGCACCTGATGAAGTGTGTGGGAATAGAAGGCTATAGTCTTTATTAGGACAAATGCACATGATGACGTGTGTGGGAATAGTATAGTCTTCATTAGGACCAATGCACCTGATGAAGTGTGTGGGAATAGTATAGTAGGAGAGGATGAGAGCTCCTACGGTGAGCAGGTTATTATTGTTTATTGTTGTTGGCAGTAGGCCTAATGTGTGTGTTGCTAACACAATGTTAGCTTAGAGCCCTGGGTGGCAGTCACATATACATTACGGAGCAAATTTTCAGAAATTTAATTATATTATATTATTTTGTGTTTCACGGTACATTATATGAGTAGCCCCGATTGTCCTTATTTCAGTTAATGCAAAATAAGAATCCTGAATTATTTTGGTTAGACAATGTTGTTAAGTTGGAATGGTTATTTAGAAAGGAAGTATTGAGTTTGGCCAGTTTTATTGGGAGAGCTTGGAAACTGAGATGTGACACTTTGTTTATTTGATTGTACCATGTAATTGTATTGACATACATTTTGTTGCTGACTTGCCAATTTGTTTGTTTTGATGAATCTGAATAGATTGTGTCTTGTAAGCCCATATGGGCTGGATGCCATATGGCGTATGACACACAAATACAACTTTATCTATCTATCTATCTATCTATCTATATTATTATGAGGATGATTATGATGAAAGTTAAAGTATTCTCATGTTATTGACAATCATGAGAAGAGGAAAGAAGAAGTGGAAAGTGGTGAGTGGATAAATTGACAGGCTGCTGAAGCCTACACTTTTTAAACGAGCACATACATTTAAAGCATTACTGAATAAGTGAATCCATGCTTGACCAGTCAGCTGTTTTGCAGCTTGGTCTGGTCTGACACCCAGTGGTGGGCCTTTTAAGTCATCCCCCACCCCCACATAAATCTGTGCCCCTCTCAAATTTCTCACATTGGTGCTATAATACCACTGACCTATTTGGCCTGGAATTTTAACACTGGAGGAGCCAATCCCTGCCTTGGCCCTTCATAGAGTCATTGAAAGTGAGGCCAAGAAGGCTGTTATTTAGTGGAGCCCTTCCAATGTGTGTGACATTATTTCAGCTCCGATATTAGATTCTCATTCAAGAATTTTAATTATGAGTATTAAACCATTAAGAAAAGCTCCAAAACACTAAAATACATTTGACCTGCTATCCCTTTACAATCATCTATTTACATGCAAGAATCACAGCCAATTTAAATAACTGTATTGCCATTATCCCCTTGTCTTCATAACTTTGAGTGATCTCCACACAAACACATTACTGTACATACAATATGTTCAATGTTATGAGTCCATTTGCTGAATAGAGTACAGAAACTGATATGCTATTGGAACCCTGCCAGGTGGTAGCAGCTGGAAATTTAGTCTTAAATAGCCAGACATATTTCCACCCTTCTTTTACGCTGTGCCAGCGCTGGAGAAAAGTCTGGCTGCACTCATTACCACTCAGAGATGGGGGACAGGGAGAGGGTGGGGGGACACTATATCTCTTTAAACCAATCACAATTGTCTCGTGCAATGAAATTCTCACATCTCCTAATGACAGGGCAAAAGCATAAGAGAACTTCAATGAACAGGCTTCCTAATAACTGATATGTTTTTTTGCTGATTAAAAAGGCCTTTAAATAACAGCGCCCCCAAGATATTTTTGGTGTTTTAATAGTTTTGTATTATTAGGGACAACTGGGTAAACATAAAATGAACATGATATGTTTTCAGTGTCATTTTTCATTAATCAGTGTTCTTTAGGGTCAATTTGAGCCCAAGGCTGTTTTAGCTGTATAAGACATATAAGAAATATATTTTGTAAATAAAGAACTGTTACCTGTTCCTTACTGATTTTCTAACTAATGTATACAATTCCATGTTTGTAGGGCGCAATCCTCAGCAGAGAAGAGCCTCGCCGGGGGTCATGACCTCCAGGGCGCAGTCATCGTGCTGACTCACAAAGGAATGCAATTCAAGTAGCGTGTTGGAAAATAATAGTGGAAATTGGAATGTTGTTGCAACTAGACACGCATAGCTGGTTCTCTCGCAGTTATCTCGCAGTCAATGACAACACATCGCCTCAAGCTCAATCTGGACCGGACTGAGCAGCTGTTCCTCCCGGGGAAGGGTTGCCCGCACCGGGACCTGGCCTTCACCATTGAAGACACAATGGCGACGCTGACTCAGACTGCAAGGAATCTGGGTGTGACCCTGGATGGCCAATTGTATTTTTCCGCACATATCACATCCGTCACACTCCTAAAGATTCATGCTCTACAACAGGGGTAATCAAGTAAAGTTCTAAGAGGTCCATTTTGACAAAGTGGCCTCAAGCCAGGGTCCGGTGGTGGTGCGTGCGTTTTTTATGCCCTCTACACAATTTGTTTCCTTGCATATTCCTATCAAATTATTGTATAGCAGCAAGTATGTTACTGTGAAATACGCATGGAAGTTAAAATATGGTTCACTTCAGTTGTTTGGTCCCCAACTTACTTTAAAATCAAATGAAGTAGGCTACATTTCAACAATATTTCAACCTGTTTATTGACACTTCATATTTAGGAGGGATTTCACATTTAGGAGGGAGGGGAGGGAGGGAGGGATTATAAATAAAAGGAGGCTACTATAAACTTGAGTACAATCAGGTCTACATTTAAAAACAAGGTAGCTTTTGAAATATATGAGACAAACAGGTTTAGAGCAACCCGCGGTGAGAATGAATATATATAACTCGGTCCATTCTTGATGGAACGCCCTATGTTCAACATCTATTTTTCTTATTTTAGAGCACGGCATGTATAGGCTGACGTTACTTCTGTCTTGTATCTCACTTCCCTCTTCGTTTGTCGTTACGTTTCTCTGGTCATGCAGTGTCCAACTCCAACTAATGTTAGTAAGGAAATGCTTTGATTACAGTAACGTTAAAGCAATACATTGCGATATTTGGACCTTTACAAAAATGTCTGGTGCTAATTCTCCAATTAGATTTACTAAAAGTAAGCTGAATCGTCCAGTCTACTCAGAAAGATCATACATTGACATTTATTACCTTTTCAAAACTCGCGCCCCCAGGACGCAGCATTCAGTCGAAGTGCACATGCGCAACGTTGTGCTTAAACAATACAGTAGTAGCTAACTATTCCGGCGTCTATGGATTTCATGCGTTTTTTAGCTCTATGATATCATGGCGGAGGTGAGAAAACCAAAGCGAAAGATCAAGGAGGAAGCCAGAAAAAGACAATCTGATAACGTTGACAGTTCGACAGTGCACTTACTCGCAGAGCCTGTGTGGGCGCAGTTCTGAGAAAACCGGAGAAAGCGCTATGTATTGCTTTAAAGTATTCTCATTTTATTGACAATCTTGAGAAGAGTATAAGTATAGATAAACTAAGAGTGGAGGGTGTAGAAGATTTTTAACTGATCTAGTCAAAAAGGATTTGCCAGGATTCGCTCAAAGAGGTTAAGTCTGGTTTATTGAGAAAACATACGAGCACAAGGACTTCAGGACAACGCACGTGAGTGGTTTATCCAAGTGAAGTGCCCCAGTCTGGTCTTGCGTGGCCTTATATTCAAGCAATACATAGGTATGGCGCTTCCAGGATGTGATTGGCTTACCCATTGTACACGTCATATTAAATGGCAGGCGTCATCAACAGTGGTCGAGAATACAGACACGTGACATGAGAAAAAGCGGTAATTCTTGCAGGGACAATGGGACAAAGGAAGGTTATTCTGGAGCAGACAACGTCTAGGTCT
The DNA here is from genome assembly GCF_949987555.1 of Borostomias antarcticus. NCBI lineage: Eukaryota > Metazoa > Chordata > Actinopteri > Stomiiformes > Stomiidae > Borostomias > Borostomias antarcticus. Next base: position 7,205,915 of record NC_140257.1, on the reverse strand, counting down.
CTCGACCTCCTGGAGAGGTCAACCTGTATTAGCACAGCTATGTGAAAGGTTGAGGGAGGTGGTGAGGCGGTGAAAATTACAATTTCTATGACAAGGGGAAGATTAATAAAGGTTAAATTGATTAAAGAAGTGGAAAGTGGTGAGTGGATAAATTGACAGGCTGCTGAAGCCTACACTTTTTAAACGAGCACATACATTTAAAGCATTACTGAATGAGTGAATCCATGCTTGACCAGTCAGCTGTTTTGCAGCTTGGTCTGGCCTGACACCCAGTGGTGGGCCTTTTAAGTCATCCCCCACCCCCACATAAATCTGTGCCCCTCTCAAATTTCTCACATTGGTGCTATAATACCACTGACCTATTTGGCCTGGAATTTTAACACTGGAGGAGCCAATCCCTGCCTTGGCCCTTCATAGAGTCATTGAAAGTGAGGCCAAGAAGGCTATTTAGTGGAGCCCTTCCAATGTGTGTGACATTATTTCAGCTCCGATATTAGATTCTCATTCAAGAATTTTAATTATGGGTATTAAACCATTAAGAAAAGCTACAAAACACTAAAATAAATTTGACCTGCTATCCCTTTACAATCAACTATTTACATGCAAGAATCACAAGCCAATTGAAATAACTGTATTGCCATTATCCCCTTGTCTTCATAACTTTGAGTGATCTCCACACAAACACGTTACTGTACATATAACATTCAATATGTTCAATGTTATGAGTCCATCTGCGGAGTAAAGAAACAGATGCTATTGGAACCCTGCCAGGTGGAAGCCAGTGGAAATTTAGTCTTAAATAGCCAGACATATTTCCACACTTCTTTTACGCTGTGCCAGCGCTGGAGAAAAGTCTGGCTGCACTCATTACTATTCAGAGATGGGGGACAGGGAGAGGTACAGGGAGAGGAGACACTATCTCTTTAAACCAATCACAATTGTCTTGTGCAATGAAATTCTCACATCTCCTAATGACAGTGCAAAAGCATAAGAGAACTTCAAAACAGGCTTCCTAAGAACAGATTCTGTTTCTTTGCTGATTAAAAAGGCCTTTAAATAACAGCGCCCCCAAGATATTTTTGGTGTTTTAATAGTTTTGTATTATTAGGGACAACTGGGTAAACATAAAATGAACATATGTTCAGTGTCATTTTTCACAAATCAGTGTTCTTTAGGGTCAATTTGAGCCCAAGGCTGTTTTAGCTGTATAAGATTGTTACGCCCCCTGGTGGCCCGAGGCAGAAGAGCACAACATAGGGCGACACAATGGGTCAGTGAGGGTGCAAGTACACAAAACCAAGACACTAATATGCAATAAAGAATTTATTATCAAACAAAGGCAACACAGGGAAGTCAGTGAGAAACTAAATGTGGTACCAAAATAAAGAACCAAACATAAATCCCCACCCCTCCCTTAACAGGTGCAAAGCACCCAACAAAATACAAGGAATGGTGACCACAACTAAAACTGGGGTTCTAACAGAAAATAACTACATGTGGTGAAAGAAATGGAAACCCCGGGGTGTCTAAGGCCTGCTCACTGCTCCCTGTGTGCAAAGACAGAAACGGTTAACAAACAAATTAATACAACTAAAGTGGGCTGTTAAGCAAAACAAGGATCAGGTTTACAACTAATAACTACTTCGAAGCTCCGATAAAATGTCAACCAATAACTCAAACAAGAAGGCTGAACAAAACCAAACCGCTCTACATACCCAGAGCTCTGCCACCGCTCGGGTAGGAGAGACAGAACTGAACACAAAAGGACATATATATAGGGGAGGGACACCAGGCGATTGGATGATTGGATAAGTGGGGAGGTGGGCTGGAGAACCGGAACAGGTGTGAATGATGAACGTTGATTGGAACCAGGCGGCCGCATCTGCTAGAAGCTTGACAATGAAGAAACAGAAGGGGGCGACAAAAACACAACACCAAGACAACACCAAACACATACTGGGCCCAAAAGAAAACAACACATAGCCAACACAAACAATACGTAACAAAGACATATAAGAAATATATTTTGTAAATAAAGAACTGTTACCTGTTCCTTACTGATTTTCTAACTAATGTATATGTTACGGTCAATGTGAGAAAACGGGGAATGTGAGCTTTTCCCGGTTATTGCGCACATTCCCCGACCTCGCGGGGAATGTAGGAGAAACGTCCGTTTCTCACATCTCCCGGGTAATGTGCACATTCCCCGACCTTGCGGGAGATGTGAGAAATTGGTTAGTATTTCTCACATCTCCCGCAAGGTCGGGGATTGTGCACATTAACCGGGAAATGCTTACAATTCCCGACCTTGCGGTAAATCTAGCAAAGTCCAACCGTATGCAAAACCTCTGCGCAGCCGGGTGGTGGGAGAGGGCTCGTGCGCTTAGAACGAGAGAGCGCTAGACATTTTGCCCATGGTTTTACATAGCATCAATTGCATTAATAGAAACATTAAATTGGGTATAATTATACATGTGTTGAAAGTTAAGATAATTAGCCTACAAGCCGCGAGGCTACGCAACACAATAAGCAAAACAATCTCACTGTTTCACTCGTCCCACTCATCTGTTTCACTCGCCCCGCACGGCAGGGACAAGAGAAACAATGCACATCTTCTGTTCTCGGCCGTCTTGAATTGAACTGTTACACCACAGAACGAAACTTACAACTAATAGGTTAGTAAAGGACATGTACAAGTTGTTTGTCATCAAAAAATTTAGTCTCCATCTTTATTAATTTCTGTGTAAATCTGATCAAACCAAAAAGTGTTTCATTCGTCCCGGTCCTCCCCTACAGTTAGTAACAGTCTGTGGTCTACCTTGAACAGTAATATAGCCTATGCTGCACACAGTGTAAGTAGTATTAGGAGGATAGGCCTACACTGGTGATCAAGTTAACAAACGCAAAAAGAAAATTGCAACAACAGGAAGGTGGGAACCTCCAAAGGAACCCTACATGTTATCTAGCCGAAAGACAGACGAAAAGACGAAAAATCTCTCACAGGTGTGCGCCAGTAACGTTAGCCCAACTACCGTCGGTGCCTCTTATGGTGCAGGCCATCAGAGGCGTCACATAAGCCCTCTCCCACCACCTGGCTGCGCAGAGGTTTTGCATACGGTTGCGCTTTCCTAGATTTACCGCAAGGTCGGGAATTGTAAGCATTTCCCGGTTAATGTGCACAATCTCCGACCATACGGGAGATGTGAGAAATACTAACCAATTTCTCACATCTCCCGCAAGGTCGGAGAATGTGCACATTACCCGGGAGATGTGAGAAACGCACATGTTTCTCCTACATTCCCCGCGAGGTCGGGGAATGTGTGCAATAACCGGGAAAAGCTCACATTCCCCGTTTTCTCACATTGACCGTAACATATACAATTCCATGTTTGTAGGGCGCAATCCTCAGCAGAGAAGAGCCTCGCGGGGGGTCATGACAGCATCTGCCGTGTTGCTTTTTCAATTGGAGAGATGTGGGCTGCTTGCACGGTTATATTTAATGTGCTTTGTGCATTACATGTTAAATGATTAGGATGACTGGCTGGTCATATATGCTGTTGAGGGATGGTTTAATGTGATGATCACATCGTCATACTGTATATAATTTGCAAGTGCACTGATAGCGTGCCACTGTCAGTCTCCCCATTTTAGTCATGTAGCCATGTAGCCTATAGGCTATCCTTGACAAATATTCATTTTCTAAAGCCAATTGTTGACAAGGTATTGGAAGTGCACCTGATTGCTACCGATTATTGTCCAGTCAGTGAATATCTACATTTGATGTGTCAACTTTGCCTCTCCATGTTAGGCTATAATGTAACTTGCATTCAAATATTTTTTGGCCTAAATTAGGTTGACAAGGCCTTGTAAGTTCCCCCAATTAGTCAGTGAATGTCTGCATCGCACCTACTTTTCCTCCCTACGTTATAATGTAACTTGCTGCATTCTAATAATATTAGGCCTATCCTACATCGGTACATTAAATCTATCAATCTGAGACCAATTTGTTTAGTATGAGACCTCAGTATAGCCCAATTAGTATGCGTGTCAGTGCTGCACGAATACTGCACGGATACAATAGCATATTGGATTATCAAAAATACTAATTGTTCCCCCCCATGTAGTTCATATGCCCGCCTTAAGATTGAGCCCTGTCGACGGATCTGTCTGGGCCATATGTACTGTAGGCCAGATGGCTTAGTTCCAGCCCATATATGGCCCAGATCGGCTTACTATCTAGGACAATACAGTAGTGTCTGATACAGTCTTGTGTCTCTGCTACATGTAAGATGATGTCGTATTTAGTGTTGTTTCCTAGCATATTTACAGATACTGTAGGTGGAATACAGAATTACTGACATACTGTACTTAGGTACTCTGAAATATAACTATTAACAATTCAATGTTTACAGATCTAAAGTAGTCTACTCTGTCTTTGCAGGTGTCATGTGACCTCATTCCAGTCAAGAATGAAGTGACACTGTAGAAGGTGACTCTGTTACACTGTCCTACAGCTACTCCAAAACCGCTGATGCTACAGTACATATTATTTCTACTGGTATCGCCAAGACACTGGAAAACCACCAGAACTCTTCATGTACATCTTGGGATCAGGGTTCAGTAAGACAGATTCTCCAAACCCACGACTTTCAACTAAACTGAATGAAGAGAAGAGCTGTGTAGATCTGAACATCTCCTCTGCTGAGGTGACACTCGCGTTCTTCTACTGCTCCCTGCAGTCCACTGTGTCAGAAAACCCAGACACTGTACAAAACGTGACTAGAACAAACCTATAACACAGACAGAGAGTGAGATATTTCAAGGGGAGGGGCATAATGTCAAGGGAATGGGTGACATACATAAGGAAAAAGAGGCAAATTCTAGGCAGTTTTTATGACTGTTTATCTCACTCATAAGATGGTGTTAGTGTACTCACTTATGATGTTTTGCATATCTTTGGGTAAGTGATTCAATTATATATCACTTGAACACATTTGTGTGTAAAAATGTATTACACAATTAAAAAAAGACATTTGTGAGAAATGGATTAATTATGTATTTAAATACGTTTACTTCGTTGCAGGTGTCATGTGTGAAGACCTCACTCCAGTCAAGAATGAAGTGAACAGTGTTGAAGGTGACTCTGTTACACTGTCTTACAACTTCTCCAAAACTGTTGCCACTGGTGATGAATTATTTTGGTATCGCCAAGACACTGGAAAACCACCAGAATTCCTCCTGTTCATCTCAGGGCTCAGCACCATAAGGAAAGTTGATCCTTTAAGTAATAAACTATCTGCTAAACTGAATGAGGGAAAAAAACGCCTGGATCTGATCATCTCCTCTGCTGAAGTGACAGACTCTGCTCTCTACTACTGTGCTGTGAGGCCCACAGTGACAGGAAACCCAGAGACACTGTACAGGAAACCCAGAGACACTGTACAAAAACCTGACTTGAACCTGAAATACTGCACACCCACAGTGAGATCTAAACTGCTTTACCAAGGGGAGGGGCGTAATGTCAAGGGAGAGGTGGTTGAAAAGTGAGTGAACTACAAGAGATGAAGGAACTTTTAAATTGATTCATTTATTTACATTCATTTCCTATGGATGTCATGAGGGGAGAGAATCAACCACTTCTTAACAGTAGGTTTTTAAGGGAGATAGTGTCATCCTCTCTTACAACTACAATGGCTCTTTGCTTAGTGATGGTTTAGTGTGGTGAAAACAGCACCCTAGATCAATACTAGCATACCTGCTCTTCATCACCGAATCAGGGTTCAAGCCACAGACTAAGCTGTCTGATTCTCGACTGTTGAGCTGAATGACAAGAAATACCATGTGGATCTAAAAATCTCCTCTGTTGAAGTGAACGACTCGGCACTGTTCAAAAACCAGAAATATGTAAAGAACAGAAGACCGTTGTAGGGTAGTAATACTACTGTCAATAGCATCAGCATCTACATAAGTCCACCAGTCATTTGGGAGATATATTGGAAATAATTATTGTACTATTATTTTACTAGTAATAATTCTCATTAGTTGAATACTAAATCTCCAAAATACTTTGATTCTTAAATTGTAAAATTTTTCAGAAATGATCTCTCCATTAACTCATTTGAAATGTACATGAAAATCTTTGAGTGTCTCCGAAATGTGCAGTGCAGAGTATGCCTTGTGCACCATCTATTTAGCTGAGGTGTACCATGCATTTAACTTAGGAGGAGGGGCTGTTTATGAAGATCATTGCCTTGTGTATGTTTGTTTTAAAGAGGTGTAGTTCTGCTGTCTGTTAATCTCCCAGAGGATTTATCGAGATGATTCTCCTCTCAACTTTGCTCTTTTCCACTTTCTTAGGTGAGTTTTGAAATTGATCAACCATTTCTTTATAGAAACAAGCATGATTAATTTCTAATTTGCAATACAATATTGGATATTAATAATTCCAGAGATTGTACCACACAACATAGCATAACTATTGAATGAACTGTATACTGAATGAGTGTTCATTTACAAAAGTCATTCTTTTTTAGCAGGATCTGTTCATGGGGATACCATAAACCCAGAGACAACAGAAGAGCACACTACTGAGGGGAGAAATGCAAATCTGACCTGCAAATACTCTGGGACGATCTACAATATACAGTGGTATCGCCAGTCTCCAAGATCTAAACCAGAATTCCTCTTGTCCATCACAGAAGAGGGCTCTATAACTAAAGCTACTCCACCAGTTCCTCGTCTGTTATCTTACATTGAGAAAAAAGACAAACGTGTTCATCTGGAGATCTCCTCTTCTAAGGTGGCAGACTCTGCTCTGTACTACTGCGCTCTGAGGCCCACAGTGACAGGAAATGTAGACTCACTGTAGAAAAACCTTAAACCCTTAGTAAGAACGAGTTCTTTGGTTGAGAGACAGTGGGCCTCATTCACCAACGAAGTAAAGAAGTTCTTAAGAAGCATTTCTTCTTAAACTGTACTTACGCAGTTTCTAAGAAAATTCTGGCATTCACCAATGGTTTCTCATCTGGGATTTGTTCTCAGCTAAGAACAGAATATACAATCACTGAATAGCAGTCGCAAGTAGGCCTAGGCCATTTGAGTGCGGAAATGTAGACTATGCAAAATTGGTGAATTTTCTCAATTCTACAGTTGGATGATATGATTGATATTGATATAAATTATATTTGCATAATTCCTAATAACGTGTCCTAATCATAACCATAATTCCATTACGTACGCGTCAGAATATCTGAGATGTCATCGTTTAAATCATTTCGCTCCGAATTGCTTGTTATTCGTGTTGATCAGTCTTGAAGATGTCGATAAAATATTGTGATTTTGGTGTAAATTAATGAGTGTTGTGTTCTGTTTTAATTCTTTGACCATTCTGCAAAAGCACCGTGAGATTTCGCTGTACTGTATATATAATACTAACAAATCCATGACCATTTCATAATTTGGTGATTGCGGTCACCTCAATTCTACAGTTGGATGTGTGTTCGTGTGCTAGACGGAGAGTCTGCTGTGGAGAGGGTGGTAGTCTGTGTCCCATATCGCCAGCGGCGCACACACCCAACAGTGCTGTTGTCCCTATTATGGCACCAACGCGCTGGTCGAACTCGGACTCGCACACCGGCCCCCCTCCAGTAGCCTGCATATCTCTCCTCAAGATTAAGCATTCACGATTCCTTTATTTGTCACATGCAGCCTAATGTCCAGTCACAGTGAAATGTTGCCGCCGGCTCCAAGGTTATATGGTCATTACAGATAAACTCCAATACTCAATTTACAAATGACACAATAAGGACCATTTCTATACAGTATGTAGATAAGATCAGATAAGTAGGGTACCTCTTTTGTCAACTGCTAGCGTTGACAGCTGTGTAGGCTATATAGATAAATTAATAACACACAATCTAAATATTTTTTCGACATCTTCAAGACTGATCAAAACGAATAACAAGCAATTCGAAGCGAAATGATTTAAACGATGACATAGATTCTGACGCACACGTTTAGAATGGAAATTATGGTTATGATTAGACACGTTATTGGGAATTATGCAAATATAATTGTATTTCAATCATATATCATCCAACTGTAGAATTGAGGTGACCGCAATCACCAATTTTGCATAGCTTACATTTCCGCACTCAAATGGCCTAGGCCTACTTGCGACTGCTATTCAGTGATTGTATATTCTGTTCTTAGCTGAGAACAAATCCCAGATGAGAAACCATTGGTGAATGCCAGAATTTTCTTAGAAACGGCGTAAGTACAGTTTAAGAAGAAATGCTTCTTAAGAACTTCTTTACTTCGTTGGTGAATGAGGCCCATTGTCCTACTGTACCATGTAGAGCAAAATTAGAAACACTGTGCATTATGTAATGCATGGAATACTGAATGGCTTAGTCTCTGAGATGAAAAGAGGAGGGGCCTAGAAGTAGACATGACAATGATACATTTTAAGGATGTGTCTGCAGATTAGCACAGCTTCCATAACCTCTTGGTGTCATTTTGTCTGTAGACTACTTCAAGATGTTACTCGTTTCATGTTTTCTCCTCTCAACATTTATAGGTGAGTGCTTCAAATTAGTTTTTAACAATTACCTGTATGTTCCCTTCAATAACTGACCAAATGTGATAAAAAAAACATTAATAGTTATTACATTAATAGCTGTTTGTGCATTCAACCAATATGTTTCAGAGACACTGAAACCATTCAAATTGATTTGGTTTAAACTGCTTAATGTATTGTTTTTGCAGCGGACAGTATTGAAATGACAATACATCCCGTTACACCAGAAGTAAATGTTCTCCAAGGAACAAATGTCACACTCTCCTGCAACTATGATGGTATGATCAGCAGTGTAATGTGGTTTCAACAACACTCCAGATCCAGACCAGAATTTATTATTTCAATACTTCCAACAAGCATGTTTACACAAAAAGCTACAGGAAATTCACGACTGACTGCTAAACTGGACAAGACACGTACGGATCTGATCATCTCCGCTGCTGAAGTGACAGACTCTGCTCTGTACTACTGCGCCCTGAAATCCACAGTGACAGGAAGCCCAGATTCTCTGTACAAAAACCTCACTACAGCGTTTACACCGTCTCTCTGCTGAGGAAACCAGCGTGTTGCAACATGATATTGTATGGCGATGCTCTATGTTTCTTTTTCGTTGTTTTTTCTTTGTTGTTTCTTCTTTTTTTTTTTTCTTTTTTTTAAAGAGCTCAAATAAGATACATACAAAATGTGTCACCATGAAGCAGTGGCGGATACAGAAAGTGGCTGATGGGTAGGCCTGGAAAAATCTGGGTAGGCCTGAGTGAAACTCATCACCGCACGTTTTAGACCTATGTATGAGCAGCCAGATGAATGGATGGAACATCTCGCGATAATAACAAATGTTGCATAACCCTCGTTAGTGCACTGACAGGGATACAACCACAATTAAATAACTCCCTCGCTTATCAGAGGCTTCCTAATCATAAACTTGCATGCCACGGCGGGCTGTAATCATACAAACACAAATTAAATAGCCAATAGCCTACAGTAGCCTGTCACAATTCAGAACTCCCTCGCTCACAGAGGGTGCCTGCAATCATAAACATACATGCCACGGCGGGCCAGACTCAAATATGAAACCATGGCCTACCTTCATCATGATGATGATGATGATGATGATGATGATGATGATGATGATGATGGCCTACCTTATCGGTTGGTTATACAAGGCGGAGTCGTCTGGGTTTTGAATTGAAGAGACAGATTTGTCGTCATGATCCAATGTCTGTTAGTTCTCTTTCAAACGACAGAAGCGTCAGGTTGTTCAAGCGTCCGGTCAACATTGATGATCTCAGGCGTGTCTTGATCCGGTTTGTTGTGGAGAAAAGTCTCTGACGGTGTAGGCCTAGCGGTTGGCTCTTCAGAAGCCGGTGGCAGTGAAGGTCGCTTCGGTGGAACTTCCTCTTCCCCACTGAGCAAAGACACGTCTAAAAGACGTCTTTTAGATGTCTTTTTTGACTTTTTCGGACGTCCATAGACATCCAATTAGGAGCCAGAGTGAATGTTTTTTTTTAACGTTCAGATATTGGACCCGTTTTGCACGTCCACAGACGTCTTAGAGGGGTCCAAGCCAGACGTGTGAATATTGAGGGGTCCAGCAGACGTACAAACGGGGTTCAGGACCGACGGACGTTATTAAGACCTGATCTGAACGTCTCCCTGACGTTGCGTGTTTGCTGGGTCAGAAGCCGGTGGCAATGAGGGTCGCTTCGGTGGAGCTTCAGCTTGTATGCTCACGTTAGCATTACACTCACGAGATGTTGAAGCTGTAGCCGTTTCTCCTTCTTCATCCCCAGGGCCCGCACACATCTCACCACGACCCTCCACTCTGTCTTTGGACAAGGCCTGGTCCAAACTTTCATTCTCTTCCAGACGTGGCTTTTGAAGAAAGCGGGTCAATGTTAGCTGTTTAGCCGTCATAGCGCGCGCACTGAACAACTGCCCGCCGGCGCCAATCAGATCACGTTAACTTACGCAGTACGAAAAAGACGGTTGACGCAATGTAAACGTAAGAGAGGAAGTTGAATATTATTAGTATTAATACATACTTTTAATCATTTCCAAGACAAAACTATTCACATTCAAGGTAGTTAGTGAAAATTAAACTTTAAAAATATTTTATTTTTATTTTATTATAAAAAATATGTATTTTCATGAATCTGACTGGGTGGGCCAGCTGTCAATCTGGGCGGACCTAGGCCCACCCAGGCCCACCCATAGATCCGCGCCTGCCATGAAGTCTGTCATCATCATGGTCCATAGTTGCTTTATTTTATTTAAATCATAGCTAATGAAGGAACCCCTAGTACCTCCTATTCTAGGACCTAGAATACCACAGAACTGCATGTGTCCTCACATTCTCTCACTCATCCATCCCCTCATATACTCACTCAACCGCTCATCCACTCCGTGACAAAATCTTCCTCTCGCTCATCCAATCAGTCATACCCTCTCACTCTAGCCTACTCTTTGTTAGTCGAGTAGGCTAAATGGCACATCATTTTTGTCTTTGGCAAGTGGCCATGGTTTAAATGGGATAATACACTCTGAGGGATGATGTTATCGAAAAAGAATGCCTCCCACTCGACTTCGCCTCCCAGAGTTATTAGTTATTATTTTTTCGATAACAGCACAGCTCGTAGTGTAGCCTAGTATCCCTTACATATTTCCCTTCAGTATATAACTCAGTAGCACCATCAAGTGGAATTAGTAGCACGATTAGTCAATCAGTCATTGTAAGTTATAGCACAAGTGAATGTACAATATTGCAGTGGGTTTTCACCCTACTGTGTTGTTTTGTAGTAGCCTACAACTGCAGATTCGCTTAGGTTTAGAATTAGCTTAGGTCTAGGCTACTAGCTAACTCTGGTACATATTCATGATGTGTAAACTGATATGTTGATTAATGTGCATTGTCCCTTCTTTTAAATAAATAAATAAATAAACAAAAACTAAAAAAATATTTCTGATGTCTAACATACATCATCAGAGACCATAATGTCATTGATCGCTCAAATATGGAGGTAGATCGAGATTTTCGTCTGAGTCAGTTTTCTTTACAATGGAAGTGGCCAGGACATGTTAATACGCCTTGAAAAACTCAAGAAAAACTAGCAGGAAGCTCAGTGTGTAATCTTACTGGTCTCAGTATGTATCTCAATCTATTGTGTTTAGCTTTGCTCTAGCCTCGTTTTCACCACTCCCGCGGAGGGGTTCGGGGGAGAGATGAAAACGAGGCTGGAGCACTGCTCATATCCAAGCCTTGCCATGCACGTAAACTGAACGGATTGTGATACATTTCACACATTTGGAAAACCAAATCAAGATCTACATTCACTAATTTCAGATTTACTGAAAAATATATTTTCCTGTGCTGGCAGGTGAGTTTTGAAGATGCTGTTATGATGTCCACGAGTTGTGTAGTGGATGTTCTGGATGGTGATGACATTACTCTTTCCTGTAGCTGCATGGGCTCTTTCAACCATGTACAGTGATATCGGCAGTTCTCCAGATCTGACCCAGTTTCTTATTCTCACCACCATGTCCAGTTACATCCAGAAACCATCTGTGCGGCTACGTCCAGACAGACATCAACCATGTGGATCTGGAGAACTCCTCTGCTGACTCTGCTCTGTACTACTGTGTTCTGAGGCCCACAGTGACACGAAACATAGACACACTGTACAAAAAACTAGTATAATATCACAATATTTGTGAATTGCCGTGTACTGTAGGTCTAAAGAATACCCAACCCAATTCTGCTTCACATATAAAATCGGATACATGCTCATGGGTTGAGTCACAGAATAAAGGGTCAGTGATGAACTACATGGAGATGCATGCTGTATTTGGACAAGGTAACCACAATTTCATACATGCTTAGCCGGCATGCAGTGAATTTGCTGCAGGACTTGCTTGGGTAATTCCTGAAATTGTAAGTCTTTATTTCATTAACAGACACATACAAAAAATCAACGGAACAGGAAAATAATGACATTAACCATTGTGAGAGGATGGAGCCCATGACTGCTGCTAATACTGTATTAGGCGGGCTATCTGCATGGCCCAAAGGGAATAGAGGAGGGGCTTGAGTGCAGAGACGAAGAGGAGGGGCTTCTTTTTTTTTTTTTTTAACACGACTGCCTACTGCTACTGTACAGTATGACGATGTGTCAGTGGGGGATCTACACCTCTCACTCTCTCTGCTGTCACTGTCAGTTTGTATCTACAGTATAGACTTCTTCAGGATGTTAACCATTTCATTTTTTCTCCTGTTTGTATTTGTAGGTAAGTTCCTCAACTATCAGTTCATCAATAATAATAATAATTTTCATATATATATTTAATTCATCCCGGTAATAGACAAAATTCACATGCAGTTCTATATTTTACATTTTTCATAATGATGCTGTCACATGAAAATCTTGTATCTCCAAAATGGCAAGTTTTAAGAATGTTGAAAAGGACATTAGAATTTCTGTTTTTGAACACAGAAAGAGAACCTGATGAAGGTCATCCAGCCATTGTGTTTAATAAATTGATTGACTGCAAGTGTGCAGGAGTTCTTTCTCTCTTTTATGTTTTTGAACATAAAATGACAAATGATGAGCTGTTTGTAATGTAAATGATGAGCATTTAATTGGTCCCAGGACTGGGAGGCATTCAGAGGTTGTAAAGGGTAATCCCAACTTTCAATGTATGTAACATAAACAAAAACAGAATGGAGTTACAAGGTTTTCACCCGACAGAGACAATACTTTTATTGAAGGGTACTCCAAAACCATACATTGTCAATTCACCTTTCATGTTTATGTTCCCATCAAGGCGATAATGTAACTGTCTCCTGCAACTCCAACTACAAAGGCTACATTAACAACTTACAGTGGTATCGTCAATACCCTGGCTCCAGACCAGAATTCCTACTCTTAATCCTGCAATCACAGAAAAAAGCCACTCCATATCCTCGACTGACTCTTAAAATGAATAATGACAAGACCCGTCAGGATCTGTACATCTCCTCTGCTGAAGTGACAGACTCTGCTCTGTACTACTGTGCTGTGAAGCCCACAGTGACAGGAAACCCAGACACACTGTACAAAAACCAGACAAACATTTTCAGATTGTCACACAATAAATCAATGTTTGAAATACAATGCTTTGAGCTTGATTTTTCAAAAAACAAAACCAAACAAAAATTAAATAAACCAACACAAAACTCTAAACAAACAGAAATCCTCCTCCCTCCCCCACACGAGGTAAGTAAATCCAAAGTACAAATATCAGGTGTAGAGTGTCTGGAAGTTCTGTCAGCCACAGTTTCAGTGTGGGTACCCCTTTCTCTTTCCAGAACATAAGTATGAGCTTCTTTGCTGTTATCAACCCATAGGCCATGAAATGTTGCTGTGCTACCCTGAGTTTCTTTAGTCCTACAGACATTCCTAGAATTATCAACGGATCTGGCTCCAACTGGACACCCAGTATATCCGAAATAAACCAAAATACATCAGTCCAGAATCTCTCCATCTTGGGACACAGAGCATAGCTATGTAGCAGATCTGCCTCTGCTGAACTACATGTACCTTATAATAAATGTTCATTCACCTCAGCAAATACAAATTTCATGTATTTCATTTATTTATTATTTAAATACACTGTGATACAGTACACTGTGATAGTCAAAGAGGGCTCATCCGAGGACGACCTAGAGAGCTACCTCAGTACATGTTTGTTAGATTTTTGGTATAGCCCCCCCTCGGAAAAAAAAATAACCATCCGTCACTGCTTAAAACCCATTACATTTTTAAGGCAAGACAAGTTTATTTGTATACCACATTTCAGCAACAAGACAATTCAAAGTGCTTTACACAAGCCATTTAATTGTTGTTCTTTGGCTCCAAAGACAATTACTTCAGGTTTATTTATGTTTAGTTGAAGAGAGTTCTGGAACATCCAATCCACCTCCACAGGTCATTTTTGTCCGCTCAGATTTGTAATTGCCTATAGACACAAAGTAGTCCCTGTCCTTCAAGTAGGATTCAAACCAGTCTAGCACTGTGCCAGAAATTCCCAGTCAGTTTTCCAGTCAGTCTAGTAATATGTTGTGCTCAACCGTGTCGAATCCAGCGCTGAGATCCAGTAATACTAAGACTGAAATTCTGCCATTGTCTGTGTTTAAATGGATGTCATTGAAGATCTTAACAAGACCAGTATCGGTGCTGTGGTGTGGTTGAAATCCTGACTTGAAGACATCAAAACAATTATTTAGTGCCAGGAAGTTGTTCAGCTGTTTAAAAACTGCTTTTTCAATTATTTATTTAAAAAGGGGAGGTTTGATATGGGCCTATAATTGTTCATTTGTGAGGTGTCTAGATTATTATTTTTTAAGAGTGGCTTGATGACTGCAGTTTTCAGGGTTTGTGGGAACACACCTGAAAGAAGAAATGTGTTTACAATTTGTAGTAAATCAGAGGCCATGCAGTTAGATACATTTTTGAAAAGCCTGTAGGTACAATATCAAGGCAACAGGAGGAGGATGTCAGATTGTGACGGACGCGTCCAAGCGCCGCACATGATAAGTACAGTAGTTCCCTCATCCTTATTGTTTCTTATAGTCCTTTCACCTTTCTTGTTGGTTTAGTTGGTTAATTTGTACATGTTAACATTCATATTGTACATACATACCCAATTTCATATAATGACACGACACATAGATTTTCGTTCATATATCGCATCCATACTTTATTAGCAGTCCTGACTTGCATGTTTAAGTTGAGTGCACGCAGCTTAAGTTTTGTAGGTCACAATTGCTTTGGATTGGTTTGCTTACTTCTGTTTGCTAATTTCTTCTTTGTCTCTTCCCGGGAGTCGGCCGCCACCTCATGCTATGGGCAAACGGGAGAACTGGGACCGGTCCGTCTAAAATACCAGGATGTGGGTGGTGGACCGAACCAACTCCCGGGAGATGTCAGGGGGGGCCTCATTGTCCTGTAATTTAGTTATTATATGTATTTCTTTATTAGTCAACATTGTATTTGTTGTTCATTTCTGTATATATGTCAGATGTGTGTGTGTATAGTGTTTGTTCAATCAATTTGAATTAAGTATAATTTGGGGTAAAATTACTTTTAGCCAATTACCTTCTTAAGTTTATGTACCTGGCCAGGACCTATATATACCTTGAGTTGTTCATTTGTTAGGGGCTTCTCTTTTGTTCGGCATTCTTTGGAGGATGTTCTGTTAACTCTTTTTTGGGTGAATAAAACCCTTATCTTTACATTGGCTTTATGTCCTCATCTTTTTGGCTGCTTGGTCCATCACAAATGGTGTCAGAAGTGGGATGGGCACGCAGAGGACACAGGTTTTGTAAATGATTTTTTTCCCTTGCTTCTCTGAACATGATACGGGGAGGAGGGAGAAGAGGCATTAGGGGTGGGGCAAACCCAGAGCTGCAGTCTGATGTCTCGGAAGTTGTCTATACAGAAGATGTCCCAGAAGAGGGTGGGGAAGCCAGAGCAACTGGAGGTGTCAGTGAGCCACCTGGAGGTGAAGGTAGAGAACCTACCCTGACGGACCTATCCAACATCCTCCGAGCCTTTATGGGACAGCAACAGGTCCGGGAGGCCCGAATGGAGGAGGACGCGGTACGGCAAGGACAGAGGAGGCTCTTTCAGCTTTTAGAGACATTCAACGAGCTCTGAATAGTGACCCTGTATTGCATTGCCCGGATTTTTCTAAGAACTTTATTTTACAAACTGATGCTTCAGATCGGGGTTTAGGTGCTGTCCTTCTGCAGGGCCCACCTGATGACCGACACCCCGTAGCTTTTCTCAGCAGAAAGCTGTTCCCTCGAGAGACACGATACTCCACCATTGAAAAGGAGTGTCTGGCAATCAAATGGGCTATTTCTTCTCTGAAGTACTACCTTCTCGGACGGGAGTTCATTCTGGAGACTGACCACAAGGCACTGAAGTGGATGGATAGAATGAAGGACTCCAACAGCCGGATCACTCGCTGGTATCTCGACCTGCAGCCCTTCAGGTTCCAGGTCCTCCACATCCCGGGCAAGGAGAATGTGACTGCTGACTTCCTGTCCCGCTGTTCCAGCGTGCTGCCGGAGGAGGGGGAGTGTGTGACGGACGCGTCCAAGCGCCGCACATGATAAGTACAGTAGTTCCCTCATCCTTATTGTTTCTTATAGTCCTTTCACCTTTCTTGTTGGTTTAGTTGGTTAATTTGTACATGTTAACATTCATATTGTACATACATACCCAATTTCATATAATGACACGACACATAGATTTTCGTTCATATATCGCATCCATACTTTATTAGCAGTCCTGACTTGCATGTTTAAGTTGAGTGCACGCAGCTTAAGTTTTGTAGGTCACAATTGCTTTGGATTGGTTTGCTTACTTCTGTTTGCTAATTTCTTCTTTGTCTCTTCCCGGGAGTCGGCCGCCACCTCATGCTATGGGCAAACGGGAGAACTGGGACCGGTCCGTCTAAAATACCAGGATGTGGGTGGTGGACCGAACCAACTCCCGGGAGATGTCAGGGGGGGCCTCATTGTCCTGTAATTTAGTTATTATATGTATTTCTTTATTAGTCAACATTGTATTTGTTGTTCATTTCTGTATATATGTCAGATGTGTGTGTGTATAGTGTTTGTTCAATCAATTTGAATTAAGTATAATTTGGGGTAAAATTACTTTTAGCCAATTACCTTCTTAAGTTTATGTACCTGGCCAGGACCTATATATACCTTGAGTTGTTCATTTGTTAGGGGCTTCTCTTTTGTTCGGCATTCTTTGGAGGATGTTCTGTTAACTCTTTTTTGGGTGAATAAAACCCTTATCTTTACATTGGCTTTATGTCCTCATCTTTTTGGCTGCTTGGTCCATCACACAGATATTCAATAATGTCCTCCAGGGTTTTATGGTTGATCGGTAAAAATTGTGTCATGGTATTGATTTTAAGTGGACACTGGGACAACACATAATCATGTACCTGATATGGAGTCACTGACTGCTTGTCTAATTTTCTGAATTTTGTCAGTGAAGAATGAGGCAAATTCATTGCAGGCCCTGGTGGATAGAAGTTCAGAGGCTACTGACACAGGAGTGTTTGTTAGCCTATCGACAGTGGCAAACAAAGCACGTGCATTGTTATGGTTTTTGGTGATGATGTCAGAAAAGAAGATCTGCCATGCATTTCTCAGCTCCAAATTATAAATGCAAAGTCTCTCTTTAAAGACGTCATAATGAACATGGAGAAGTTTTTCGGCACCTGCGTTCAGCTTTTCAACGTTCAGCTTTTCAACACTCTATTTTTTCTATTCTGACCAGTGTAGCATTTCTCCATGGAGATCGTTTCTTACCAGAGACCACCTCAACCTTAGTGGGCGCAAAGGCAACAATAATATTTGTAATTTTAGAATTGGAATTATCTACAAGCTCATTGACTGAGACCCAAGAGAGGGCAGGTGTGGACGAGAAAGTCTGAGTAAATATTTCACTGGTGTTTTCAGTGATCTACCGTTTGGTGATGACCTCTGTTTGAACATTTGTGTGCATGGAGATAGTACTCTCAATGAAAACACAGGCATGATCAGAGAGCGCAACATCACACACTTCAACCTTAAAAATATTCAGACCTTTGGTGATGATCAAGTCCAGAGTGTGCCCCTTGTGTGTGGGCTCCGTCACATGCTGAGTCAGTCCATAGTTATCAAGAACACAACACAGTTCTTTAGCCCCTCTGTCCTGAGGGTTATCAACATGGATGTTAAAGTCACCAACAATAACCACACAGTCAAAGTCAATACAGATAATAGACAGCAGTTCAGTAAAGAAAAATATG
The DNA here is from genome assembly GCF_949987555.1 of Borostomias antarcticus. Taxonomy (NCBI): domain Eukaryota; kingdom Metazoa; phylum Chordata; class Actinopteri; order Stomiiformes; family Stomiidae; genus Borostomias; species Borostomias antarcticus. The sequence goes on along the minus strand of NC_140257.1, from coordinate 7,187,482 downwards.
GCTCGAGAAGAGGAATTCAACTGAAGAGCCACATATTCAAAGGAACCAAAATTTCGCATCTGCTTACATTGGAGGGAGTCATTAAACAAAATGGCAACTCCACCTCCTTTCTTATGCACTCTAGCCTCACTCATAAAGCTGAAGTTGGGAGGGGTTGACTCGATAAGAACAGCTGCACTCGTAGTCGTACATTGGTCTAACAAGATTGTACTTGATAATAAAATCATTGATTAAAAATGTCTTTCCAGCTAGAGAGCTAGCATTTAATAAAGCTAAATTTAGTGTGGTAAAGGGATTATCTGCCCAGTTTATTGTGATAGTTTGTGGCCAACGAGGAATGGATGCTAAATTTGATACATTTGCAGAACCAGTTGAGTGTTTCCTGTTACTTAGCAGATCAGAATCACCGGGCAGGTCCAAACATGGCCGAGCCTGCCATTCACCTCCATTCATTTTTTGTATTAGCCTAACGCAAAACCTACCAGACCGCTTTTTATGAAACTCAGTGGAGGTGTGTAGCATGGGCCAAATTAGAACCCATTCAATTTTGGAGCGGATCGAATTACAGGGTGGGTCCATGAGCCGGCCAAACATAGCGAGCCATTCACCTCCATTAATTTTTTTAAATCTCAACATGGAAAGGTCCAAGGCTCCGAACCGGTTCAAGGAACGGAAATGAAAACCAAAAACAAACGGTATTTTACGAGGAACAGGAACGAAAACGAAATGGTCTTTAATTGTTCCAGAACAGAGACGTTTATTTGAAATCTTTAAAACCAGTTAATAATGTTATTTTTTCGTTCTTTGTAGTAGGCCTATATAACTTAAAATAATTTAAAAAAAGAAGAAAAGAAAACAAAGGTGAGCCTTTTATGGACGAATAGGCTAAATTAAATTTGTAGCCTACATCTTGTCCTGTTTTTGTAATGTAGACTAGGCCCCTAAATCTGTTATTTCAGTCGGGATCTTAAATGCTTGCTTAGCGAAATGAAGAGCTTTAGATATTACAACAACACACCATAGCCTAGTTCAGTCCTGCTTGTAAGCCTGTGTAAGTACACAGAGCCACAGAATACATTCATGGGCAGAGGTCTGTGCTCTATGAGCACCATTTCTAATTTAAACTAAAAGATGACAGTCATATTAAATATCAAACAAAAACCATCTTCAACCCCTCCTAGTAACTGTGGTCTTGATGGTTTTCCAAATGTAATTTACCCCTGATCCCTTCTGACTCCTCAATGTTGAACATTGGAACAGCCCAGAGGAGTAGGCGTGATTGACAGAAACCACCTCTGGAGAGCACTCATGAGCTGATCAACTTTTGATCTGATGTCCTGAAAAAAACTTGAGGTTTGTGTACTACTGTAGCTTGATATCCCAGTTTAAAAACGAAACATACTGTATGATCATCAAACGAAAACCCCCAATAGCTTTTGTATGCCAATTGATAGAGCTTTAAAGTCACAGAACCGAACAACCAACCCACCTCAACATACATAAGTAGTTAATTGAAGAAACATTTGGAGTCACATTAAGTCAGACCAATTTACCAATTCTCCTAAAGATGTTGATGTTCTATATATTTTTCTTTTCACACTTCCTGGTAAATTCCATAATCTTGACTAGTTCTGATACCCGTTGGAGCACTATGGATACCAGCTACATGTACTGTAAATACTGTACATCTACTATCATTCCAGCTTAGCCAATCCAATCAATCAATCAATGAAAGCTTTATTTGTATAGCGCATTTCATACCCAGAGGCAACACAATGCGCTTTACAGAAAACAAGGGAGGTGGGCATAGGTCCCACCCCTACATATTCCAGAGGGAAGCAAAAAAACAGTATCACCCAGGGGCCAGATAAGTGATCTGTAAAAATTCTTCCCTGACCCCTCTCAACAAGGCGATCGAGCAAGCTCCTGGAGTATGTTTGTCTACCGGCTAAGAACATTTATAAAGCAATAAATAACATTAAATTACATTTTCAGAGTAAGAGAGGCTAAATACATCATAGGAGAGGTATGGCAAACACTGGTGTATGTCTGTGTGTGCATGAATGTGCCTGGGCCCAGATAGAGGCAGGGGTTGGGGTAGGGAGGCGGTAGGAAAAGGATACAGACCCGGGTTAGGGTGAGGGGAAGGGGGGACTAGGTCCAGGCCTAAAGCCGGAAGTGGAATGGTGTATGTCGTGTGTACGTGTGTGTGTGTGTGTTAACTAATTGCTACGACATCCACAGCAGACAAAGGGGTATCTATTGGACTCAGGGTGGTCTGCTGGTGACAGTGGGGCATCCACTGGACCTGGTTAGAAGATAGGAGGGAGAGAGAGAGGCACTAGGGAGAGGGGAGGCAGAACAGGGTTAATAGCACACACAGAGCCATAAGAGCAACACAGATATTAAAACAGGCAACCTGGAGCAAGCTCCTGGAATATATTTGTCTAACGGCTAGGAACATTTATAGATCAATACATTACATTAAATTACATTTTCAGAGCAAGAAAAGCTAAGAGCATCATGGGAGAGGTATGGCAAACACTGGTGTGTGTCTGTGTGTGCGTGAGTGTGCCTGGGCCCAGATAGAGGCAGGGGTTGGGGTAGGGTGGGGGTAGGAAAAGGATATGGACCCGGGTTAGGGTGAGGGGGAGGGGATCCGAGCCCAGGACTGGTGTATGTCTGTGTGTGTGTGAGCGTGAGTGTGCCTGGGTCCAGGTAGAGGCAGGGGTCGGGGGTAGGGTGGGGGTGGGAAAAGGATACGGACCCGGGTTAGGATGAGGGGAAGGGGGACTGGGCCTAAGCCGGATGTGGACTGATGTGTGTCTGTGTGTACGTGTGTGTACTACGACATCCACAGCTGACACGGGGGTATCTATCGGACTCAGGGTGGTCTGCGGGCGACAGTGGGGCATCCACTGGACCTGGTTAGAAGGTAGGAGGGAGAGAGAGAGGCACTAGGGGAGGCAGAAAATGGTTAGTAGCACGCTGAGCCATTTAAGCAACAAAGATATCAGAACAGAACAAGTTTCAGGGCAACCAGCTTCTGTACACAACTTGATATACATACTGTGCATAGCAGGATATACACCAATGTATAGAGAGGATTCACAGGTAGGTTTGAGGCAGCATTTCTGTGTCTCAAGGTCCTAGCTAGTGATTGTAGGCTAGGCCGAAAAGGTACGTCTTGAGATCTCGCTTGAAGACCTCCGTTGTTTTGGCCCTTCTTAGGCACTCCGGCAGGGTGTTCCAGAGGTTGGGGGCATAGAAACTTAAAGCTGCCTCTCTGTGTTTCTTGGTCCTGGCTTTTGGAACTGTTGTGACATCCATACATTTATATCCGTAATACACTGCAGTCAATCAAGCTGTAGTTACTGGGTGTTACAGAAATATAGAGTTGGGTATCATCTGTGTAGCTATGGTAGCTAATGTTGTGCCTCCTGATGACACTGCCAAGAGGCAGCATGTACAGGCTAAAGAGTAGAGGTCCTAGGATCGATCCTTGGGGCACCCCACAGGTCATAGGGATCTTTCCTGAGCTATGGTCACCGAGGGCAACGAAGAAATCACGACCGGTTAGATAGGTCCTAAGCCAATTAAGGACTGGACCGGAGAGGGCAACTCACTTCTCCAGTCTTTTGATGAGGATTGCGTGATCTATAGTATCAAAGGCTGCACTCAGGTCCAGGAGGACGAGAATAGAGAGCTCTTTGGAGTCAGCATTAATTCTGAGGTCATTTACAACTTTGACTAATGCCGTCTCTCAAGGGTAGGACTTGTAGCTAGGAAATCATTAATCTGTTTGAAAACAATCTTTTCCAGAATTTTACTCAAAAAGGGAAGGTTGGAGATTGGTCTAAAATTGCTAAGAACTGAAGTGGGAAGACACCTGTAGATAGGGAGTCATTGACAATGGCTAAAATGTCATAGAATACAGAGTCAAAAATAGTTTTGAAAAAATCGGTGGGGATGGGATCCAGCAGGCATGTGGAGGATTTGAGTTTGGATACTACTTTTCTCAACATTTCTGTGTCCACCAGTGTAAACCAGCTCATCTGTCCATTACATGGAGGAAGAGGATCTGTGAACAGGATGCATGGCCTTTCTTGGGTGATATTCCTCCTAATATTCATAATCTTATCTCTGAAGTAAGCTGCAAATTCCTCACATTTGGAGGTAGAGAGCAGGTTATCAGGTGTTTTGACGGCAGGGTTTATTAGGCTATCAATTGTTGAGAAGAGCACTCTTGAATTATTTCGGTTAATAGATATCAATTTTGAGAAGTGGTCTTTCCTTGCATTTCTTATTGCTTTATTAAAGGAAGAGAGATGTTCTTTGATGAATATCATGGTGGACCTGTAGCTTGGTTTTTCGTCACATACGCTCAGATCTTCTGCAGGTTCTCTTTAGTTGATTTGTTTCCTCATTTTGCCATGGAGCTTTATGATTGGCTGTGATCCTTTTCAGTTTAATAGGTGTTACGAATCCAAGGCTGCCCTTACTCTGGTGTTAAAGGTGGTTGCTAAGTCTTCAATAGTTCCTGACGGCCCCACTTCTGGAGTTGATAAATTGTTTGTGATCATTATTTCTCTAAAACTATCAGCTACTGCAGGGGTAAGATAACGTTTCTTGATAAAGCGCTCAGTACTACTTTTGACTTTAGTAACCAGTACAGTGAAGAAGATACAGAAATGGTCGGAGAGAGCGAGGTCACTAATGGAGGAGACAGTGATAGTCAGGCCCTTAGTAGAGTAAAGAACTCTTGGTTCTTTTAAAACAAGCCTGAAGACTTTTCTTTTTGCCACTGCTTTCTAAGAGGAGCTATGTTTATCAGTATACTGCACTGTAACTTTTATTCCTGTATTCTATTTGTCCTGCTTTTTGTTTAAATGTCTATAATGACTTGCTTTTTGTTTTAATGCTTTTAATTTGTCCTGCCTTTTGTTTTAAATGTCTATTATGTCTTGCTTTTTGTTTTAATGCTTTTAATGTCTCATGTAAAGCACCTTGAATTGCCCTGTGGCTGAAATGTGCTATATAAATAAACTTGCCTTGCCTTGCCTTGCCTTAGTAATCACTAGATGAAGGGTGTGGCTGCGGTTGTGGGTTGGCTCAGTGATATGTTGGGTAAAATCCATGGAGTTTAGGAGGTTGATAAAGTCCCTGGCTTTTGAGTCCGCCTCAGTATCCACGTGTATGTTGAAATCTCCAATGATGATAATCTTATCATAATTTGTATGGATGATGGACAGGAGTTCTGAAAATTCTGTAGGGAAAGCAGGGCATTGTTTGGGAGGCCTATATATGGTTACTGCCAGAACTGGGGGCTGGCATTTTAAGACAATAGCGTGGTATTCAAAAGAGGTAAAATCATCAAAGGAGATGGTCCTGCAGCTGAGGGCATCTGTAGCTATGGTGGCTGTTCCTCCACCTTTTTTCCCGCTTCTGATAGATTGAAAAAAGCTGTAGTTAGAAGGAGAGGCTTCGATGAGGGCTGCTGGTCCACTTATATTTAGCCAGGTTTCAGTTAGGAACATACAGTCTAATTTACGTTCACATATAAGAAAAAAAAGTTTTGCTTGGTAGGGACCTGACATTCAGGATCGCCATTGAAATAGCTTCCGGAGAAAAGGGCTGGTTCGCCTGACTAGTAGGCCTGGATGGTATATTCACTGGAACGGATATCAGGTTTTAATAATGATAATTCGCTGAATGGCATATTCAGGTGGGCAAAATTCGTTTATAGAAATATAAATGTTGCTATTCCAGGTCCAGGTCTATGGTGATGGAGCGCTGGTGAGATCAGGGCTCTAAGCTAACATGTTTCACCACTAAATGAAAAAATTTAGGAGCACAGAAAGAAATTTAGGAGCGCAAAGGAAATAACACATTTTTATTAGCAACACACACATTAGGCCTACTGCAAACAACAATAAACAATAATAACCTGCTCACCATAGGAGCTTTCATCCTCTCCTACTATACTATTCCCACACACTTCATCAGGTGCATTGGTCCTAATGAAGACTATACTATTCCCACACACTTCATCATGTGCATTGGTCCTAATGAAGACTATAGCCTACTATTCCCACACACTTCATCATGTGCATTGGTCCTAATGAAGACTATACTATTCCCACACACTGCATCATGTTCATTGGTCCTAATGAAGACTATGGCCCAATCCTAATAACCCCCCTTAGCCCTAGCCTTTGGCCCTACCCCTACATTTTGCGCGTTCACGCGTAGGGTAGTGTGTCTCGTTCCTTTTAGCTTCTAGGGCTAGAGAGCATATCGAGGGCTAGTGAACGTTCAAACAGTCCTCCAAAACTAGGGTTTTCAGATGCTGACTTGAAACCGAGGGGTAGATGAAAATTCACACAATGCTTTGCGAACAGGGATATGAAACTTAGCTGCTGGTGCCGTGAAAAAACGTGGGAAGAAAGCCCAATATCTTCGCAAATAATCATTCAAAAATTGTAAAAGCTTAGTTTAATGTAGATGCAAAGGAACTTGTCATTGGATCGTTATGACATGCATTTCAGGAAAACGCTTTTTACGATGTCGGCATTTCATTGTGTTTTGATGTGGATCTAGTAAGTTACTGGTAGACTACGGTACAATGTTGAATCAATAGAATTTTGGGAAGGAGCAATCGCCACTGTTGTTTAAACAAAGATTTTTGAGTGACAGTTGATTCGACTCCCCCCGGGCCTCACTGAATTCCTCTCTCTCCTTGGTTCCACTTTGCCGGGCAAAATACAATTGAATGGGCTTCATTTTGTTAACGTTACTGGCAGGGGCATTCGCGTCTGCACAGTCGTTTTTGAGTGAAGGCAGCTGCTGTCATCGTGCGTCATCACGAGAGTTCTGCGCGTTGCAGTCGTGGGACTAAAAAATAAAATTGTTTGGGGACTTGTAGTTTTGTATACGGGTGCGCGAAACTTTGACTAGTTTTATCCAATTTGCATGGATTTATTTGAGGCAAAAAATGCGAGTTAAATAGTTGAAAACAGTACTCGCACAGTGTGCTCCTAAATTATTTTTTCTGATCGCACAAAACAATTTTTTGTCGCAAATGCGAGTAAAATGGTCGCACCTTAGAGCCCTGGATGAGATGGAGCTGGTGTAGCCCGAACCGTGGGTACAGGAGGTGTATGTTTAGCAGTAGGGTGGTTGAGATGGGTCGGGCTTACCCCACATCAGACGCTGGATGATCTCAGCGACAGGTCCATATTCATACCGAGCAGACGGGCACCTGACCTGCTAGGATGAAGGCCGTCCCTGGCGAAGAGGTCCGAGCGGTTCAAGAAGGTGGTGAAATTATCTATGAAGTGAAGCTTCAACTGGCAGCAGTAGCCTTTCAGCCAGATGTGGAGCTGACGGATCCTACTATATTTGGCATCACCATACCGGGGAGAGGAGAACGGGCCAGAGATGATGCAGGTCTTTCCTGACGCCTGAGCAGTGGAGATCAGGGCCTTGAAATCCTCCTTCAGCCACTCAGACTGCTGGAGCTTGATGTCATTTGTTCCGACATGGATGATGATGGATGAGGCCAGGGGATAATCCACGAGGAGTGATGGGACAACAGTCCTGATGTCTGAGACCTTAGCTCCTGGGAAGCAGCAGGTCCGGGCTTTCGCACCATGGATGATCCGATGACGAGCACACAGGGCCGGACTGGGTGCATATTTCAGGCCGGGAAATGTAGCCCCAGTCAGGCCACAAGCCGAGCCGACGCGGTGAGATGGAACACCTTCAGTTTCGTGTGGTTGACGGGGGGGGGGGGGGGGGAATGCTGCGCGATTTATTGACGTGGGGGGGTATGGGGGGGGGGGTGCTGCGCGATTTGTTGACAGGGGGGGGGCAGGCCATTCACCATGGGGGGAAAACTCCCGGTGCTCCCGATGGCCAGTCCGCCCCTGTGAGCACAGATGGGGGGGCGGGATCAGTGGCGGGCCCACTGGGCTTAGGGGGCCTCCTTGGCTGCCTCACACCTGAAGGCCAAGTGGCAGAGGGTGGGGGCCGGGGGTCCCCTCGGTGGACTGGACTGTGCTCAGGCCGGGGAGGAGGCTGTTTAGCCTGGCTGTTATGCCGCTTGCCAACCAGAAAGGCGTGGGTGGGCAGCGGAGGACTGGAGGTTTCCCTTCCTTGTTTCCTCCTAACAGTGGTCCAAGGAGTGGAGTGCTTGGGTCTGGCTCCGAGAGCGGGCCAGGACTCCTCACCCAGGAGGAAACCAAAATCCACATCCCCACCGCCGACGGTGGAGCAGTGGGAGGCAGGACGCTGACGTCTGGGTCGGGTAGCAGTGAGTCCAGGAATTGTTCGGTTTGGTGTATAGAGTGTAGAGTAGAGATCCTACCTTCCAACTCTGAGATTTTTAGGCTGCGCTGGAGGCAACCCGAGCAGTCTGCGATGGCAGGGTGTGGAACCATCGCAAGACTGGTCCCTAGGGAGAGAAGGAGAACTGCCAGTACGGGCGTACCAGAGAATAGCACAGATAATGGTAGCAGGCTAATGCAGAAAGGACTAGCTTTCACAGAACGAGACTTACACGCAAGGACCTCAAGCGAGGTCCAAAGCGGGGAGAAGATAAGATAGCTTAGATAACTAAATAAACAGCACAGGGTAGAGGGTAGCCTAAGTCAAGACTTACTCGCGAGGACCTCAGAGCGAGGTCCGTGTCGGTGAGGGGAGAGTAATGTTAGCTTAGCCAGCTAGTAGCACAGGCGGATCAGGCTAGGAGAGAGACTTACCGACGAGGCCCAGAGAACTGGGCCTATTGCAGTGAGAAGACGCTACAAACGGCAGGAACAGCCCTCTCTCTGAATTAAAATAAGAGGATAAAACCACCAATCTGTGAAAACTGATGACGCAAATAGATGGTGTAATATTAATTTAAACAGCAAACAGGTGTAATATTAATTTAAACAGCTTTTCGGCAGAAAAACTAATTTCCCGCTACTTCCTACTTCCGCGAGAATAGTGAGAATGGTGGCTTACGACCCTGCAGGGAAGACTTATCTGCTAGTCTTGATACCCATTGGAGCACTCAGTAATTGTCCATTTGTCCATTATATGACTCGGCTCTGTACTACTGTGCCCTGCAGCCCACAGTGACAGGAAACCTATACACTGTACAAAAACCAGAGAGCGAAAGAATAGAAAGAACACAGTTTTAGGGTGATAAAATTAATGTATACTGTACAACATGAGGTGTATTGAAAATAATGAGTGTTTTTTTTTATTTTTTAAATCAGGCATAAATCATTGATAATCAGTAAAATTAATATTCATTTCACTTTTGTGTCAGGAGGAGGGGCTGTGTATAAAGATCATTGCCTTGTGTATGTTTGTGTTAAGGAGGTGTAGTTAGTGATGTCTGTTAAACTCTCAGAGGATTTATCGAGATGATTCTCCTCTCAACTTTGTTCTTTTCAACTTTCTTAGGTGAATTATGAAATGTATCAATCATTTCTTTATAGAAACAAACATGATTAATTTCAAATTTGCAATACAATGTTGGATATTCATAATTATTCTGATTGTACCACAAAACAGCCATATTGACTACCAGTCATTCTTTTTTAGCAGGTTCTGTTGATGGGGATTCCATAAACCCAGAGCCAACAGAGGAGCACATGGTTGAGGGGAGACATGTAAATCTGACCTGCAAATACTCAACAACTACACAATCTACAGTGGTATCGTCAGTTTCCAAGATCTAAACCAGAATTCCTCTTCTCCATCACAGAAGAGGGCTCTATAACTAAAGCTACTCCACCAGTTCCTCCACGCATAATGGGTGGGGGACAACATGTTTACATGTACAGTACTTGTTATGATTTACTGTAGTCCCACATGTGGCTTGTTGCCTTGTTACTCACCCCCTGGTATATACCCCCATGTTTCCTTTGTCTTGTTACTCAGCCCCTGGTATATACCCCCATGTTTCCTTTGTCTTGTTACTCACCCCCTGGTATATACCCCCATGTTTCCTTTGGCAGGTTATTGTTTGTGTTTCATGTGTGTTAGCCTTTCTTTCCAGTGATACTGTTTTCCTTTTTTCCCTGTTTTTTGTATTAAATTTCACCAAACCTACACTGTCTGGCTCTGTCTGCCTTTGGGCCGCCTTACCACTGCTGTCTAGCGCTTACCCTCCCGTTACACTGACAGCCTCAAGAGCAAACTGTTGTGTGATCTCAGGAAAATTATTTAAAAATGTATTTGTCAAATTCAATTTTATTTATATAGCACATGCTCATACAAGCAAATGTAACACAGTACTTTACAGAATAAGAAAAGATTACTTAAAAAAAACGTTTATTAGTAAATGGTGTAAAAAATAAGTAAAACGGGAAGGATGATAAAAGATAAAAGAATAGAAAATAATAAACAATAAAATATTATGAATGAGAATAAAAAAATTAAAAATGAGAAGATTTAATAATAACACAGGTAAAGCTACATGATGAAAGAGAGATTAAAAAGGTATGTCTTGAATTCTCGCTTAAAAGTTCTCAGAGTTTCAGCCATTATTAGGTTTTCTGGCAGGGTATTCCAGAGGCTGGGGACTTAAAAACTGAAGGGTGCTCCCATGTATCTTTATGTACCGTAAAAACCTCACTCAAACATTAAGTGAACGATAGCTATAATCAAGTCCCACAGTGAACTTCATGATACAGTATAATGTGAAGGGGAGGGGCCAATGTTAGGCAGAGGTACAGTACCATACCTTACAGTAGTGTCTGATACAGACTTGTGTCTCTGCATCTGCATTTAAGATGATGCTGTTGTATTTAGTGTTGTTTCCTAGCATACTTACAGGTAGATGACATACAGAATTACTGCATACTTACAGTAGGTACTCAAAAAAATGTTTACTGACTAATTTGTTTTTTCAGGTGTCATGTGTCAAGACCTCACTCCAGTCAAGAATGAAGTGAACAGTGTTGAAGGTGACACTGTTACACTGTCCTACAGCTACTCCAAAGCTGGTGGTAATAATGATAATTTGATTTGGTATCGCCAAGACAATGGAAAACCACCAGTATTACTCCTGTTAATCTCTGAATCGGGATTCAAAATAGATTCTCCAAACCCACGACTTTCAACTAAACTGAATGAAGAGGAGACTCGTGTGGATCTGATCATCTCCTCTGCTGAAGTGACAGACACTGCTCTGTACTACTGTGCTGTGAAGCCCACAGTGACAGGAAACCCAGACACACTGTACAAAAACCTGACTAGAATGAACCTATAACAGACAGAGAGGTATTTCTAGGGGAGGGGCATCATGTCAAGGAAATGGCTGTGCAGACAGTGATATAAATGAGAAAAATCTGGCAGATTGTCGATACAGTTGTCTTCTTTAAAATGATTGTCTCTTTCTTATCTAACATGGTATTAGTGTACTCACTTATGTTATTTTGTATATCTTTGGGTAAGTGACTGCATTATATATCACTTGAACACCATTCACATTTATACATATATATGAACACAGCGTGAAATACATGTTTGTAAGAAATAAAGTTCTCTGAAATGCAGGTGTCGTGTGTGAAGACCTCACTCCAGTCAAGAATGAAGTGAACAGTGTTGAAGGTGACACTGTTACACTGTCCTACAGCTACTCCAAAACTGCTGCAGCTGGAGATAATTTCTTTTGGTATTGCCAAGACACTGGAAAACCACCAGAATTCCTCCTACAAATCTTCAATATAGACTCTCCAAACCCACGACTTTCAACTAAACTGAATGAAGAGAAGACCCGTGTGGATCTGAACATCTCCTCTGCTGAAGTGACAGACTCTGCTCTGTACTACTGTGCTGTGAGGCCCACAGTGACAGGAAACCCAGACCCACTGTACAAAAACCTGACTAGAATGAACCTATAACAGACAGAGAGATATTTCTAGGGGAGGGGCATCATGTCAAGGAAATGGCTGTGCAGACAGTGATATAAATGAGAAAAAAAGAGGCAAATTCTAGACACCGTTGTCTTCTTTAAAATGATCGTCTCTTTCTTATATAAAATGGTGTTAGTGTACTCACTTATGTTATTTTGTATATCTTTGGGTAAGTGACTCAATTATATATCACTTGAACTCGACACAAACATGAACACAATGTGAAATAAATGCTTGTGAGAAATATGTACATAATATGTATTGAAATGCAGGTGTCGTGTGTGAAGACCTCACTCCAGTCAAGAATGAAGTGAACAGTGTTGAAGGTGACACTGTTACACTGTCCTACAGCTACTCCAAAACTGCTGGAGCTGGAGATAATTTCTTTTGGTATCGCCAAGACACTGGAAAACCACCAGAATACGTCCTGTTCATCTATGGATCAGGGATCAAAATAGACTCTCCAAACCCACGACTTTCAACTAAACTGAATGAAGAGAAGACCCGTGTGGATCTGATCATCTCCTCTGCTGAAGTGACAGACTCTGCTCTGTACTACTGTGCTGTGAGGCCCACAGTGACAGGAAACCCAGACACACTGTACAAAAACCTTACTAGAATGAACCTAGAACAGACAGAGAGGTATTTCTAGGGGAGGGGCATCATGTCAAGGAAATGGCTGTGCAGACAGTGATATAAATGAGAAAAAGAGGCAAATTCTAGACACAGTTTTCTTCTTTAAAATGATTGTCTCTTTCTTATCTAACATGGTGTTAGTGTACTCACTTATGTTATTTTGTATATCTTTGGGTAAGTGACTCCATTATATATCACTTGAACACAACACACACACATTTGAACAGAAATAAAAACACAATGTGAAATAAATGCTTGTGAGAAATAAAGTTGTTTGAAATACAGGTGTCATGTGTGAAGACCTCACTCCAGTCAAGAATGAAGTGAACAGTGTTGAAGGTGACACTGTTACACTGTCCTACAGCTACTCCAAAACTGCTGATGGTGGTGATTATTTCTTTTGGTATCGTCAAGACACTGGAAAACCACCAGAATACCTCCTGCAAATCTTGGGGTCAGGGATCAAAATAGACTCTGCAAACCCACGACTTTCAACTAAACTGAATGAAGAGAAGACCCGTGTGGATCTGATCATCTCCTCTGCTGAAGTGACAGACTCTGCTCTGTACTACTGTGCTGTGAAGCCCACAGTGACAGGAAACCCAGACACACTGTACAAAAACCTGACTTGAACTGTCATTAGAACTGAAGCATGAAACTACACTCTTACTGAGGTTGCACTACCCAGTCCATTATCCATGATGAAAAGAAGGGGAGGGGCTTATGTTCAGGGGGAGGTAACATAGACATACAAAACAAGAGCACAATTTAACAGTGTTATTGCATATCGTACTGCTGTATTTCTCTTTGTTCTAAGAAGAGAGTACATTCAGTGTGTTACATAGAACAGCGTCTGTTTCTTCAAACATGGTATTGCTGTACTTTGTGTTGTTCCTTCACATACTTTCTGGTAGGTGATTTACTGAATGAGGTACATATAGATTTTGATTCAACGATGGCTTACCAACATCAATACTAATTTATACATGTAAATACCTTGTATTTGCAGATGTCATGTGTCAAGATCTCACTCCTGTCAAGAATGATGTGAACAATGCAGAAGGTGACACTGTTACACTGTCCTACAGCTACTCCAAAGCTGCTGGTAGTGATGATTATTTCTTTTGGTATCGCCAAGACACTGGAAAACCACCAGAATACCTCCTGTTCATCTATGGATCAGGGATCAATATAGACTCTCCAAACCCACGACTTTCAACTAAACTGAATGAAGAGAAGACCCGTGTGGATCTGAACATCTCCTCTGCTGAAGTGACAGACTCTGCTCTGTACTACTGTGCTGTGAAGCCCACAGTGACAGGAAACCCAGACACACTGTACAAAAACCTGACTAGAATGAACCTATAACAGACAGAGAGGTATTTCTAGGGGAGGGGCATCATGTCAAGGAAATGGCTGTGCAGACAGTGATATAAATGAGAAAAAGAGGCACATTCTAGGCACAGTTGTCTTTTTTTTTTTTTATGATTGTCTCTTTCTTATCTAACATGGTATTAGTGTATTCACTTATGTTATTTTGTATATCTTTGGGTAAGTGACTCAATTATATATCACTTGAACACAACACACATTTAAACATATATATAAACACAACGTGAAATAAATGTTTGTGAGAAATAAAGTTGTTTGACATACAGGTGTTGTGTGTTGTTGTTCTTGTTGAGTTAAAAATAAAAAAAGATCATCATCAATTATAATTCAATTGTCTTCAACATTGCCTGTCAACAACAACTGAATCTTTAAATCTGTCTTGCCAATGAAGCATGTGGATATTAAAAACAAAAAACTAGGGAAGAGTTAGGGTTGTCAAAGCCTAAAAGACAGGAAACTCAAGTTCCACCACAACCCTAACTTTACCAGTGCACTAACAAGGTTCATCCAGAACACAGCTTCAACACCTGTACAGTACTGTTGATAGTCTACTGTATTTCAAACATGTAGCCTACTCACCACTGGGCAGGCTGCTTAGGCTGCTTAAAATGGGTGTGTAACATGAAAGCTATACTTATATGTATAGATAGATAGATATATAACCTTTATTTAGCCAGGGGAGCCTATAGAGGTGGCCGAATTTAGGCATTTTGAATGGAAGTGCCAACCAAACACTAACGAAGGATGTGTCCTTTATAATGGGTACTGTATGTCACTTCAGTATCAGAGGGAGGGGTTAGAGAGACAGAGATCCTCTAGCTGTTATCGTGAAGGAGGAATATATTTCTCAGTTCTGTCAGTTGGTCTCTCTATCAAGATGATGCTTCTCTCATCTTTGCTGTTTTTAGTTTTTTCAGGTGAGTTACTGATTGGATGAATCCTTTCTTCCTTCCAAAAAAAACTCATTAATGTCATATTTGCAATCGAATTGTGGGCATCAGTACTGTATGTCGCATTCATTATCAGTAATAGAAGAATGTTTTCTTTACCATCTATCTTTTTGCAGGGTGTGTTTTTGGGAATGCAATAAACCCAGAGAGGACAGAGGAGCACATTATTGAGGGGAGAGATTTCAATCTGACCTGCAAATACTCTGGGACGATCTACAATATACAGTGGTATCGCCAGTTTCCAAGATCTAAACCAGAATTCCTCTTGTCCATCACAGAAGAGGGCTCTATAACTAAAGCTACTCCACCAGTTCCTCGTCTGTTATCTTACATTGAGAAAAAAGACAAACGTGTTCATCTGGAGATCTCCTCTTCTAAGGTGGCAGACTCTGCTCTGTACTACTGCGCTCTGAGGCCCACAGTGACAGGAAACATAACTACAACGTACAAAAACCTCAAAGTGAGCTATAGCTATAATCAACTCCCACAGATACACATGATACAGTATAATGTGTAGGGGAGGGGCCAATGTTAGGCAGAGGTACAGTACCATACCTTACAGTAGTGTCTAATACAGTCTTGTGTCTCTGCATCTGCATTGAATATGATGCTGTTGTATTTAGTGTTGTTTCCTAGCATACTAACAGGTAGGTGGTATACTTAGAGTAGGAACTTAGAAATACTCACTAAAATTAAATGTTAACTGACAAAGTCTCTTTTTTTCAGGTGTCGTGTGTGAAGACCTCACTCCAGTCAAGAATGAAGTGAACAGTGTTGAAGGTGACACTGTTACACTGTCCTACAGCTACTCCAAAACTGCTGGTGCTACAGATTATTTCTTTTGGTATCGTCAAGACACTGGAAAAGCACCAGAATACCTCCTGTTCATCTATGGATCCAGGATCAAAATAGACTCTTCAAACCCACGACTTTCAACTAAACTGAATGAAGAGAAGACCCGTGTGGATCTGATCATCTCCTCTGCTGAAGTGACAGACTCTGCTCTGTACTACTGTGCTGTGAAGCCCACAGTGACAGGAAACCCAGACACACTGTACAAAAACCTGACGTGAACTGTCATTAGAACTGAAGCATGAAACTGCGCTCTTACTGAGGTTGCACTACCCAGTCCATTATCCATGATGAAAAGAAGGGGAGGGGCTTATGTTCAGGGGGAGGTAACATAGACATACAAAACAAGAGCACAATTTAACAGTGTGTATTGCATATCGTACTGCTGTATTTCTCTTTGTTCTAAGAAGAGAGTACATTCAGTGTGTTACATAGAACAGCGTCTGTTTCTTCAAACATGGTATTGCTGTACTTTGTGTTGTTCCTTCACATACTTTCTGGTAGGTGATTTACTGAATGTGGTACATATAGATTTTGATTCAACGATGGCTTACCAACATCAATACTAATTTATACATGTAAATACCTTGTATTTGCAGATGTCATGTGTCAAGATCTCACTCCTGTCAAGAATGATGTGAACAATGCAGAAGGTGACTCTGTTACACTGTCCTACAGCTACTCCAAAGCTGCTGGTAGTGATGATTATTTCTTTTGGTATCGTCAAGACACTGGAAAACCACCAGAATACCTCCTGTTCATCTATGGATCAGGGATCAATATAGACTCTCCAAACCCACGACTTTCAACTAAACTGAATGAAGAGAAGAACCGTGTGGATCTGAACATCTCCTCTGCTGAAGTGACAGACTCTGCTCTGTACTACTGTGCTGTGAAGCCCACAGTGACAGGAAACCCAGACACACTGTACAAAAACCTGACTAGAATGAACCTATAACAGACAGAGAGGTATTTCTAGGGGAGGGGCATCATGTCAAGGAAATGGCTGTGCAGACAGTGATATAAATGAGAAACAGAGGCAAATTCTAGACATAGTTTTCTTCTTTAAAATGATTGTCTCTTTCTTATCTAACATGGTGTTAGTGTACTCACTTATGTTATTTTGTATATCTTTGGGTAAGTGACTCCATTATATATCACTTGAACACAACACACACACATTTGAACAGAAATATAAACACAATGTGAAATAAATGCTTGTGAGAAATAAAGTTGTTTGAAATACAGGTGTCGTGTGTGAAGACCTCACTCCAGTCAAGAATGAAGTGAACAGTGTTGAAGGTGACACTGTTACACTGTCCTACAGCTACTCCAAAACTGCTGATGGTGGTGATTATTTCTTTTGGTATCGTCAAGACACTGGAAAACCACCAGAATACCTCCTGCTAATCTTGGGATCAGGGATCAAAATAGACTCTGCAAACCCACGACTTTCAACTAAACTGAATGAAGAGAAGACCCGTGTGGATCTGATCATCTCCTCTGCTGAAGTGACAGACTCTGCTCTGTACTACTGTGCTGTGAGGCCCACAGTGACAGGAAACCCAGACACACTGTACAAAAACCTGACTTGAACTGTCATTAGAACTGAAGCATGAAACTACACTCTTACTGAGGTTGCACTACCCAGTCCATTATCCATGATGAAAAGAAGGGGAGGGGCTTATGTTCAGGGGGAGGTAACATAGACATACAAAATAAGAGCACAATTTAACAGTGTGTATTGCATATCGTACTGCTGTATTTCTCTTTGTTCTAAGAAGAGAGTACATTCAGTGTGTTACATAGAACAGCGTCTGTTTCTTCAAACATGGTATTGCTGTACTTTGTGTTGTTCCTTCACATACCTTCTGGTAGGTGATTTACTGAATGAGGTACATATAGATTTTGATTCAACGATGGCTTACCAACATCAATACTAATTTATACATGTAAAAACCTTGTATTTGCAGATGTCATGTGTCAAGATCTCACTCCTGTCAAGAATGAAGTGAACAGTGTTGAAGGTGACTCTGTTACACTGTCCTACAGCTACTCCAAAACTGCTGGTAGTAATGATTATTTCTTTTGGTATCGTCAAGACACTGGAAAACCACCAGAATACCTCCTGCAAATCTTGGGATCAGTGTTCAATATAGACTCTCCAAACCCACGACTTTCAACTAAACTGAATGAAGAGAAGACCCGTGTGGATCTGATCATCTCCTCTGCTGAAGTGACAGACTCTGCTCTGTACTACTGTGCTGTGAAGCCCACAGTGACAGGAAACCCAGACACACTGTACAAAAACCTGACTAGAATGAACCTATAACAGACAGAGAGGTATTTCTAGGGGAGGGGCATCATGTCAAGGAAATGGCTGTGCAGACATTGATAAAAATGAGAAAAAGAGGCAAATTCTAGGCACATTTGTCTTTTTTTTTTATGATTGTCTCTTTCTTATCTAACATGGTATTAGTGTACTCACTTATGTTATTTTGTATATCTTTGGGTAAGTGACTCAATTATATACCACTTGAACACAACCCACACATTTAAACATATATATAAACACAACGTGAAATAAATGCTTGTGAGAAATAAAGTTGTTTGACATACAGGTGTCGTGTGTTGTTGTTCTTGTTGAGTTAAAAAAAGAAGAAAAAAAAAAAGAAGATCATCATCAATTATAATTCAATTGTCTTCAACATTGCCTGTCAACAACAACTGAATCTTTAAATCAGTCTTGCCAATGAAGCATGTGGATATTAAAAACAAAAAACTAGTGAATAGTTAGGGTTGTCAAAGCCTTAAAAGACAGGAAACTCAAGTTCCACACAACCCTAACTTTACCAGTGCACTAATAAGGTCCATCCAGAACACAGCTTCAACACCTGTACAGTACTGTTGATAGTCTACTGTATTTCAAACATGTAGCCTACTCACCACTGGGCAGGCTGCTTAGGCTGCTTAAAATGGGTGTGTAACATGAAAGCTATACTTATATATATAGATATATAGATATATAACCTTTATTTAACCAGGGGAGCCTATAGAGGTGGCCGAATTTAGGCATTTTGAATGGAAGTGCCAACCAAACACTAACGAAGGATGTGTCCTTTATAATGGGTACTGTATGTCACTTCAGTATCAGAGGGAGGGGTTAGAGAGACAGAGATCCTCTAGCTGTTATTGTGAAGGAGGAATATATTTCTCAGTTTTGTCAGTTGGTCTCTCTATCAAGATGATGCTTCTCTCATCTTTGCTGTTTTTAGTTTTTTTAGGTGAGTTACTGATTGGATGAATCCTTTCTTCCTTCCAAAAAATACTAATTAATGTCATATTTGCAATCGAATTGTGGGCATCAGTACTGTATGTCGCATTCATTATCAGTAATAGAAGAATGTTTTCTTTACCATCTATCTTTTTGCAGGGTGTGTTTTTGGGAATGCAATAAACCCAGAGAGGACAGAGGAGCACATTATTGAGGGGAGAGATTTCAATCTGACCTGCAAATACTCTGGGACGATCTACAATATACAGTGGTATCGCCAGTTTCCAAGATCTAAACCAGAATTCCTCTTGTCCATCACAGAAGAGGGCTCTATAACTAAAGCTACTCCACCAGTTCCTCGTCTGTTATCTTACATTGAGAAAAAAGACAAACGTGTTCATCTGGAGATCTCCTCTTCTAAGGTGGCAGACTCTGCTCTGTACTACTGCGCTCTGAGGCCCACAGTGACAGGAAACATAACTACAACGTACAAAAACCTCAAAGTGAGCTACCTATAATCAACTCCCACAGATACACATGATACAGTATAATGTGTAGGGGAGGGGCCAATGTTAGGCAGAGGTACAGTACCATACCATACAGTAGTGTCTGATACAGTCTTGTGTCTCTGCATCTGCATTGAATATGATGCTGTTGTATTTAGTGTTGTTTCCTAGCATACTAACAGGTAGGTGGCATACTCAGAGTAGGAACTTAGAAATACTCACTAAAAATTAAATATTTACTGACAAAGTCTCTTTTTTTCAGGTGTCGTGTGTGAAGACCTCACTCCAGTCAAGAATGAAGTGAACAGTGTTGAAGGTGACACTGTTACACTGTCCTACAGCTACTCCAAAACTGCTGGTGCTACAGATTATTTCTTTTGGTATCGTCAAGACACTGGAAAACCACCAGAATACCTCCTGTTCATCTTTGGATCCAGGATCAAAATAGACTCTCCAAACCCACGACTTTCAACTAAACTGAATGTAGAGAAGACCCGTGTGGATCTGATCATCTCCTCTGCTGAAGTGACAGACTCTGCTCTGTACTACTGTGCTGTGAGGTCCACAGTGACAGGAAACCCAGACACACTGTACAAAAACCTGACTTGAACTGTCATTAGAACTGAAGCATGAAACTACACTCTTACTGAGGTTGCACTACCCAGTCCATTATCCATGATGAAAAGAAGGGGAGGGGCTTATGTTCAGGGGGAGGTAACATAGACATACAAAACAAGAGCACAATTTAACAGTGTTATTGCATATCGTACTGCTGTATTTCTCTTTGTTCTAAGAAGAGAGTACATTCAGTGTGTTACATAGAACAGCGTCTGTTTCTTCAAACATGGTATTGCTGTACTTTGTGTTGTTCCTTCACATACTTTCTGGTAGGTGATTTACTGAATGAGGTACATATAGATTTTGATTCAACGATGGCTTACCAACATCAATACTAATTTATACATGTAAAAATACCTTGTATTTGCAGATGTCATGTGTCAAGATCTCACTCTTGTCAAGAATGAAGTGAACAGTGTTGAAGGTGACACTGTTACACTGTCCTACAGCTACTCCAAAACTGCTGATGCTACAGATTATTTCTTTTGGTATCGTCAAGACACTGGAAAACCACCAGAATACTTCCTGCAAATTTTGGGATCAGTGTTCAATATAGACTCTCCAAACCCACGACTTTCAACTAAACTGAATGAAGAGAAGACCCGTGTGGATCTGATCATCTCCTCTGCTGAAGTGACAGACTCTGCTCTGTACTACTGTGCTGTGAGGCCCACAGTGACAGGAAACCCAGACACACTGTACAAAAACCTGACTAGAATGAACCTATAACAGACAGAGAGGTATTTCTAGGGGAGGGGCATCATGTCAAGGAAATGGCTGTGCAGACAGTGATATAAATGAGAAAAAAATAGGCAAATTCTAGACACCGTTGTCTTCTTTAAAATGATCGTCTCTTTCTTATATAAAATGGTGTTAGTGTACTCACTTATGTTATTTTGTATATCTTTGGGTAAGTGACTCAATTATATATCACTTGAACTCGACACACACATGAACACAATGTGAAATAAATGCTTGTGAGAAATAAAGTTATTTAATATAATATTAAACATAATATGTATTGAAATGCAGGTGTCGTGTGTGAAGACCTCACTCCAGTCAAGAATGAAGTGAACAGTATTGAAGGTGACACTGTTACACTGTCCTACAGCTACTCCAAAACTGCTGCAGCTGGAGATAATTTATTTTGGTATCGTCAAGACACTGGAAAACCACCAGAATACGTCCTGTTCATCTATGGATCAGGGATCAAAATAGACTCTCCAAACCCACGACTTTCAACTAAACTGAATGAAGAGAAGACCCGTGTGGATCTGATCATCTCCTCTGCTGAAGTGACAGACTCTGCTCTGTACTACTGTGCTGTGAAGCCCACAGTGACAGGAAACCCAGACACACTGTACAAAAACCTGACTTGAACTGTCATTAGAACTGAAGCATGAAACTACACTCTTACTGAGGTTGCACTACCCAGTCCATTATCCATGATGAAAAGAAGGGGAGGGGCTTATGTTCAGGGGGAGGTAACATAGACATACAAAAGAAGAGCACAATTTAACAGTGTTATTGCATATCGTACTGCTGTATTTCTCTTTGTTCTAAGAAGAGAGTACATTCAGTGTGTTACATAGAACAGCGTCTGTTTCTTCAAACATGGTATTGCTGTACTTTGTGTTGTTCCTTCACATACCTTCTGGTAGGTGATTTACTGAATGAGGTACATATAGATTTTGATTCAACGATGGCTTACCAACATCAATACTAATTTATACATGTAAAAACCTTGTATTTGCAGATGTCATGTGTCAAGATCTCACTCCTGTCAAGAATGAAGTGAACAGTGTTGAAGGTGACTCTGTTACACTGTCCTACAGCTACTCCAAAACTGCTGATGCTACAGATTATTTCTTTTGGTATCGTCAAGACACTGGAAAACCACCAGAATACCTCCTGCAAATCTTGGGATCAGGGATCAAAATAGACTCTCCAAACCCACGACTTTCAACTAAACTGAATGAAGAGAAGACCCGTGTGGATCTGATCATCTCCTCTGCTGAAGTGACAGACTCTGCTCTGTACTACTGTGCTGTGAAGCCCACAGTGACAGGAAACCCAGACACACTGTACAAAAACCTGACTAGAATGAACCTATAACAGACAGAGAGGTATTTCTAGGGGAGGGGTATAATGTCAAGGAAATGGCTGTGCAGACAGTGATATAAATGAGAAACAGAGGCAAATTCTAGACACAGTTTTCTTCTTTAAAATGATTGTCTCTTTCTTATCTAACATGGTGTTAGTGTACTCACTTATGTTATTTTGTATATCTTTGGGTAAGTGACTCCATTATATATCACTTGAACACAACACACACACATTTGAACAGAAATATAAACACAATGTGAAATAAATGCTTGTGAGAAATAAAGTTGTTTGAAATACAGGTGTCGTGTGTGAAGACCTCACTCCAGTCAAGAATGAAGTGAACAGTGTTGAAGGTGACACTGTTACACTGTCCTACAGCTACTCCAAAACTGCTGATGGTGGTGATTATTTCTTTTGGCATCGTCAAGACACTGGAAAACCACCAGAATACCTCCTGTTCATCTATGGATCAGGGATCAAAATAGACTCTGCAAACCCACGACTTTCAACTAAACTGAATGAAGAGAAGACCCGTGTGGATCTGATCATCTCCTCTGCTGAAGTGACAGACTCTGCTCTGTACTACTGTGCTGTGAAGCCCACAGTGACAGGAAACCCAGACACACTGTACAAAAACCTGACTTGAACTGTCATTAGAACTGAAGCATGAAACTACACTCTTACTGAGGTTGCACTACCCAGTCCATTATCCATGATGAAAAGAAGGGGAGGGGCTTATGTTCAGGGGGAGGTAACATAGACATACAAAATAAGAGCACAATTGAACAGTGTGTATTGCATATCGTACTGCTGTATTTCTCTTTGTTCTAAGAAGAGAGTACATTCAGTGTGTTACATAGAACAGCGTCTGTTTCTTCAAACATGGTATTGCTGTACTTTGTGTTGTTCCTTCACATACTTTCTGGTAGGTGATTTACTGAATGAGGTACATATAGATTTTGATTCAACGATGGCTTACCAACATCAATACTAATTTATACATGTAAATACCTTGTATTTGCAGATGTCATGTGTCAAGATCTCACTCCTGTCAAGAATGAAGTGAACAGTGTTGAAGGTGACACTGTTACACTGTCCTACAGCTACTCCAAAGCTGCTGGTAGTGATGATTTTTTCTTTTGGTATCGTCAAGACACTGGAAAACCACCAGAATACCTCCTGTTCATCTATGGATCAGGGATCAATATAGACTCTCCAAACCCACGACTTTCAACTAAACTGAATGAAGAGAAGACCCGTGTGGATCTGAACATCTCCTCTGCTGAAGTGACAGACTCTGCTCTGTACTACTGTGCTGTGAAGCCCACAGTGACAGGAAACCCAGACACACTGTACAAAAACCAGACCAGAATGAACCTATAACAGATAGAGAGGTATTTCTAGGGGAGGGGCATCATGTCATTGAACTGGCTGTGCAGACAGTGATATAAATGAGAAAAAGAGGCAAATTCTAGGCCCAGTTGTCTTTTTGTGTGTTGGCTGTAAGTATGCTATTATATGTACCTTTACAACGTATGTTTGCATCACTGGATATTATAGAATCTATGTAAAAATGTGGTTACCTGGTGGTGCTATGTCAGTTATTGAATTTATGTGCAGTAATTGAACATTTGAAATACTCCTGTTTTGAAATTATACCTACAGTATAGGTGTCTCAGTAATTATACATTATATATAGACTGTTTTATTGTTCGTACACAATTAAGTGTGCGCGCGCATTTTGGCAACAAAAGAATGAACTACGAATGCCACCAGGTCCATAGATCAAATACATTGATTCTATTGACCGTTGTCATTATAGCGATGCCGAAACAGGATGATGACGTTGCACATAAAAGGTTCTATTATGTTATAGACGAAATGTACCGTTTTGGGCCACAGGAGGGCAGCAACAGGCTTAGATAGACTGCGTTCCTTGTTCAGTTTCAGCAATTCAATGAGTATTTGAGTTAAGCTATTTAGTATTTCTGTTAGTCTTATTATATTTCTTTATGATTTCAGAGACTACACACTCACTGTCTGTTTATGTAAGTGAAGAGAATTTAAAGTTCAAATAATGCTTATTAAGGGTTTAACATAGTAATACTGTCACAATACTGAGGAAAGTGTGTATGCTCCTCTCACTTAAGAAACTGGGCTCAGCATCATGATCATGAGCTTTTTATCCCTAACATAAATTCCCACACGGGACATTCTCAGAGATTACTGTCTATATGTAGCAACCACTGTTACATTTTGTACATCCGGTGGATTCATTCCACTTGGCTACTGGCACAAATGGGAAGCCTGTGTACCCCTACCTCTCCAGAAATCAAAAGCCCTAATGGTGTCTTCCTTTCTAAATACATATAGAATATAACATTACAAAAAACATTCACAGAGATTACAAATACAAAGCAGTTTAATTATCACTTTATTATAAGTTGCTCATGAAAATGTAAGTACAATTATGGTGTCTAAATATATACAGAATAAATGTAATGAAGTAGCATATAATGTAAGAAAATGTAAGTCATAAGTGTCTAAATATATAGAATGGTAAAATACAAAAAATATAAGGAATGGGATTAATATTTAACAGTGTATGTGCATTCTGTTGTGAGGTAGCTGGCAGTGTCCCTGTTCAGGATGTGGATGGCCTGAGGGTAGAAGTATGGTGGCCTCAAGACGGCCAACTGCTCCTGACCAACCTAAAAATAAGAAAAACAAAGGGAAAAACTTCAGCTTGCTGCCCCTGCTGCATGTATGTTTTCACATGGTCACCTTTGGTTTCACATGTCTGCCTGTGTCTCAGCAGCTGAATAGCAATAAAAGATGCCTTTCATTTCATAAGAATCACCTACTATTCATCTCCTGCTTCCTCCACGACCTTGGCTGGTTCATGGACACGCAACCTTATGTATTTCAGATTGATCATGTTGGCAATGTGTGTGAATTTGCTGCTACGTGAGAGATAAGGACCTGTTGTCGCATGTCGTTGACAAGCTTCCCCTTATGGTGTCAGAACGATGGCTTATGAATGCGATGTTATTATGTTAAATACAGTAGCCCAGAGATGGTTAGCACTGACAGGGCTATTTCAGTTTGATAAAAGGCGTTGTGGTGTTTGAGCAGGAGTTGTCGTAGCCTAATGGACTAAGTTTTGGTGCGGAATTATAGTTTACGTTTTGATAGGAACAATTAAATTGTCCCAAGTGTTGCAAATTATTGGTACCCCTACCAGTGGCGATTGCTCCTATAAGCCAGGGTAATCCTGGCTTACCCATACAAATCCAAATAAAACTTGATTTGAAAACTCAGGGCATGCTTTGACAAAAAATTGTCCGCGCTGCGCGTGCGTGCATGCTTCGTTGCTCCTGGCTTACCCGGTTCTAGGACCCACCAGACTCCACTGACCCCTACGTGCGTAGTTTCTCTCCCTATCTGCGTGTGTGTGTGTACGGGGTGTGTGGGCGGGGGGGTTGGGGGGCATTGGGAGTAATAACAATGTCGGAGAAGACCCTGTGCAAGACCCCAGGGTACGCTACTGCATTATAGACAGACAGTCCTCATTACAATAGGAGTAGGACACTTCAAATCCTATAGTAATTAATTTTTGTATAGGATGTGATGCACCAGTCGCTCTACGCCTATGTGGTTTATTTTCAGTGATTAGACTGACTGTTGACTGGCACAGCTTTAGGTGGTGATGGAGAAATGAGCATGAGAATATGTATTGATGCTTTTTTGTGCGTGGCTTTAAGCCAGCGCACCTAGTAAAGCATTCGTCCGGTTATCACTCCCTCCCTCCCTCCCTCCCTTACTGCGGACAATGTTGGCCTGCATTTCTCTGTTGGCACCACAAGAGGCAGTAGTCCCAGCACACCAAAATCAAGAAGGACACCAAAATCAACCCGCTGATCTCCACTGCACAAGTAGAGTAGTGGTGAGAGCATTGGACTCCCACCCTGGAGACTGGGGTTGAAGACCCGGTGGGGATGACTTTATGGGACTATACCTCCAACCTTTACCCCTTGCCTTATAGATCAGATCCTGATCCTTCTGCCCCCCTTCTCGAACTTATCATTTGTATTTTATAGGGACTAGGTGTTATCCTTGTATATAGAAACTTACTGTTTATTTTTATTGTGTTTTTATGTGTTGCTTGTTCAAGATAAATAAAAGATCAAAACTGGTAAAAAATACAGAACTATGATTTTGTCAAAACGTACACTACATATCCACTGACACTGACGAAGAGGTGTGTATCTCACAAACTGGTGAATGGCTTTCCACCCCCCCCCCACACACACACACACACACCCCTTCACATCGGACAAGGATAAGCCCACAGTTTGGCATCTCTGTATATCAGGATTTATACAGTACTATAATACCACAAACTAATAATGCATTTTTATTTGTAAAACACTTCCCATCATAAGAAAAAGGATTTTAACCCATCTTTTATTTTATTTTATTTTATTTTTTATCCCAGGGCTAAACACACACACACTTTTTCCTTTTATTTATTTATTTGAATAGGGACAGTACACATTAATCAACCACAGGGGTAAATGTGTCAGTCTTAGCAAAAAAGCTAAATTTCAACTGCAGTCCTTGAGGCCAGATATAATAAGCCATCGCCAAATTGAAAAAGGTTATAGTTAAGAACATAGCACATACTATACAGACTCTGCTAAAATAGACAACAAAGACGCCAACAGGGCAGACAATTGAGACAGACATTTAGTTCACTTAATCGCTTGGGAGAGTCATGATTCATGGTCACACAGTTGATTGTTGAGAAGCCAGTTCTTCAGGCTGAGTTTAAAAGAGTGATACGTTTGAGCGGTGCATATGTGCAGAGGCAGGGCGTTCCAGAGGTGCGATGCTTTTATAGAGAATACAGACTGGCTGAAGGAACCTCTCCTATATGGAGTAGCACAATCACCTCTCTCGACAGATCTACACACCTGGACTTGTTACAGTAATGGCTGGGGATCATTGAGGGCCCAAAGTGCCTTGATCACCCAATACACATTTGACACAGAACATGACAGATACAATAGGGGCCTGGTAGCGAGAGAGAGAGAGAGAGAGAGAGAGAGAGAGAGAGAGAGAGGCTTTCATCTCACTATATCACACACACACACACACACACATATTGTCACACACGCACACCCACACACACACCAGCCAAACTGTCACACACACGCCCACACAGACCTGACCCCCCCAGACCTGACCCCCCCACACTCTGTGTCTTGTCAGGATAGGAGGAAGCTAGCCAGGATCAAATGGGGCCTTGTCTACAGTGATATCGTAAAATCTGACTATAACACATCCTCCCTCTGGGACACGAGGACCCAGGATACAGCCAGGCCACAGAGGTGAGGAATCCCGTCTACATTGTTAGAGTAAAATCACCTACACAGACACATGCTCCCTCTGGATAGGATGAAGCTAGCTAGGAGATCAATGATACGGTGGGACCCAGGATACAACCAGGCCCTGAGGTGAGGAAGGCTAGCTACCCTGATATCGTAAAATCACCTACACAGACACATTGGTCCCCTCTGGGGTGTGGATAGAAGGAAGCCAGGAACATTCAGGGCAGGGGGGGGGCATACTGGGGGGATACAGGAAAAGAAAGGTTGAGGAGGGGGGTATACTGGGGGGGGGGGGGTACTGGAACTCAGGACAGGGTGAAAGGTTGAGGAGGGGGTGCAAAATGTGGGATACTGGAACTCAGGAAATCAGATGGGACAGTGGAAGTGGCTACAGCTCAGATACATTGACATCTGGTCAACCTAAAGTACACACACACACACACACACACACACACACACACACACACCCACACCCACACCCACACCCACACCCACACACACACACACACACACACACACACACACACACACACACACACACACTCCCCTCTGGGGTGTGAAGGGGAAACCAGGAACATTCAGGGGGGTGATCTAGCTAGGAGAGCCACACAGATGTCATAAATCCTTACACGGGGCACAAAATGTCAAGATTGACCACTCGATGAGGGGGGGCAGACAGACCCGGACAGAAAACACCTGCATGTCATAAATCAAACGGACCTCATTTGCATATCAAATTGATAAATGCTCATTAATTATTCAAAGTGCCCACTATTATAGTAGTAACGTGCCAAGCAATCGAATTCAATCGACTGTGCCCCTGTCCATGCGCGGCCTGGTCCACCGCGAGAATAACTTGGTCGCAGCAATTTTTGAAGGTAGACCGTGAAAACCTCATTCAAACATTAAGTGAACGATAGCTATAATCAAGTCCCACAGTGAAATTCACGACACAGAACAATGTGAAGGGGAGGGGCTAATGTTAGGCAGAGGTACAGTACCATACCTTACAGTAGTGTCTGATAGTCTTGTGTCTCTGCATCTGCATTTAAGATGATGCTGTTGTATTTAGTGTTGTTTTCTAGCATACTCACAGGTAGGTGGCATACATAATTACTGACATACTTACAGTAGGTACTCAGAAATACTATTAAAAATGAAATGTTTACTGACAGAGCCATTTGTTTTTTCAGGTGTCATGTGTGAAGACCTCACTCCAGTCAAGAATGAAGTGAACAGTGTTGAAGGTGACACTGTTACACTGTCCTACAGCTACTCCAAAACTGCTGGTAGTAATGATTATTTCTTTTGGTATCGTCAAGACACTGGAAAACCACCAGAATTACTCCTGTACATCTCTGGATCAGGATTCAAAACAGATTCTCCAAACCCACGACTTTCAACTAAACTGAATGAAGAGAAGACCCGTGTGGATCTGAACATCTCCTCTGCTGAAGTGACAGACTCTGCTCTGTACTACTGTGCTGTGAAGCCCACAGTGACAGGAAACCCAGACACACTGTACAAAAACCTGACGAGAATGAACCTATGACAGAGAGGTATTTCTAGGGGAGGGGCATCATGTCAAGGAAATGGCTGTGCAGACAGTGATATAAATGAGAAAAAGAGGCACATTCTAGGCACAGTTGTCTTTTTTTTTTTTTTTTATGATTGTCTCTTTCTTATCTAACATGGTATTAGTGTACTCACTTATGTTATTTTGTATATCTTTGGGTAAGTGACTCAATTATATATCACTTGAACACAACACACATTTAAACATATATATAAACACAACGTGAAATAAATGTTTGTGAGAAATAAAGTTGTTTGACATACAGGTGTTGTGTGTTGTTGTTCTTGTTGAGTTAAAAATAAAAAAAGATCATCATCAATTATAATTCAATTGTCTTCAACATTGCCTGTCAACAACAACTGAATCTTTAAATCTGTTTTGCCAATGAAGCATGTGGATATTAAAAACAAAAAACTAGGGAAGAGTTAGGGTTGTCAAAGCCTTAAAAGACAGGAAACTCAAGTTCCACCACAACCCTAACTTTACCAGTGCACTAACAAGGTTCATCCAGAACACAGCTTCAACACCTGTACAGTACTGTTGATAGTCTACTGTATTTTAAACATGTAGCCTACTCGCCACTGGGCAGGCTGCTTAGGCTGCTTAAAATGGGTGTGTAACATGAAAGCTATACTTATATGTATAGATATATAGATATATAACCTTTATTTAGCCAGGGGAGCCTATAGAGGTGGCCGAATTTAGGCATTTTGAATGGAAGTGCCAACCAAACACTAACGAAGGATGTGTCCTTTATAATGGGTACTGTATGTCACTTCAGTATCAGAGGGAGGGGTTAGAGAGACAGAGATCCTCTAGCTGTTATCATGAAGGAGGAATATATTTCTCAGTTCTGTCAGTTGGTCTCTCTATCAAGATGATGCTTCTCTCATCTTTGCTGTTTTTAGTTTTTTTAGGTGAGTTACTGATTGGATGAATCCTTTCTTCCTTCCAAAAAAAACTAATTAATGTCATATTTGCAATCGAATTGTGGGCATCAGTACTGTATGTCGCATTCATTATCAGTAATAGAAGAATGTTTTCTTTACCATCTATCTTTTTGCAGGGTGTGTTTTTGGGAATGCAATAAACCCAGAGAGGACAGAGGAGCACATTATTGAGGGGAGAGATTTCAATCTGACCTGCAAATACTCTGGGACGATCTACAATATACAGTGGTATCGCCAGTTTCCAAGATCTAAACCAGAATTCCTCTTGTCCATCACAGAAGAGGGCTCTATAACTAAAGCTACTCCACCAGTTCCTCGTCTGTTATCTTACATTGAGAAAAAAGACAAACGTGTTCATCTGGAGATCTCCTCTTCTAAGGTGGCAGACTCTGCTCTGTACTACTGCGCTCTGAGGCCCACAGTGACAGGAAACATAACTACAACGTACAAAAACCTCAAAGTGAGCTATAGCTATAATCAACTCCCACAGATACACATGATACAGTATAATGTGAAGGGGAGGGGCCAATGTTAGGCAGCGGTACAGTACCATACCATACAGTAGTGTCTAATACAGTCTTGTGTCTCTGCATCTGCATTGAATATGATGCTGTTGTATTTAGTGTTGTTTCCTAGCATACTAACAGGTAGGTGGCATACTTAAGAGTATGAACTTAGAAATACTCACTAAAAATTAAATGTTTACTGACAAAGTCTCTTTTTTTCCAGGTGTCGTGTGTGAGGACCTAACTCCAGTCAAGAATGAAGTGAACAGTGTTGAAGGTGACACTGTTACACTGTCCTACAGCTACTCCAAAACTGCTGATGCTACAGATTATTTCTTTTGGTATAGTCAAGACACTGGAAAACCACCAGAATACCTCCTGCAAATCTTGGGATCAGGGATCAAAATAGACTCTCCAAACCCACGACTTTCAACTAAACTGAATGAAGAGAAGACCCGTGTGGATCTGATCATCTCCTCTGCTGAAGTGACAGACTCTGCTCTGTACTACTGTGCTGTGAAGCCCACAGTGACAGGAAACCCAGACACACTGTACAAAAACCTGACGTGAACTGTCATTAGAACTGAAGCATGAAACTACGCTCTTACTGAGGTTGCACTACCCAGTCCATTATCCATGATGAAAAGAAGGGGAGGGGCTTATGTTCAGGGGGAGGTAACATAGACATACAAAAGAAGAGCACAATTTAACAGTGTGTATTGCATATCGTACTGCTGTATTTCTCTTTGTTCTAAGAAGAGAGTACATTCAGTGTGTTACATAGAACAGCGTCTGTTTCTTCAAACATGGTATTGCTGTACTTTGTGTTGTTCCTTCACATATTTTCTGGTAGGTGATTTACTGAATGTGGTACATATAGATTTTGATTCAACGATGGCTTACCAACATCAATACTAATTTATACATGTAAATACCTTGTATTTGCAGATGTCGTGTGTCAAGATCTCACTCCTGTCAAGAATGAAGTGAACAGTGTTGAAGGTGACTCTGTTACACTGTCCTACAGCTACTCCAAAACTGCTGATGGTGGTGATCATTTCTTTTGGTATCGTCAAGACACTGGAAAACCACCAGAATACCTCCTGCAAATCTTGGGATCAGGGATCAAAATAGACTCTCCAAACCCACGACTTTCAACTAAACTGAATGAAGAGAAGACCCGTGTGGATCTGATCATCTCCTCTGCTGAAGTGACAGACTCTGCTCTGTACTACTGTGCTGTGAAGCCCACAGTGACAGGAAACCCAGACACACTGTACAAAAACCTGACTAGAATGAGCCTATAACAGATAGAGAGGTATTTCAAGGGGAGGGGCATCATGTCAAGGAAATGGCTGTGCAGACAGTGATATAAATGAGAAAAAACATGCAAATTGTCGATACAGTTGTCTTCTTTAAAATGATTGTCTCTTTCTTATCTAAAATGGTGTTAGTGTACTCACTTATGTTATTTTGTATATCTTTGGGTAAGTGACTCAATTATATATCACTTGAACAATACACACATACACACACACACATATATTAAACTCAACATGAAATAAGTGCTTGTGAGAAATAAAGTTATTTAATATAATAATAAACATAATTGATAGGTGGCAAACTTAGAGTAGGAAATTAGAAATACTTACTAAAAATTAAATGTTTTTTTTTTTTCCAGGTGTCGTGTGTGAAGACCTCACTCCAGTCAAGAATGAAGTGAACAGTGTTGAAGGTGACACTGTACAAAAACCTGACAAGAATTTAAAATACACCTAGTGATATCAGAAATACTATGCCAAGGGGAGGGGCATTATGTCGAGAGAGGGGGCTGAGCAGACAGTGACATACAAAAAGAAGATAACTTCTAGAGTTAGTTGTGGTTTGTAGTTAAGTCTGTTTCTCATCAAAGATGGTGATAGGGTACTCACTATTAAGTCCGAGTTCAACATAATGCTAAATGAAAGTCCATGTTCAACAAATCATTAGGGGCCGGGCAGCCTCAGCTCTTGTATTTCTTACTTCCTATGCATGAATAATCACCAAACTTTGCATATGGTCCAGTCATATGCCAGAAGTCCTCAGCTGGCATTGTGAGCCAATAGTCATGATGGTGGCGCTACAGCAAGCGTCTTAATTTTAAAACTTAAAAAAAATCATAACTAATCAGCCGTATGTGCCATCACTTTGCAACCACCAACAAAATGTAGGTCCAAGTGAGCAGAAACTTTCATATGATTTGAGCTGGCAGGAATTAGTCCATCACTCTGTTTTTCTTAAAAACTGTAAAACCTATCAAACATATCTCCTCCCACATTTTTGGTCAATTGACACCCAAGAGCTTGATTGGATACGTGACAGAGACAGCATGGAATTCAAAAGAGGGTGGGGAAAACTGGAATAAAGAAGTGAGAGTATTTCCATTTTGGGGAAATAAGCAGGCAGTACCATCACCTCGCCTCACAGCTCTGGGAGTGTGGGAGAAAGAGTACACATCTGACAGGGCTACAGGTGTGGCAGTGTTCTCTGGTGTGATCCATGTCTTGGTGAGAGCAAGAAAGTTGAGGGAGAGTGAGGATGCATAGCCTGAGATAAACTCAGCTTTGGGCACCGCCGACTGGCAATTCCAAAATCCCCGTCACCACTTGTTCTCCATGAGTTGAGACAGTAGGATAGATGAGGTTAGAGGGGTTATGGAGTCTGAGGGTGACCCAATGTCTGTGTGACCCCCAGAGAAAGAACACAAGAGGAATAGGATGCAAACACATAGTGATAGCAAAACAGGTACAGAAGTAAATGTAGACGTTCTACTTTACTGACAGTCTTTCTTGACAAAGTAGCTCTTGAATAAGTCACCCAGTACCTTTGGTCGGTCGCCCTAGTCTTTGGTCAGTCGCACACCGGAGGGAGCTGTCGCCTTCAAGGGCAGCAGTGT
Source organism: Borostomias antarcticus (assembly GCF_949987555.1). Lineage (NCBI taxonomy): Eukaryota > Metazoa > Chordata > Actinopteri > Stomiiformes > Stomiidae > Borostomias > Borostomias antarcticus. The sequence continues at coordinate 7,153,873 of NC_140257.1, read as the reverse complement.
TTAAAGCCTGTTGCCACTGATTGCTAATCGTCTGCCAGGAGAGTAGGCCACTCCCTCAAGGTAGTCACCAGGGCAATTAGTCTATCTCAGACAGAAACCCTAACTCTCACAATAGAATTTACTATCAAAGCAGCTTCACAACGACACTGACGACTTAGCACATATCAGGCGCAAATGGTACTATTAGCAGCCACAATCCATCCTTTGTGAATTCACCTCCTGGTGTTGCCTCCCCTAGGCAATGGCAAAGTACATAACATAGCACATTATAATTTAAGCATTCATGAGAATGGAAACATGTGTCCTGGCTGCTGCTACTGTATTTGTATGTATTTATTTGGACAGGAAGTATTTGCAAGTGTGCCAGCTGGCAAGCTAGCTAACAGTAGCCACCTCACTAGAACAGTGCAGTGGTTGAGGCTGGCTAGCGAAAGCTAGCTTACTAGAACTGTAGTAACTGTCTAGTTAATGGTAGCTAACGTTATCTAGCAGCTAGCTTTCCAGAACAGTAGTTGGCTGGTTGCTAGCACTGTAGCTAGCTGTCTCGTTAATGGTAGCTAACGTTATCTAGCAGCTAGCTTACCAGATCGAGTTGTTACCAGAACATAAGCTGACTAGCTAATGTTAGCTACCTAGCTTAGCACTTTCTTCACACACTAGGCCATGGGTTCCCAAACTCCATCAATGTGGGCCTCCCCTCTGAAAACAGTGACACACCCACACCCCCCCAACCCCCCAAATTTGTCCATTATGCAAGGCAGCGTTAGCTAGCCCATAACATTACTCAGCTAAGTTAGGTCGGTGGCACCTGTTGCTAGTTAACATTACGACGTTTTTGAACAATACATTCATGCCTGCAGGGGGAGGCTCTTTCTGCACTATCCACAAATTACGTAGGCTATACATCTCTCCCATTATTTATTTCGATCTTCTGACCTTTAAAATCACGTTTCATTCATAAAAACCATAGACAGTTCAAAAATAAAAAACATGTTTTTCCTTTTTTTTTTTTCTAACCATCCCTCCGTGCCTCCCCTGAATTTCTTTGGGGCCCCCCAGGGGAGGCCCGCCTCACAGTTTGGGAATGCCTGCACTAGGCTAACGACTCGTCATGGTTAATGTGATACTGCGGGAAACTGACCGACCGTCTTAACATAGCTACTCTCACCTTTCTTGTGGAAAATGCTTATGGGCTCCCGCTCTGCTGCCTTTTCTCCTGGCCTCTCTCTCCACTCTTTTCTGGTGCCCGGATTTATGTATGGGCTTGATGTTTATGATTTAACGTTAGGCTATTAGTGCTAGTATTTGACAGCCAGCCGGTATAGTGACGTTAAAGTCGCACTGAAATGAAAAAAGCATTCTGTCCCATTTTGGTTCACATAATTGGTCATAGTGTTCACCTATTCAACGATGTATGCCAAAAAAAATACAAAATTCTACTTTTGTTGTAATCTTATATCAAAATATATAATTTCTTACTTCCTGGAAAATGGTAGGTCACGTGCAATGACGACAACAGGTACCTTAGATTTTAGGCCAATAATCTCACGACATCCACCCGTCAATCAACACTATCCTTCTATCGAATCTGTCTAAAGTTCTTAAAACCCGTCCACTTGTCAATGTTCCAATCAAATTCCTCTAAACATTATGTCCCACCCTCATAGCTTGTTTGCGTCGGAAATACGTCAAACTACGGAAGTTAGATTATCTCAAACGTCCGTTTCAGTGCGACTTTAATGTCAAAAGAGGTGAGACAGCATGAACCATGGCATGGACCAAACCATTTAAGAAGGGGGATATTGCTCAGGAAATTAAAACTTTTTAAATCTGTATTGCATTATTTGAATTCTGATGCAGCATTAGTGTGACTGATCTACATGCAGAATAATTTCGTCATAGAAAGAGGGACCTCTTGTTTTTTTGTGGGCCCTGCTTGCTTGTGGGCCCTTATAATCATCATCACCTTTCACCGCCAAACAACGGCGCTGACGGTAGCTGTTGGTGGCTTAAGCAGTTAGCTAACATTACAACGATTCCTGTAATTATTTTGATGCTGTTGGTTCAACTTCTGTTTCTCAGGCATAAATGGAGGTGAACTCGAACTTGCATTAGCAGCAAAACAGCTACGGGAATTATCATAGCGTTAGCTAACTGCTTTAGCCACCAATAGCTGCCATCTTCTTCTTCACGTCTTCTCCTTCGTTAAAACATGACAGCATTGCATTGTGGTATACGGGAGAAATTGTAGGGTACATTGTTCACTATAAATCAATGTGAATTGTTGGTATTTTGTAGTGGACTATATATAGTGAATGAAATTAACCATTGAGAAGTTGAACACTACAAAAATTTGCGGACGCACTATATAGTGCACTATATAGGGAATAGGGAGTGAGTGAACGATTTCGAACACAGCTAGGGAGTGTGAGCGTGGGAGGACATGCGTGCAAAACTGAAGAAAGAAATTTTAGCTTATTGGTGGGATTAAATGGTGGGATTAAATGGGTTGCATTATATGATAACTAATGAAATGTGTGAATGACAACTAATATCTTACAAAATGGACATACGGAAATTCTTGACTGCCCCCAGGCCCAGTAGGCCAAGTTCAAGTTCAACGTCAGCTAGCACAGCAGAGCCGGCAGCTAGCAGCACAGAGGAGCAAGCTAGCATAGCTACACAGGACCATGGTGCCATAAGCAGCAGTATGGCAAGTTGTCCTTTGCCGAGCCGCAGTGGACTTTCCAAAACACAGAGTACCTCTCCAGATGATCTGGGAGAGGACAAACCTGTGCAGGTCATTTTGAATGAGTTCCCCGTTCGCCTTTTCAAGGGTTAAAAAAATATGTTGGCTTATGGTACAACCGCAGAGACTGGTTAGAATACAGTGTTAAAGCCGATGCAGCATTTTGCTTTGCATGCCTGCCAAAAGTTTGAAACGGTAGAGTCTGTGTTCACAAAAACAGGTTAATGTGATCAGGTGCGTTCCACAAAAGTCTGTGCCCTATACATTACCAATCTCTGTAGGCCCCCTACCCTGAGACTTTTCACTTAGTCACAAGCACCCCCCCCCCCCCCCCCCCCCCCCCCCTGGGACTGCTCCCCCCCTGCTCAATGCATGAGACTTGACAGCCTTGGCAGCCCCCCCCCCTCCCCCCGGAACGCCCATGACTGTGATCGGAAACATGCAGCAGAGAGAGGATTACGCATGCATGTGGAATCTAAAGAACATCTGGAAAGCGTGGCAAAGTGGCGTGAGAAAGAGAGAAGGACTGATTGTGGACCGGAGATTTCCACCCTAGTGAATGAAGGGCAGCTCGCTAGGAATCGGTATTATCTTGCTGGTATTATCGACATGTTACAATTCCAATCCACTATAAAGAGCACACGCTATCTTACATTTGGAACATCAACTGCAATGTGCAAGATTTCTTTCTCCACATTAAAAAGTGTTCTCACCGACAACTGCACCAACGAAAAGCACATTTAGTGCAACTGGCCTTCGAAAGAGACTTAACTAAAAGATTTTCAAACAAATGGAAGGAGGCAGTAATGAGGAGATTCAACAATGCAGGGAGACGCAGTTTTCAGCTCTACTAAGTGGCGAGTAAGCTGTAGCTAAGCAGTGTGCTATTGTAATACTAATGAGACTTGCTGATAGCACTTTTCAACAAAAAATGCAGCTCAATGTGGTTTACAACAGGGAATTAACATGCACAGAGTGCTTTACATAAAAATAGACATAAAATGATCATAAAAGCAGAGAAAATAAGATGGAATATAAAACTATAAACAGAAGATAAAGAAGAGAAAAATACCCCAAAATACAACATTAACAAATGCAGTATTATTATTATTATTATTATTATCTGCCCCCACTGCTGATGTCTTTGTTATGGCATGTTATGTGTATGTTATCATACACAGTTTAAGTAGAATTAGCAAATGCAGAAAATGCACTAGAAGATTTATAATAGGCCTAATACTAGCATTTCAGTGTAGGCTATGTGTATGTGAGACCTGTGGGAAATGAAATGCTGCGCCCCTGTGGTCATCACATGACCCTCTAACAATGAGCCGGAGCTGGGCCACTGTGGAAACTGAGGACAAACCCAGATGGGACCCACATTGCCAGGAGCTTGACAGACTGGTGGCTGTAGGTGCAGCTGTTGGTGTGCAGGGAGAAGAGTGCGGGCGAAAGCGTGGGAAGTCAGACTTCCTAGGAAGAAGATTCAGATTATTGGTAATTACGTTGTTGTTTTTTCTTTTCTTTGCACTCACTTTTTCTTTTTAGTTTGAGCCTTGGGGGGGGGGGTATTTTCATAGTTCTTGTTGTTTTTGTGTGTTCTTAACCTGAAAAATGTAAAATAAAGTTGTTGTTTTTTTTAAGAATATTGCCAATTACATGAGGGGCTGGCAACAGAGCTGCCCAGCCATTAATTAGCCTACTTCAGAACCACTTATAATATTGGGTTCAATAATTCGATCTGAAACCAACTGAATGAAGATATCCAACACTTCTGAGTTTCTTGTCTTTGAAATTGAGAGTTTAACATGTTTTTTGAAAGATTTTTCAAGGTGCCCACCCACATCCATTGTATGACCTAAACGGTGGTAGAGCAATTATCAGACTTTCTCAAAAGTGCTAGTTTTGTCAATTTTTAGATCTGAACCATTGTATATGATCATAAGTAACCTTAAAACAGGGCTAAACATGATTTTTCCCTTTACTACTCCTTTAAGATCTAGCTTGCGTAGAATACTGATTCTGTCAAATATATCGTTTTGAAAAAATATTTATTTATCCAGGCATCTTAGTTTTAACTGTTTCATTATAGCGGAGCAGGTTATATTTGCTCGTATGTGGTATTTATTGTTCACAACTTTGCGATCGTACAGCCAGGCTACAGAGCTCCAGAACCCGCTATGCCAAGCCGAGCTGCATCACATTGTGGCCAGCCCAGAGAGTTCCTGTTGCGGGTACAAGCACAGGGCTAATAGCTCAGTTTGTGGTGCTATTTTCCATTCGCCCTTGATCAATCCTAACAGACCCATATCTATAACATATTCATTCTGATTGATGGCTACGGCCTGAGTGTGGACCTCATTGGTGTGATGAAGCGGGACCTGCAGGACCTCCACGAGCGGTAGCCGTTGATGAAGATCACCATCTCCCTCATCAACGAAAGATGCAAGTCAAGGATCCCTGTCAAGCCGGCGAGACTCAACAAAGCTTGGAAAATTCGTGAACAATGTGATTGCCACATTTAGGCCTATTAGGGAACTGGGTGGCAACTGTTTACAAATAATACAAACATTATCAAATAAGATACGACAACTCTGATTTATTTGAGCCTGATGGATGTCATTTATCCACTTTGGGTAATGACCTTTTTTTAAGAAACATCTCGCTCTTCCTTGAAGCCACAATCCGGAGAGGGTGAGCTGCTTTGGCCTACAGTACATCAGTCACTGGATTGCAACTTCAACGAACTAGGCTTTATTTTTATAGGAATAAGAACAGCTCAAATAAGTGTTGTTTTTATGTGATTATGAACTTACTGTTGTTGCTCCTTTTTTTAGTCTAGTTTAGTATATATGTGTACATTTTTGTACCAACACATCTGTGGTCATCACATTATTCATTAATTTCACTGTTCTTCCTCACCTCATCCCTTTCCCATCCCTCTCCTCTACCCCTTCCCCACCCCCTCCTCTCAGCCTCCCCAGCCAAACCACCCAGTGGGTCTGTCTGTGCTTTCTCCCCATGTTGGATGTAGCTGTCCCCTGCGGACATGTGCTCCATGGCCATGCAAATAAATGAATATATAAATGCTTCACATCCATCAATGCTTTCCATCAATCCATCAATCCCTTCAATCCATAAGTGCTTTAAATGTCAACTCATCTGTCCTGTGTAAATTACAGTATTTGTAGAACTATTGCAGTGTTTCCCATCAAATTTTGTGAAACTATGGGAGATGGAACTAACAACTATTGATGAGTTCATTCACAGTTTCAGACTGCTGTAACCATTAAAGTTTTGCGTAGCTGTAATGGATTTTAACTGATCTAGTCAAAAAGGATTTACCAAGATTCACTCAAACAGGTTAAGTCTGGTTTATTGAGAAAACATAAGAGCGCAAGGACTTCAGGACAACGCACGTGAGTGGTTTATCCAAGTGAAGTGCCGCCGCCTGGTCTTGCGCTGCCTTATATTCAAGCAAAACACAGGTATGGCGCTTCCAGGATGTGATTGGCTAACCCATTGTACATCAAATTAAATGGCAGGCGTCATCAACAGTGGTCGAGAATACAGACACGTGACATGAGAAAAGGCGGTAATTTCTTGAAGGGACAAAGGGCCAAGGGTGCTTATTCTGGAGTAGACAACGTCTAGGTGTGTTGACCTCCTGGAGGTCATCCTGTCATGAATTAGTTTAGCACAGCTATGTGAAAGGTTGAGGGAGGTGGTGAATTACAAAAGGAGGTGATGAAACTATAATTACTATGACATAGCCTAAACTGCATTGAAGGTGTAGGCCTTTACTAACAGCTACAGAAAACAACATCATATGCATATTTGAAAAGGTAAGTTGGGTTATTTATACAACTGGAGTGACATTTGACAGCAATTCAACAATCTCAAAAAAGGAGACAGGGTATTGAAATTTATAAACAGGAATTTACTTTATTCTCTCATGCTCTCATGAAAACAAAATGCTGAATAGCCCTACAATAATTGTGTGCTGCTCGTTCCCCATGGAAGGACTTGTAGTCTATGCATAAAGATTAAATAATCAACTGTTGTCATTCAACAGCTAGCCTACTTCCAGGGACGGCGCTAAACCGGGGCTAGGCGGGGCTATAGCCCTGTCACAAATCTGCTTAGACCCGGTTAAGCCCCCTCAAACATTTTTTATATTTTTTTTATTTTAAAACTAGAAAATTGCATTTCCTGTAGAAAATGCGTGTGAATGCTGAGCAGCTGAATGGAATAGCAAAAGCATTGCTGAAAATGCATGAATGTGAAAAATCAGAAATGTCAAATGCATCACAGCTGAACGGCTGACAATCCTGGAAGGTGAAAAGCCTAGAAGCTGAAATGTGAATCTGGCAGAATTGGAAGCTGAACTGCATTGTCTAAAGAAGCTAAAAACTAAAATACATTGCTAGAAAAGCTGGAAGATAAACAGTAATACTGTCATAGCTGAAAAATGGAATACATTATGTATTGTATTGCTAAAAAGCTTGTAAGCTTGAAAACCTGGAAGCTTAGCTGAAGTGTGAAACTGGCAGAATTGGAACTGCATTACCTAAAGAAGTTAAGAACTTAAATACTTTAAAACTTTTCAACCTGAGTAGTTTAAGCCTAGAACAGAGCCTTTAGCTTGAAAGATGAGCAATAGAGTAATACTGTTGTAGTATATTTTGACCAGTATAATCACAAGTTATATAGTGAATTTCAAATGCACACACATAGACACATACTAAGGGATGGACAACTACAGACAGGCCTAGGTTGTCTTTAAGACACTGGGGATTTTCCAGTGTGTTGCTGTGGCAGACTGGCGCCACCTATATTTTACTAAGTGCTTCTTATCTAAACTATATGACAGTAAGTGCCTTTTAGAAAAATCCATATATTCACTATTGCCACCTATATGACATTTAGTGGCTTTTAGTAAAACCTATATATTCACTAGGTGTCAAGTTTCTGACTATAGGATTAGATGTCTCACAGCAGAGCGCTGGTTTTCATAGTCAATCCACAAACACACACACACCCTCACAAAAACAGGGCACACAAGATCTGTTTAACTGAGCCATTAAACTGTCTTACTTTAGACAAGGTAACGAACAGGACAATTTTAACACCTCTTTTCGTATAAGATTCAGGTTAGTTCATCCTAGACGAGTGAACTCATCACAGTGTGATTTTTGATGCCAGAGATTCAATAAAAGTATTGAAACTGGCATCGACGGATCTGAGTCTTCTTCCTTACAACCAGAAACGAAATAGACTACACTTTTGGCGCTGCGAGCAGAGTCTGGTGAATTGATTGATTAATTGTCACTTCGGTGCGTCGGCGAACACGGGGGCAAAGGTTTGGTCTGGCCAGTCAAAAGAGAGGTAAGCTTTATTTTCTCTCATCATTTGCCCCGTGGGCGCCGGCTCGCCGTGAGACCGGTTTCAATCAACCAGATCTAAGAACTTAATTGATACTTCTGGGAGGTAAGGGAGTCGTCTCACATCTGCTAAATTAAATTATTAATGTGTTGTAGATACATGAAGTATCGCCCGGCTTTGAGAGTATTGCTGGGTTCTGTTAAAGTATTAATGTGTTGGAGATACATTGAAGTATCCCGCCCTTCTTTGAGAGAATTGAAGGGTCCTGTGTTTCTGTTAGTTGGAGATACATTGAAGTATCTCGCCCTAACCTTGAGAGAATCATTGGGGTTATATGTGTTTGTGTGTCCCCGGCTTTGAGCGTATTGCTGGGTTAACTGTTTATGTGTCCCCGGCTTTGAGCGTATTGCTGGGTTATATCTGTTTGTGTGTCACCTAATGATGAGAGAATTATTAGGTTAATTTGTGTGTGTCAGAAGACAACGCATGGTGCGTTTAAAGTAAGAATAATGAATGGTCCATTATTGGTGACAGCGCAGGATGCGCTGTCCGGTTTTAATGTCTGTTGAATTTTGAGTTGTGGCATTTTGGAACTTGGAACTATCTGAGAGAAATAGTTGCCTAGATATGACAGTGAGAATTTTGTTGAATTTGACTCCTGAGAAGAGTTGAGATGTTTTCTGTTGAAATAGAATAAGGGTTTTGCTGCAAATTAGTCTAGATAGGGACAGAAAGATAGGGCCTAGATACTACTGTAGTTTATCTGAAGAAGCAAGTCTAAAAGTTGGTGTTCATTTGTGATGTGTTGGTGACATCTAATGGAGAATTGGTGGAAATGAGTGTATGTGTGTCTAGACTGGGTATATGTTTAAGTGTTGTTTTGGTGTTGGTGAGAAGTAATGGAGTTGTTGTGTGTCTTGTCTTTATTGTAATACCGCTATATATATAAGTTTGGTGTTTGGGTTTTTTGGTATCATTTATAATAGTATAATAGGAGTATAATAATGATTGTATAAAGGAGTGATTGTTGTGATGAAGAAACATGACATAGGGAGACAATAAAGTTGTTGCAGGTTTTAGCAGAGCCTGGAGATTGGGCTTCACAGAAGAAGCAGTGGCGGATACAGAAAGTGGCTGATGGGTAGGCCTGGAAAAATCTGGGTAGGCCTGAGTGAAACTCATCACCGCACGTTTTAGACCTATGTATGAGCAGCCAGATGAATGGATGGAACATCTCGCGATAATAACACATGTTGCATAACCCTCGTTAGTGCACTGACAGGGATACAACCACAATTAAATAACTCCCTCGCTTATCAGAGGCTTCCTAATCATAAACTTGCATGCCACGGCGGGCTGTAATCATACAAACACAAATTAAATAGCCAATAGCCTACAGTAGCCTGTCACAATTCACAACTCCCTCGCTCACAGAGGGTGCCTGCAATAATAAACATACATGCCACGGCGGGCCAGACTCAAATATGAAACCATGGCCTACCTTCATCATGATGATGATGATGATGATGATGATGAGGATGATGGCCTACCTTATCGGTTGGTTATACAAGGCGGAGTCGTCTGGGTTTTGAATTGAAGAGACTGATGATGTCGTCATGATCCAATGTCTGTTAGTTCTCTTTCAAACGACAGAAGCGTCAGGTTGTTCAAGCGTCCGGTCAACATTGATGATCTCAGGCGCAGTGGCGGATACAGAAAGTGGCTGATGGGTAGGCCTGGAAAAATCTGGGTAGGCCTGAGTGAAACTCATCACCGCACGTTTTAGACCTATGTATGAGCAGCCAGATGAATGGATGGAACATCTCGCGATAATAACACATGTTGCATAACCCTCGTTAGTGCACTGACAGGGATACAACCACAATTAAATAACTCCCTCGCTTATCAGAGGCTTCCTAATCATAAACTTGCATGCCACGGCGGGCTGTAATCATACAAACACAAATTAAATAGCCAATAGCCTACAGTAGCCTGTCACAATTCACAACTCCCTCGCTCACAGAGGGTGCCTGCAATAATAAACATACATGCCACGGCGGGCCAGACTCAAATATGAAACCATGGCCTACCTTCATCATGATGATGATGATGATGATGATGATGAGGATGATGGCCTACCTTATCGGTTGGTTATACAAGGCGGAGTCGTCTGGGTTTTGAATTGAAGAGACTGATGATGTCGTCATGATCCAATGTCTGTTAGTTCTCTTTCAAACGACAGAAGCGTCAGGTTGTTCAAGCGTCCGGTCAACATTGATGATCTCAGGCGTGTCTTGATCCGGTTTGTTGTGGAGAAAAGTCTCTGACGGTGTAGGCCTAGCGGTTGGCTCTTCAGAAGCCGGTGGCAGTGAAGGTCGCTTCGGTGGAACTTCCTCTTCCCCACTGAGCAAAGACACGTCTAAAAGACGTCTTTTAGATGTCTTTTTTGACTTTTTCGGACGTCCATAGACATCCAATTAGGAGCCAGAGTGAATGTTTTTTTTTAACGTTCAGATATTGGACCCGTTTTGCACGTCCACAGACGTCTTAGAGGGGTCCAAGCCAGACGTGTGAATATTGAGGGGTCCAGCAGACGAACACACGGGGTTCAGGACCGACGGACGTTATTAAGACCTGATCTGAACGTCTCCCTGACGTTGCGTGTTTGCTGGGTTCCGTGGAGCTTCAGCTTGTATGCTCACGTTAGCATTACACTCACGAGATGTTGAAGCTGTGGCCGTTTCTCCTTCTTCATCCCCAGGGCCCGCACACATCTCACTACGACCCTCCACTCTGTCTTTGGACAAGGCCTGGTCCAAACTTTCATTCTCTTCCAGACGTGGCTTTTGAAGAAAGCGGGTCAATGTTAGCTGTTTAGCCGTCATAGCGCGCGCACTGAACAACTGCCCGCGGCGCCAATCAGGTCACGTTAACTTACGCAGTACGAAAAAGACGGTTGACGCAATGTAAACGTAAGAGAGGAAGTTGAATATTATTAGTATTAATACATACTTTTAATCATTTCCTAGACAAAACTATTCACATTCAATGTAGTTAGTGAAAATTAAACTTTAAAAATATTTTATTTTTATTTTATTATAAAAAATATGTATTTTCATGAATCTGACTGGGTGGGCCAGCTGTCAATCTGGGCGGGCCTAGGCCCACCCAGGCCCACCCATAGATCCGCGCCTGAGAAGAAGTTGCAGTATTGCCAGGAGAAGCCAGTTTATTTAGGGCAATCCATAACTCAGGGACACCGGAGCATTTCAGATGAGCATTTAGTGGCTATTAAGAAAGGTCCAAAACCTAGGACAGTTAGGGAGATGATGACATTCCTTGGCATTACACAATATAGTTCTGCATGGGTAGATGATTACACAAAGACTCAAGCGTACAGGACCTCTAAGAGCCATGATTAAGGGAGCAAGATGTGACAAACTACATTCTAATCTCGTCTGGACAAAGGAAGGCAACTTGGCTTTTGAGACAATTAAACACAAATTACAAGCACCAGCATTAGCGTTAACAGATTATTCCAAGAACTTTGTGTTGTACATTTCCACATCCACTGGGGGTAAGCATGCCTGCGCTGTCCTAGCTCAACCAACGGGAACTGGAACCAGTCCCCAACCAATTGCTTACTATTCGGTGGCCTATTCGGAGGTGGAGATGGGCTTCGCGCCTTGCTACAAGGCAATGGCAGGAGTCTATTTGATGTATGAGAAAGCATCAGCCCTGACTATGGGTTATCCAGTGACCATTTTTACTCATCACAGTCTCAGAAATCTCTTGAATCATGGCAAGTATACTTTGACGATGCCCAGAATCAGGGACTATTACCGGCTACTGGAACAGGAAGACATTACATTATCTAGGTGCAGTACAGTCAATCCAGCAGAAACTTTACCAACCTCCGAAGATGGTGAACCGACTGTGTAAGAGAAGCAGAAAGATACTCTAAGCTTAGATCAGACTTGCAGGCTCTTCCTCTAAAGGAATCTGACCTGGAGTACTGGACAGATGGGTCCTGTTATAAAGTTGGAGAGCAGTTGAGTGCAGGATATGCGATAGTTAGAGCTCAGGGATCTGAGTTTGTTGTAGAGAGGGCTGAATCGATCCCTCAGCCGTGTTCTGCTCAGCTCGCTGAATTGATCTCCCTGACGAATGCTTGTCTCTTGGCTGAAGGGAAAGGTGTCACTATATATACTGATTCCGCTTATGCGCACAATGTGTGTCATCTCTTTGGAGTGATATGGAAGGTCCGTGGATTTAAGAAAACTGATGGCTCTCCCATTCAACACCATGCACAAAACATGAAGTTGCTTCAGGCCATGATCAAGCCAAAAGAAATAGCGATTGCTAAATGTGCAGCACACAAATCGGACTCATCTCGAGTCACGCGAGGAACTGATGCAGCTAATGAGGCAGCAAAGGCGGTGACAGGAGCAAATACAGCAGGGAAGGGTTCTTCTAATAACACGAGATGGAATTGGAAGACAAAATCACACTTGAAGAGTTGATCTTAATGCAGGAGGAAGCAAGTCCATTAGATAAAAACTTGTGGGTCGCTAGAGGGGCTAGTCAGGATACCATGTGTCTTTGGAGAAATCATGAAGGGCTAGCGGTGGCACCACCTGATCTGTTAGGCCTGCTGATTCAGGAGGCTTATGGTCAGGCCCATGTAGCAAGGGGGGAAGTCAGCAGAAAGATCACAAAAGAGTATGGAATTTGGGCAGCGTATCTACTGGAGCAAATTGATCATGTTATAGGTAGATGCACAATCTGTCTGAAAAACAACATTAGAAGAGGAATATTGACTCCTCCAGGCCACATTCCAACACCAAACGGACCAATGAAAGAACTGGTCCTTGACTATATGGACATGATTCGTCCTGTGGGTGGTAAAAGATATATGTTGGTTGTGGTTGACAGATTCAGCAGATGGGTAGAAGCATGCCCAACTAAAAGAAAAGACGCACAATCAGTTGCTAAGTTCCTATGCCGTGAGGTGATACCACGCTGGGGAATCCCTGATCGAATTTCATCAGACAATGGCAAGGAGTTTGTGGATAAGACGGTAAAGCTTATCTTGCAAAAGTTAGGGATTAAGCAGCATTTTGGAAGTGTTTATCACCCTCAGAGTCAGGGCATCTGTGAACGCATGAATGGGGTGCTTAAAAACCGCCTTACTAAAATCTGTCAACACACAGGACTTAACTGGGCTGAGGCATTACCGCTTGCATTAATGGCTTGCCGTTCTAGTGAACTTCGTGGCTTACGCATGACCCCACATGACCTTGTTACGGGGAGAGGCATGACAGCCCCAGGTCTGCGCACCAGTGGGAAATACCTAAGCTTATCCCTTTTGGAAGATGACATGAAAGCCTATGTGATGTACAGTATATAACTAACCTCTATGGGAGTATTTCTTCTTATGTCACCCAAAAACAGAAACAGATGGAGAAGGAGGAGCTGAAAAGGAGAAAATCCAATCCATACAACCAGGGGACTACGTGTTCTTGAAAGTGTACTGGAGGAAATGGTTCAACGCCCGTAGGGAAGGCCCATTCGAAGTCGTCCGTACTACTGGAACAGCAGTCCAGGTCAAAGGATCCCCCATCTGGCATCATCTAAACAACTGTGTGAAAGCCCCAGAGGAAGAAGAGGATACACCGGAACAGGACGCCACAGAGTTGAGCACACAAGAACCAAGGGAGAGTCTACAAGACAGAGGAAATCTCTGGATGAAATCTCCAGGATGAAAGCCATGACCTGGAAGAGCACAATGAACCGGTTGATGATGATGGGATGTGTGTTCCAGATGACCCTGGGAACCATGTCTCAAACGACGAACGATGTGAAAGATTCAAAACCATTGACCTACGAGAAGCACCAGAACCAAGCTCACCAAGACAACCAGAACCAGACTCTTCAAAACAATCAAAGCCAGGATCTTCAGAACAGCCAAACTCTGATTTAAACGACATTGATGCCTCACCTACAGAATCCAGAGAGCCAGAGAACCATCCAGATCCAGCCCAACCAGAAAGCCATAGACCAGTTCGTAAGAGGGTTAAAAAAGAGCCTTCTCCTTTAAGTATTTACCAACAAAGTAATCTGTCATTGCAGGTCAAGACCTCACTCGTCAAGAATGAAGTGAACATTGTAGAAGGTGACACTGTTACACTGTCCTACAGCTACTCCAAAATTGCTGATGGTGGTGATTATTTCTACTGGTATCAACAAGACAGTGGAAAACCACCAGAATTCATCCTGTAAATTTTTGGATCTGGGTTCAGTAGGACAGATTCTCCAAACCCACGACTTTCAACTAAACTGAATGAAGAGAAGACCCGTGTGGATCTGAACATCTCCTCTGCTGAAGTGACAGACTCTGCTCTATACTACTGTGAAACCAAACTACACCGTACAAAAACCTGGTAGTTATTGTATATCACCAGGAATACTTTTTTGAACTTTTGAACCCCAGAATAATTAATAAATAACACTGATATACTGTGAATAAAGTTATTAATACTAATATTGCAGCAGTCTTTGATTTGGGCATTGAAACATGCATTTCTAGCACTGTCTTGTACAGTACCCAGCTGTAGTGATAATTAGCGTAAGTATTAATGATGAAAGTCTTTCTCAAAACATAAGTCTGACTCCTATGATTAAAAATATAATTGAAAATGTTTGTTACTTGTACTGTAGAGGTATGTACAATACAAAGTTTAGGATAGTTAATTTCCAAGCCTATAGGCCTGTCAGCTCGTCCCACCACAATGTATCCGTGCCTACGTGGGTATAGAACATGTCTGCTAACCTCCGCTCAGCCACACGTTTCCACTTTCCATCATGTGTTTACTCTTACACAATCATATCAGATCTGGAACAGGGAGTGAATGAGGCAAATGTGAGAATGTAATGCCACCCAGATCTGATATGAGAGTAGGCTCCACAGAGCTCATTGCTATTGGTCCTCTGGTGTTAAGTCCATGTACTGCACCCCTCAGAACAATATCTACACAAATAGCTGATCAGGCTACAAACGCTGGTCAGCAGTACGCCTGCTGACAATTTCATTAGGGGGGTGATTCAGATACAGAACAACTGCTTGCCTATCTCACATCAGATTATTTTAGTTACAAGATGCCTCAAGCCACAGCCTTCATTTCTCTGTTACAAAAGATTCAGAGAGAATAACGCTTAGTCGGCATGGCAGAACATAAACTGACCTGTGACCCCTGTGCTTCTTATTTTCTAAATTGCCTGACACTTCATTTCATTTCAAAGCTTTATTTATCCTCGTGAAGCACTGAGGTTTAGCTCATTTACAGTGATGACGAGTTTACACAGAGACACAAATCAACAAAACAAATGTAATGTGACACTGAAGTGTCAGTATTTGCGGTGTGTGACTGGGTTCATGTACCTATAATAAGTAATGAAATAGCTCCATCTAGTGTCCTAAATACACAAGAGCGTAACAAAAACTTCTGTTTCTAAAAAAAAAAACTAAATTGGAAAGAATGTAGACGGCAGACCAATAGGGGGCAGTGGTGTATCATCAATTTGCACTCTTTTATTCAGTCATTCAGTTTCAACACCTATGAATGTATCACTTTTTCTACCCATCAATTTTTCCCTACCAAGCTGTACATACATTTTGCATTAACCCCTTTTGTCACATATTCTATCTATGATGGTTCTAAAATACCATTGATTTCACATCAATAGTTGTTATTGTTTATTGTGTGTGCGGTGTTGTAGAATTTCTCGTTCAATATGGGTTAAGAAGCAAAACCCTTACAGTGGATCATCAAGTTAGGGGGAAGCATGTAGTCCAGTGGTAAGAGCATCAGATTGGTGGGTGAGTTCCCTTCAATAAGTATCATTGTGCCCTTGAGCAACGCACTTAATCCCAACAGTGGCTCATAGGACACCATGGGGGCATGGTTAGAAAGAAGAGCAGAAGACAAATGTGTGTTGTTTTCATAACAAATGACAATAAAGTTGTATTGTCAAAGCCTCAGATAAAAATCATCTATAGTTTCAAATCATATACTGTGTCTGTGATATCAAAACATGTTACTTGCGACTGTTGCTGATGAGTGCATCAAGGTCTTGTATGTAGAAGTACCTTGGTAGCCTGATTACAACAATTTGAATTTAACTACAACACAGAGATGCTTTGCAAAAAGCAGGCATAACTGCTCTGCCTTCACACAGTACATTGGCAAAGTTCCATGTTGATAAGACTCTCATGACCCTTTCTTACAAATATGACATTGAGTCTGTATTAACACATTCTATAATCTGCTGGTAAGGCAATCTCAGCCCTCAAGGTAAAAACGTTTTTCTCTAAAATAGTGAAGGTCAGAAGTAAAATCCTAATCTCACTGTCCTGTACAACAGACAGGAGTATTTTTGTTCTTGCGTTTTTACTTAAGCACTAGGTTAGGCTCTTAGATGCTTGTTTAGAAAGAGTTCTGGTGAGTAGTAGTAGGCCTACACTTGACTATACTGCGTTGGATGCACTTGCATTGTAAATCGCTTTGGATAAAAGCATCTGCTAAATGACTGTAATGTAATGGAAGTGCGGAAGGCTAAATCCATCCCATCAGTCAGCGCCGACCCTCTTCAGAGTATCAGATTCTACCTTCTGGCTCCCAGTCCAGTCCCCCTGGAAAGAGCAATACATTCAGTACAAGCGCCATTTCCCTTCTGAATGCAGTCCTGGGGAATAGACACTGTAGAAGTAGATAGATTGAAGATAGTAGTGATGTTGTTGTTTCTTGGCGATGAGAACGGTGACAATGATGTTCTAATTTGACCTATAGACCTTTTAGTCTGTTGTTTATACAAGGTTGTTGAACTGTAGGCTACTTCATATCTACTATACGTTGTATTTACTGACATGTTGCTCTGGAAATTGATGTCCTGAATTCAGCACTTTAGTTTAGTTATGTTTTATACCTATATAAATATGTTTTATATCCTTTATATCTATATCTAGCCCCCTGGTAGATATAGACCTATGGTACAGAACCATTCAGTCTTCTCATCATCTCCCCTGCTAAGGACAGCATGATCTGCCATTCATCTTGTTGTGTGCAGCACTGTACCAGGTCCAGCAGTCATGCTGATGAAATCTATTATTATGTGCAGACCTCTGGGTCAAGTCTTCCAGCCCCTGTCCACACCTCGTTCTCCCTGCTCTGTCCCTCATCCCCTAAGCTTTCCTCTCTAGCAGATACAAACCATTAGGAAAGACAGACTATACGTGTAACTTCTCTTAAGAGAGGGTGGAATGAGCTCAATTTTCTCTGCTTCTGTCAGTTACTGTATAGAGATGGATTGCAAAAAAGCTATGTTACAGTGACTTTCATGTCATACTTACTACATACAAAACTGCTGTTGAATTGGTGCTCTGTGACCTACATGACTCGGTCCAAGGATTTGTTGCTCCTAAAGACCCCTTTTGTTTCTTCCGAACTGGGAAAATGTGCTTTTTCCTTTGATGCTCCCAACTCTTGGAATGCCCTACAACTCTCCTTGGGATTGGAAACTCTTCCCTTCCTTGCAGAGTTTAAACGTGTATTGTCTGGTTATTGTGTCTCAATTTGTAATTGTATTAGCTGAATGCCATTATATTCTATTTTACATTTTGTTGTCTTTGCTGTATGTGATTTCTCTGTATTTGTTGTTTGTAAACTCGACGTCTGTAAATGAGGGTAACCTCAGAGTCCTTTTCGAGTCTAAATAAAGGTTTGAATTGAATTGAATTATTTTGAATGGCCTCTAGTTTACAGATGTTCACACTATTAAACGTTGAATGTGTTTTGTCAGTTGCCAGAGGATACAAAGTGCAACATTTCATTTCAATGAGCCATTATCTTGTAAATATAAAACAATTTTACACAAAAGTGCCATTAAAAGGCTATGACTAAGGGTGTGATCTCTTTTCTTATACAGATTCCTTTTTGACCACATTTGCAGACAACCTCACCTGATGCTACTTCTACACTCTCCAAGGTGCAGAGCATGCTTGCTCTCATTTTCTTGCACAACACCCACACACACCCACCCACACACACCCACACACACATGCACACACACACACATCCTGTTCCAGGTACCGCTTGAGGTGGAATCAGCCACAGACGCCTGTGACGTCGGCAGCCAGCATCAGCCCATTTCTCCTCCATCTCTGCTGAGACTGAGACCGCATCCTGTGGAAATAATAATGCACAACACCCCCGCTGTTCCACTCCACTTACCCACTTACCCACTTACCGCTTTCAATCTTCCCACAGACAAAACAACTCTGCTCTTCACTGAAACAACACTGTAGATTTGTCTTTAAAGGTCACCCATTCTTTTCACTGAAGATCAATTGTGTAATAATTGTTATGACAGGTTTGTTGTATTTTTGTCCACCTATTCTGTTTCGTCTACATTAATGTAGGCATTCTTACAGAGTAGTGAACTTGGTTTAAGCAGATTTTGTCAGGTGCATTCAAGGCAATATGCATTCATGCAACAATATTTACAATGTTTACAGAAACGTCAAGCCATTCGGCATATTAAAATAATCCAAGAAGAAACAGTATACTATTTAAAACAGAACGACCAGTTAGGATAACCAGCATAGGCTGACTCGGCACCTTTTAGTGTTCATTATCGAGAGCACTGACTACCCAATTATTACAGCAGGTGTTTCTGGCATCCCTTATGTTGGGGTGGCCCACCTCATCGGCTTGATCATGTAGAAGTTCAGGTGTAGCCCTTCACTGAATCACAAGCACAGGCCAGATTGCACAAACATGATGAGAATGTGTGGTGCACAGTATACTTCATGGTAAAGCATTCCAAAAAGTCAGAAACCTAGGTGTCATGTTTGATTGTGATCTTAATTTTGAGGCCCATGTTCGGGATGAGACAAGGACCTTTTCTCTCCCAGGCTGACACAGAAAGACTAATTCATACTTTTATCAGTAGCAGGTTGGATTACTGTAACACTCTCCTCTGGTCTGGCAAAGAAAGCTATTAGTCAACTTCAAATAATACAAAATACTGCAGCATGTGTCCTCACTAGGAAGGAAGGCACACATCACACCAGTCATACAATCACTACACTGGTTATGGGTCAGTTTTATCATTGTTTTTAAGATTAGTTTATTAGTTTATAAAGCACTCCATAGTCATGCACCTGAATACATGTCAGGCATGCTTTTACGATATACATTTATCAGGTCTGTGAAGTCCTCTGGCACTGAGCTTTTAACGGTTCCTGGAGCCAGGACCAAGAGACATGGGGAGGCAGCCTTCAGCTTTTATGTCCCCAGCCTCTGGAATACCCTGCCAGAAAACCTAAGAATGGCTGAAACTGAGGGAAATTTTAAGTGAGATCTTAAGACATACCTTTTTAATCTCACTTTTATCATGTAGTTTTACCTGTTTTAATTAAAATTTGTAAAAAAATAAAATAAAATAAAATTACATTTTGTATCTACTTATTTAACTGTTTTTATTTATTCTGTAAAGCGTGTGCTACATTTGCTTGTGTGAACAGTGCTTTATAAATAAAGTTGACTTTGACCACAATGAAAAACAGATGCAGATCAGAGTGACACTGGCACTGAGAGTGACACTGGTGACATTTGAAAGGATGCTTTCACTAGATAAGAACAAAATTATTCTTAATGCATCATACATTTTCAACCGTATCTGGAAATGGGAAGACGTATCTGGATTTGCCTCCCAACACAAACACAATGGTGGCAGCTACTGTAGGCAGATATAGGTAACCCAGTGTTAAAACCAGAGGCCAAGAGGTTGGTCGATTCCCAAGCTGGGCCTCTTGAAAAGTTGGGAATTGAACTGGTGTCTGGAGGGGTTATGCTGTGTGAGTTCCTATCAATAAATATACAGTAGCAAGGAGCTTAATATCAAGACGCCAGCTCAATCAATCAATCAATCAATCAATCAATCAAAGCTTTATTTGTATAGCGCTTTTCATACCCAGAGGTAACACAATGCGCTTTACAGAAAACAAGGGAGGTGGGCAGACATCCCACCCCTATATATTCCAGAGGGAAGAAAAAAAACAGTAATCACCCGGGGGCCAGATAAGTGAGCTGTAAAAATTCTCCTGACCCCTCTCAACAAGGCGATCGAGCAAGCTCCTGGAGTATGTTTGTCTACCGGCTAAGAACATTTATAAAGCAATACATTACATTAAATTATATTTCAGAGTAAAAGAGGCTAAAAAAGCATCATAGGAGAGACATGGCAAATACTGGTGTGTGTTTGCTATGGCCCAGGCCTAAAGCCGGAAGTGGGCTGGTGTATGTCTGTGTGTACGTGTGTGTGTGTGTTAAAAGCTCAAAACGTCCAGTGGCGCTGCCCACGCTGGCTGACCCTGTGCTCGGCTCAGATAACACCATGTGGAGGATGCAACATGGAGAGCTCCATGGGAGAGATTGTTCAGAGAAAAACACAAGACAAAATGTCAGTTCTCAAGTTATTGAGAACTATTCTGTTAAATTTGTATTGTATTGTATTGTATTGTATTGTATTGCTGGTATAGTATATGTCAGACTTCCTATGAACATTAAACCGCTGTCATTTATTAAGTGGACACATCTAGATTAACATGTTGAACATTGAAAGTTGTGTGCTTACATACTGTAGCAAGTGTGAGAATGTGGCAGTTTATTTACTCCTTCCTGCTTCTTCACTCACGGTCTTCAATGTGTTATATAAAATGAAACCTACGTATGTCCTACAGCACTACTCTTGCACAATCACACAATCAAGCAGGAGGCCATGAAGGCGACTACAGGTAGTATCTTGACCTAACGCTTCAATCTTCACCTAAAGTTGTTTTTAAAAGTACTCTGAAAAACATCATCTACAAGTATGGGAGGGAACAGAGAGCATGCTGGGTACTGAGCCTGAGCCTCTGTGTCTTAACCAAATATTGGTTAGCATTGTCAATGCTCCCTACCTAGTTTTGCTAATATACTGTTACACTTTTAAATGTAAAGACAGTGGAATTGATAGCGTGAGTGGCTGTTGTACCAATCTTAAAATACATTTTCCCAAGATGTTATGATATTCTAATAGAAGAAGAATTGAAATAATCCATACACATCCCTAGCCTAAACTTGCAAAATGATGGTAGCGCATTCACAGTTGCTGCACAGTTTGCAGAAGAGATAGTCATGAGACTAGTACACATATTAGTCACATTACACTTTTACATGTTACACAATAATAGGGTTAAAGGGCCAAATCAATTGGTGTCATAGAGGGTGACGCAGAAGAGCAGAACAAACGAGGATGTGTGAGTGAGTGATTTCATGTCAGTGGAGAGCAGGTGGTGTGGATGTGGGCTCGGGAGGTATTTGTGGCGCTCACATGCTCGGCGCTGACAGCTGCACGGCGCCCGGGGAACTTTCCATTCATACAGCCGTGTTGGTACAACCTGGAAAGCGTGACACATTTAACGGGATAAACCAACCATGAGTTGTATTGCGTAATGCTTTTTACAAATAGGGAGCACTATGTGAACGAGGTCAACACAGGAACTTATTTTTTATAACTGGAGAATCATAATTCTGTGGAATAAAATACAGATAAATATTGACAAAGAAAATGTTCCACAAGTAAAATAATTCTGTACTAGGTAGACAGCAAAATACATAATTATGGAATAATACAGTATCTGATTGAACAGATCCATAGTTCACATAAACAATCCATGTGCCAAGAGTTAAGTACTAATTTAAAGTGGGCAAATACAGTGAAGCAAATGCATCCAATTCTCACCACATACATACTATGCAACTTGTAATGCTCACAGTGTAGGGTAACAGAACATTATTTGTCATATGATTTGAGGTTATATAGAAAAATCCAAAAGTATTTGATATACATTTTTTGTTTTGGCTCTATTTGTTGACGACGCCAGGCTATCTGTTTTGGCCCTTTGGATTATTGAAATAAAACAATTACTATAAGGTACTAGGGTACTACACCAGAAAGTCCGAACCAAGGACCAGACCAAATGAGTGAAGTTGCAACATTGTTGCAGTTTTCTTTGGTCTGGTTCACATTCACACGGTCATTTGTGCAATCGAACCAACACATGTAAACAAATGTTATGCGGTCGTACAGGTTGCTCATCTAATTGGCTAAAAAATCTATCATTAACCGCATGTAATTAGAGCAATCACTGTTACAATGGAGCCGCAACAGCGCATTGCATTTGCCATACTGGCGCTACTTGTGATTATTTGGTGCTCTGGCCAAATAACAACGGCGACCCAATATGAGCATGACCGAATCTGGACGCGTGTAAACAATGAAGGCGCGCTGCTTTTTTTCAATGCAAAGGAGTCGTAGGAGTTGGTACCGACCCAGAATACGGACCCTGATGTGTATGCCGATGAAACCTTCTCTGTGTACCTATCACACAGGAGACGTGCTTGGCCCTACGGATAGTCCGATGCGCGTTCACACCAAAAGCAAACCGAAACATGGTCCCTTTCAAATCGGACTGAGTCTTTGTTTTTTAGGCGGACCATGGTTCGGTTGTTTGATCCAAGGACCGAGTTCGAACACGTGTTTCTCTCCAAACGAAGCGGAGCAAACTTTTTTGGTCCGATAGTCCGATTCCAAATGGATCAAATGTGTTCCCTTATTTTAGGGAATTTTCTTCCATTTCAACACTAGTACAGAAGGCCTACTCTGTCTCTGTACTCTGCATGTGCCAGATGACAGGACATGCTGTATTAGTATAAGGATGTCATCTGTGCAACAGATTGGAATTCTGTCATGTAAGATGACAGATTTGTGGAAAAATAAGATTGGATCGCAACCAGCTCTTCCCAGAATGGACACCAGCCAAGTCAAGTGCTTTTTCTTCCACTAACCCCCATTGATCAATGGTCAATCAATCAATCAATCAATCAATCAATCAATCAATCAATCAATCAAAGCTTTATATGTATAGCACATTTCATACCCAGAGGCAACACAATGCGCTTTACAGAGAACAAGGGAGGTGGGCATACGACCCACCCCTACATATTCCAGAGGGAAGCAAAAAAAACAGTATCACCCGGGGGCCAGAAAAGTGAGCTGTAAAAATTCTTCCCTGACCCCTCTCAACAAGGCGATCGAGCAAGCTCCTGGAGTATGTTTGTCTAACGGCTAAGAACATTTATAAAGCAATAAATTACATTAAATTACATTTCAGAGTAAGAGAGGCTAAAAACATCATAGGAGAGACAAACACTGGTGTATGTCTGTGTACGTAAATGTGCCTGGGCCCAGATAGAGGCAGGGGTTGGGGTAGGGAGGGGGTAGGAAAAGGATATGGACCCGGATTAGGGTGAGGGGAAGGGGATCTGAGCCCAGGACTGATGTATGTCTGTGTGTGTGTGAGTGTGCCTGGGTCCAGGTAGAGGCAGGGGTCAGGGGTAGGGTGGGGGTAGGAAAAGGATACAGACCCGGGTTAGGGTGAGGGGAAGGGGGTACTAGGTCCAAGCCTAAAGCCGGAAGTGGACTGGTGTATGTCTGTGTGTACGTGTGTGTGTGTTAACTAAATGCTACGACATCCACAGCAGACACAGGGGTATCTATCGGACTCAGGGAGGTCTGCTGGTGACAGTGGGGCATCCACTGGACCTGGTTAGAAGATAGGAGGGAGAGAGAGAGGCACTAGGAAGAGGGGAGGCAGAAAAGGGTTAATAGCACACAGAGCCATAAAAGCAACACAGATATTAAAACAGACAACCTGGAGCAAGCTCCTGGAGTATATTTGTCTAACAGCTAAGAACATTTATAGAGCAATAAATTACATTAAATTACATTTTCAGAGCAAGAAGGCTAAGAGCATCATGGGAGAGGTATGGCAAACACTGGTGTATGTCTGTGTGTGCGTGAGTGTGCCTGGGCCCAGATAGACGCAGGGGTTGGGGTAGGGTGGGGGTAGGAAAAGGATACGGACCCGGGTTAGGGTGAGGGGAAGGGGGACTGGGCCCAGGTCTAGGCCTAAGCCGGATATGGACTGATGTATGTCTGTGTGTACGTGTGTGTGTTAACTAAATACTACGACATCCACAGCTGAAAAGGGGGTATCTATCGGACTCAGGGCGGTCTGCAGGTGTTAGTGGTGCATCCACTGGACCTGGTTAGAAGGTAGGAGGGAGAGAGAGAGAGGCACTATGGTAATGGTTAATGGACTGCACTTATATAGCGCTTTTATCCAAAGCGCTTTACAATGAAGGCCTCTCATTCACCCATTCACACTTACATTCACACACCAATGGCGGCAGCTGCCATGCAAGGCGCTAGCTTGCTCATTGGGAGCAATTTGGGATTCAGTGTCTTGAAACTTGTCTACAACCCCCCATTGATGTTCAGAGGGTTGTAGATCGTCTCCTGCTTTCTCCTGTAGGCCACTATCATCTCCTTCGTCTACTGACATTCAGATGGAGGTTATTTCCCTGACACCATTTAGTCAGGCACTCTACCTCCTCCAGGTAGGCCTTCTTGTCATTGTTGGAGATCAGGCCTACTACAGCTGTCATCAGTGAACTTGATGGTGCAGTTGGAATCATAGGTGGCTACCCAGTCATGTGTGTACAGGGAGTACAGCAGTGGGGACAGGACACAGCCCTGGGGGGCTCCCGTGTTGAGGGTGAGGGAGGATGAGGTGTGGCTGCCCGCTTTCACCACCGGGGGTCTGCCTGTCAGGAAGGACTGACACTGACTCTAGACGGTGTCACCACACCACGGGGGCGAGGGGGCACATACACACGGTGAATTGTACTCTCGCCTCACGTTATTGCTAAAGTGTTTGTACTTGTGTTTTAATCTTTTTTTGTACTAGGTACTAGCCCATTATTTCTGGCAGGGGGACTGCCAATGTAAACTAGCCTTTTGGCTACAATTGGGTGAATTTACATTCTATTTTATAAAATGTTCCTTAATGTACGTTGTCCCTTTCTAAAGCTGTGTGCACACTGCAGATATTTTATGTAGCGGATAAGTTACCCAGAGCGGATTTTGTGTTGAAAAAGAGATGCGGCTCTCGCGAAGTGTTTTCGTTTCTATAACAACATTCCCAGCTGGCATTTCAACGTTGATTCACAGGTGATTCAATGTCATGTGACTACGTGAATCAACGTTGGATTAGGTTTTGATTTTGAAAGGTGAATTAATGTTGATATTGCGACGTTGTTTCAACATCTTACTCTTCAACATGGGTGAATTAAGGTCTTACAATCAACATTGCATCACTGTTGAATATGTGTTGAATTTGAAAGGTGACTCAACTTTGAAATCCCAACTTTGTTTCGACGGCTTACTTCAACATGGGTGAATTAAGGTCTTTGAGTCAATGTTGCATCACTGTTGAAATTGCAACTTTGTTTCAACTTCTTACTTTTCAATCAATGTATGTATCCACGGAGAACAAAGGCGTGAACTTTTTACAATTTTATTTTACATTAGAATCAAGATGCACATGTAGGCCTAGCTGTGAATGGGGTTGCAACAACTCTGACAACTATGCAAATAGCAACAACATCAATTTTCGGATTTCTCAAAAAGTTGAACTATTTTCAACTTCAGGAATCCTCTCTGGCCAGCGCAGCGCATTTCAATATCCACCCGCATTTTGATCTTTTCCCATAGCTTTGAATGGAAAATAAGCTGCAAAAATCCGCAGCGCATTTTAAAAATACCCATAGTGTGCACGCAGCCTAACAAATAAAAATAAAATAAAATAAACTCACAGCAAGATGGTCCTAGGTTCGATTCTCGATTGAGGCACTGTCGGCACTGGAGAAGTTCTCTCCAGGGTTGTCAGGTACTCAGGTGGAGTATCTCCCAGGCTTTTCTGTGTGGAGCTTGCATGTTCTCCCCATGTTCACACGCGTTTCCTCACAAGAACCCCAATATTTATAATAAAAAATTAAATATAAAACATGCACAAGAACACATCACTCTTCAGTCCTGTAATGGCCACCGTAAGAATAGACTGTGCCATTGTAGTCAAATTCCTCAAGTCCATCAAGTCCAAGCCTACTTGGCAAAATAAAAATCTGAATGTGAATCTCAAGGGGAAGGGGACAGTATTTTGGGTAGCATTCAGGACGTTCTGGGAATGTTTAGGCGGCCATTATTATAGGACATTCCCTCTAGGTCTCTACCCTACGTTCCCATAACCTTTGCAGAACCTTTCGTTCTCCTATTTAGGTCCTTCCATCCCATTCCCTTTAGGGGACCAGCCTAGAATGTTGTTTATTGGTCCCTGTATCATCTGTGTTTGCAGAACCTTTAGTAGCATTACAAGAACTTTTGCAGAACCTTTAGGGGATCTAAAAATTGGTATCTTTATACCATCAAAACATGTTTACACCATAAAACATTCATGATAAGAGGTTTTTCTGTCACAAGTGCCATGGCTAGTCTCAGCACAGGAACATATACATTCCTCAGTTGGTCATGGTCAAGGTTCTGGAGGAGATCAAGTGTACATCCATAAGAAGCTCAGAGAAGAGAACTCCAGCCGTTGGACTGAAACTATGTATGTCTGATCAGGGAACGCTGACTGCCAAAGCATTTCTCTGAGACTGACCCGGATCCGTATGTTGTTGTACTGAATAAATGTTGAATTTGATCTACAATTCAGTTCCTGCAAACTACTTTCCTCTCTGGTCA
Organism: Borostomias antarcticus; assembly: GCF_949987555.1. Taxonomy (NCBI): domain Eukaryota; kingdom Metazoa; phylum Chordata; class Actinopteri; order Stomiiformes; family Stomiidae; genus Borostomias; species Borostomias antarcticus. The sequence continues at coordinate 7,126,989 of NC_140257.1, read as the reverse complement.
TTTAGTCTTCAATACCATCAAAAAACATAATATATCAATTAATGTCTAATGCAAGACATTCTCAGCATTTCTATGTTTAGAATGTATACTGTGGGAGTGAATGGGGAGTAAGTATACCATTGTACTTGTTACACATGGCAAGAAAGAATCTTGAATTGCAGTTCTAATTAATTATTTTTGTTTCAAGTTGTGTCATGTACATTTTAAGAATGCAAACATTCCAGTAATGACATTCTTACAGCCAACTCGCCAACGCATGCATATGCATATTTCTGCTCGCATAAGTAGAAATGTTTTAGAAATAGTAGAAATAGTTTTAAACACACACAAAAACATATTATCGTTATTATTGTTGTTGTTGTAATAATCATAATAATAAATTAAAAAACTATGTATTTAAGAAGAATAGAAATGTACAAAAGAAAATAACAGTGCAATACTGATATGACAGGGGTTACAATACAATACTGATATACATTTAGAGTGGCTATGATGATAATGTAAACAGTAGTTATCTCTAAAGTGGCTAAAGTGTGCATGGGTTCAGTCATTTGGTGTGTGTGTGTGTGTGTGTGTGTGTGTGTGTGTGTGTGTGTGTGTGTGTGTGTGTGTGTGTGCCATTTGCTACTGTGGAATATGTGTGCGATGTGTGCAGTGTCAGTGTCAGCAGCGTAGTAGTGTGGTGGCTTGTGGGTAGAGCTCTGCTGGTTGGGGACTGGATGATTCTGTACCACTGCCAGACGGTAGGAGCGTGAAAAGACGGTGGCTGGGAAGGATGGCCCGGGTCAGAGAGGGTCCGCTGGGCGGTGGGTGTAGAGGTCCTGGATGGCCCGGGTCAGAGAGGGTCCGCTGGGCGGTGGGTGTAGAGGTCCTGGATGGCCCGGGTCAGAGAGGGTCCGCTGGGCGGTGGGTGTAGAGGTCCTGGATGGCCCGGGTCAGAGAGGGTCCGCTGGGCGGTGGGTGTAGAGGTCCTGGATGGCCCGGGTCATAGAGGGTCCGCTGGGCCTTCCTCCTGCAGCTGTGGGTGTAGAGGTCCTGGATGGCCGGCAGCTCAATCCTGGTGATGCGCTGTGCTGATCTGGCTGCCCTCTGCAGGGCTTTGTGGTCGAGGTCAGCGCAGCTGCTGTACAAGGCCAGTCTAGATCATTTGTTCAAAAGGAGAACAAAAATAATACGCAATGAAGGTGAAAAAAACACTTACTAGAGAATGTGGAGATACCTTGAGTGATCTATTCTATTTTGTTTACATTTCACAATTTGTGACTTGCTGTACCCACTTTCATTTAGTTTAGGTAGCCTATCATTTCTGGTTAAATATATCAATGGATGTATTGTTGACAGTTGCTCTAAAGCTAACTTCCAAGCAGCCATTATTGAAAAGTTAGTCAGTTACAGCACTCACTATGGTTCAACTTCTGAGTGTGTGGGCCGCATACTTTTTTCACTACTTTTATCACACCAGCAAAAATGTATTGGGCCTGTATCCCATCAAAGGTTGAAGAGCCTCACTTATACTGCATATAATGACATAGAATTAAGCAATTGACCACTCGAGGCAGTGGGTTACACAGGATTTTACCACAGCTACAGGGCGTTGTTAGGCCCGACGCAATAGCGGAGTGCCTAAAACCCCCGTAGCTGTGGTAAAATCCTGTGTAACCCACTGCCTCGAGTGGTCAATTGCTTTTCTACAAGGGTTACTACGTATATATATTCACAAAAAACACTCAGTATTAACATTCAATCATTTATTTACCAATCATTCTTATAATTTTAGTATTTACAAAATCTTCCACGATAGGCTATAGTTCTGAATTAAATGGTTGCCAGGCAACATAGGCTATCTCGCCTATTTGGGTTGGCCTTGTTCACATAAGCCATAAGGCATAATTAGGGTGGTTCACATTTATTTGAATATTTCCAGCTATGGTGCAGTTATTAAAACAGTTCTCCAGAGCACTCGTTTTTGCTGGTAGGGGTGTGGAAGTGTTGGAGTCGGACTGATGAGTGTGTTTTTGTAATAGGATACGAAAAAGGCTAGGTTCCTGCAAGTGATTGCTACGCAAAGCATATCCTACCGCTTGATCTTATCAATGTCCTCGTCAATGAGATTGACAGCGCATTAATACTAATTGTTAAGCGGTCGCAGCCGTGGGTTACAGAGTATTTTACCACAGCTGCTAGCCAATCAGAATCAAGTATCCCAACTCTCCATTGTAGAATGTACTGTAATGGCCATGTAAATACATTGATTAGCTTCTCAATATAAAGTGTGACCAATGATGACACAGTACATATGATGGCCTTGGGGTACTTATTTCAGGCATACTGTACAGTAATTTAAAGTCACTATTTTCTCTGTACACTGACTGCTTTGTATTATTACCCCAGTATGTACACTGCCTGCATGTGCAAATGCACAGCATTTGTTAAATTGAATCCACCCTAGGTGAACGTTCAAGCTATATGCTGCCTGTTGAGAAAGAGGGAAGCGCTTTATAGTAACCATCCGTAAAAAGCGTTAATTAATAGGTAATAAGGACTTTATAAGTCCTTATAAGATGCTTATAAGACATTATTATGTGTTAATAAGACTAGGTTAATGTTTAATAATAGCATAATAAACACGCTTATTGATAGATTATAAGCGTTAGTTAATAGGTAATAAGGACCTTATAAATCCTTATAACATGCTTATAATACATTATTATGCATAAATAACACTATACAAGTGTTTAATAATAGCATAATAAACACGTTTATTGTTTGATTATAAGACATTCATAAGAAGCTTGTTAACTGTTTATAGACTGCTGTTATGCACTTATTATGCATTTATTAGCAGTTAATTATGCACTAATTATGTAATTTTGCAGTAGTGGATCTAAAGCGAGACAATGCATTATTAAGGTTAATAAATCCTAAGGTTTTAAGGTTTTTAAAATATCAATTAAACATGGAGGAAACATGCTTAACATGCAATCCAAACATACAAGTGATGCAAAATTGGTTAGGCTATACTCAGACTTCACTTAGGCCTACTCAACTCTAATGTTCCCCTTCCCAAGAGACAACAGTTTCCCTGCATTCTTAAGGGCCTGAACTGCATCGGCAATATCTGTACTGTCATCAATGGCATCTAGACATTTTCTAGCAAAATCGCCAAGCTTTCTTGTATACTGATCTTTGAACTCAGCATACTTTTCAGGAGCAGCAATTGCGAGTTCTGCAATTGGTGCATTTATGGCTATTGTGTTGCGATCCACTCTTAATGATATTTTATATAACATTTTCAGAAAGTCTTACAGGAGTACAAAATGAAATAAATATCAAAAGAGCTGTCTTTGTGTGTTTTTGTGTTTCACCACTAAAATATTGCTTCAGTATGTAATGTTTTATTCACATTGTATCAACCTTGACCACATGTAGTGCTCATTCCAGATGGGGGAGCTGCGTGAAACATACTGTTATTAAGTGCTTAATAAAGGATTTATTAACCTTAATAATGCATTGTCTCGCTTTAGATCCACTACTGCAAAATTGCATAATAAGTGCATAATTAACTGCTAATAAATGCATAATAAGTGCATAATAGCAGTCTATAAACAGTTAACAAGCTTCTTATAAGTGCTTATAAATATCTTATAATCTAACAATAAACGTGTTTATTATGCTATTATTAAACACTTGTATAGTCTTATTTACTCATAATAATGTCTTATAAGCATGTTATAAGGATTTATAAGGTCCTTATTACCTATTAACTAACGCTTATAATCTATAAATAAGCGTGTTTATTATGCTATTATTAAACATTTATATCGTCTTAACACGTAATAATGTCTTATAAGCATCTTATAAGGACTTATAAGGTCCTTATTACCTATTAATTAACGCTTATTACGGATGGTTACTATAAAGTGCTTCCAGAAAGAGTCCCAAAATTCTACAGTATACGTTGTATGAAAGTTACTTGGATTGCTTGGTTAGTATTTAAGTGATCAAAATACATGAAATGCAGAGACAACAAAATGTGCCAAATATTGATTTTATTTAAAGAATATTTTCATCAAAACAGAAAACTGCAAAAACTGCAAAATACCCAATGTTTATGACTCCAAATAATTTTAAAACAACTGTATATACAAGTACAGTATACCAGTGACACAGTATACTCTAGAAATACTTATATAATCAATACGTATATACACTCATATCAGGGGCCATGATATATCAACAAAGATTTATAGCTGAAATCAAACAATTCCATCTACCCGTACGGCTACAATAAATGATAAATGAGAGAAATTATAGTTTTAACTGTTGGAGAGAAAGAAAAGTTAAACATCCACACACAAGCATAACATTTTGCCAGGAAGAACACAGCAGTTTTCCTGTTTACACATCCTTTGACATAATTAGTTTTTAGCAAATAACAAGTAGCACATCAATTATACATGTTTACCAAAATGTATACCAAACACTTGTTCAGAACAATAATTGTGACATTTAAAATTCCTCATCTAATCTTCTGAATCCATAGAAATGTGAAGGGTGTCTTGAGTATTCTTTGAGTGACTGGTGCACCGTACATCTGAAAATACAAGAAAACACAAGTTAATGTTAACATACTGTACATGTACACCAGTGGCGGCTGGTGACTCAAAAAACTGAGGAGGATAGGAGGAAGAGAGGTGAACCGCCCATGGGCGCCGGGGGGCACTTTCCCTCAGTCAGTTATTATTTGAAATATCAGCTTTAAAATGAATTTACAGTATATATATACATATGAAAAACTGAATAACTCTTTCTTTAACTACATGCAGCATTTATTTATCATATCCATGATAAAATATTACAAATCAACAATAAAACATTGTAAGCAATAGTTGTAATGGATTCTCTAAAGAGAGAAAAGAATTGATATTGGTGAGGTGCTGGAGAGGTTAGGTGATATATGAAAAATGTTTTTGATTAGGGGACACTGAGGTGTGCTGGCTCTCAAACAGTTTTTGGGCAAATAGATTTGACAACTGGACAATGGAATACGTTGCACAGCAAATGCAGTATCCAACAGTTCGCTCATGGCTAGCTAGCAATGATACAGCTATGGGATTAGCTAATTTGGGTTGCTGTCAAAGCTACCACTCTTATGTTGCTATAACCTACAATTATCAGAACAATATGAACATTCAGTTGAAAGTTTTCCATCCACCCATCCATCACTGGATGAGGAATAAGCACCGCAAAGTGATCAATTCTCACGCAAGCAGGAGCCAGGCTGTGGATTTCTCCGATCCGGTGTTGCGACCTAGTCTCTAGAAATGTTTTGGACGAGTTGCCAACAGTTTGCGCCTCCAGCCAATCTGTGCGCCTGCCTATGCCGTAGCCTGACGTGCACCTCGTAGCTAACGTTACCGGATATAGCCAGCCAGTGGAACTGTCGTGTTCAGACGGCTCTAGCTCAAAAAGTATTTGTCAGCTTAGATATTTAGATGGCTAGAATCAAGACAAATAGACGAACAGTTTGATGTACAATATGTCCCATAATACTTTCGGATGTATTATATTACGGAGCTACGAACACACAAAAAGTCTCCATTGGCATAGGGAAGAGAAACAGACATCAACGCCGACTCAATCGAGGCTAGCCTCCCTTCCATAGATATCTATGGGTCCTCCAGCTGCATGTTATAGATGTCACTGTTGGAGCTTTAGAATTTCAATAATGGGTTTTTATCCATAGGGAAAACCTGCTTTATGAACAAAACTGAGATAATATTAATTATGAATAAATAAATTCATATATTTATATTTTAATCCCTCTCTTCTCTCCAAAAACTGAGTAGGACTGTCCTCCCCTGCCTCTATGGACGAGCCTCCACTGATGTACACATTCTGCTCTGAGGTAGGAATGTCCTATGCAGAAAAACAAAACATTCTTAGACCTCCTCATGAGAATATTCATGCTTTATAATGTGTTGCTCTCTACATAGCACAGTGATTACAGTGTGTAGTGATAATGTGATAGCTGCAGTTAAGCGTTTATAAGTCTTTGCACTTTTAGTCTGAGACTCATGGGAGCAAGCTTTCACTTCAGCAGTGTGCACTGTGTTGATTTAGAGGCAGAGCCAATGGGCAATAAGGCATGACAGAATACATACTCACTCTAGCTCATCCACACACGAAAAGTCATCAGCACATTGAAAACGATGGTCTTCACAAACAGGATTCTGAGGCCCAGAACGGTCAGGAACAGGAATCGGGTCTTTTCGTCTGGAAACAGACAAATTACATTTCTAAATACTTTTCAGGCAAGATATAACGATATCACATATAAAGTAAAAATTGTCCAATACATACCTAGCTCAAGTCCATCCGCATCACATGTGTCTGATCCATCTTCTGCAAAATGTACAAAAATGTGTTAGGTAATGTAGGTTGTTCTAGGAATGTTGTAAGTTGTTACTGCATGATGTGGAATTGTGGTAGTGGTTATATCAATGCAGACATTTACCATTCGGACATTGTTGATTGAGGGCTACTTGGCTGTAGTATTTGTCACCCTGCATTCTGGTGGGCTCTTCTCCCTTCAATGTATCATTGTACTTGCTGAAGTCTGTCGCCAGGCAAGCTGTAGTATTATCAGCACCCGTCAGTGTGAAGTAAGATGGTTTGTATTCCTTCCCTGTAAAACAGAAAAGAGTCTTAAGGTCAGGTCGGTGGGACTAACTATATCATCTGTAATACAACTGTAAATCAGTTCTGCAAATCAAGGTCATTTGTTGGGGGGCTGATATATTTTTGGCTGGGCTCTATAATCTGGTGTTTCAGTCTGCACCATTCAAAATGTTACCTCTGAATGATGGTTACAGTATAGCTACAGTATGAACATCCCTCTGGATGGTTACGGTATATCTAGTATTAACATCCCATCTACGATAGCAGTCCAGCTAGAATATTGTATTTGTTAATTGTCAGTGTTATTGTCAAATTAGCTTAATATATCACTAAACACTAATTCAGTTGTGTCTGTTTTTGTAGCTATTGTTGATTTCCTTTAACAAGTTAAATTCTTGTTCAGTCACACCATGGTTGATGTTACTATTAAAACAATGATTTTCTTTCAGAAAAAGATACTCTGGACTTCCGATGACAACTGTGGCTCAGGTTCATGGCTCTTGTATAGACGAAACATTCTTGCAATGATTTCGATTTCTAAATGTTAGCTTTCATGACGGAATAGCTAATAGCTACTGTAGTAATAACGAGTCTGAGTATAAAGTACCTTATTTTAATCATTATTTCAAGGGTATTAGAAACAAATCTATGGGCTAATTGCCATTAAATCACAAGTAGCCAAACACATCTTAGGTTCTTTGCTTTTTGAAAAGGTGAAATGAGGTGAAAGGTGAAAGTGTTATCCCTTTACTAAAGATAGGCCTGACTCCAGTGGTCACACAGACATAGATCACTCCACACATACCATTTTGTTACACATCTAATTCTATCCAGTAGTAGTTCTAAAGTAGAAGTTTTGTTAACGGACTGTATACTCTATAATAACTATAATTTCTGAAATGTAGATTATTGAAATGTATTGTCTAATCGTCCATAACCACCAGGCATTTTGGGCCTCGTGAAAAAGATATTCCACTGGGCCCCTTACAATATACAGTATATATTGATCAGTGGCAGCTAGTTAAGAGTACATTAAAATGTATGCATGGATCAAGTATTAATCAAAAGGTTATAGTTTTAAACTTACTTGGCAGTACAACAACTATTGTTTCAGATCCAAATATGAGTTTGTTGTAGTTGTTATTCACACATCCAAATCGCTGGTTGCAAAAACAACTCAACAATTGAAAGAGGTAAATCGATATGCTTAGCCACATAAAAGCTAGTCAACTACTTATCTTAGCAATATCTTTTTGGCAAACTAAAGCAATAGAAAAGTGAATCTTACATTTGAATGCATCTTTAACTAACACTTATAATTGGCAGGAACATATAGCAACTCACTTGTTACAATGTTCAATTTGGTTCCATCTCCAAAAAAGAGTTTTCTTACTCCCTGCACTGTCACACAATGTGCTGGCGTAGCACAATTACTACTAGATCAAGTTTTACTTATCTGAGTTGCAATTGATTGTGGGTTTTTGGTTGTGATTAGTTACAAATATTTTAAGTATTTTTTGTACAGTAATTCCACAATACAGAACCCATTTGGCTTACTTAGTGTACAGAGTTGCACTTTATGATCGTGTGATTATTGTACAGGTATGTGTATTCTCTGTGCCTCTGTGAAATTTTAGGTCATCAGGTTTCTTGTACTAAAACTGTAGTATATTACTGCTGGGCCCAATTTGTTCCATGTACTGTAATGGAATTTCTGTTATTTTTTTCAACAGACACCTTTTACAACATTTCTTCATATTCAAAATGTAGTTGGTTACATTAAGAGATTATATTTTATAAGAGTTTGTTGTTTTCATGAGGGGTGAGAGGAGCATACTGTATCAAAGATAGCCTTTGTGAATTCCATACTTACTTGGTAGGACAACAACTTTTATTCCCGCTCCGAATACGATTTTGATGTTGCTATTCACACAGTAGTATGCCTGGTTGTAAAAACAACCCAGTTGTGGTACTCAAAAATAAACCAGATTGGCCCCTGGTGAAGCTATCATTTCTTCTTGGATTAGATTCAATGCAATGTTTAATTAATTAAGTAATGAATGTATATTTATAATATCCAGGGGCATTTTGGGCACCATGAAAAATATATTCCACTAGGCCCCTTATACTGTATATTGATCAGTGGCGGCTGGTTAAGAGTAAATTAAAAGGTATGTATGGATCAAGTATTAATCTAAAAGTAATCGTTTTAAACTTACTTGGCAGCACAACTTTTGTTCCAGATCCAAATATGAGTTTGTTATAGTTATTCACACAACCATATCTCTGGTTGCAAAACATCTTAACAATTGAAAGAGATAAATGAATATGCTTGGCCATGTAAACGCTGATCAATGACTTAAAGCAATGACTTAAAGCAATATATTTTTGGCAAGCCTACAGAAGTATAACCAAAGCAGTAGAAAAGTGAACGTAACATTTGAACACAACTTTATCATTTATCAATGCCTGCAACAATGGCCTTAGGGATATTTGCACAAAATTGGCAGTAAAATATAGCAACTCACTTGTTTCAATGTTCAATTTGGTTCCAGCTCCAAAAAGGAGTTTGTTTACTACCTTCCCTGTCATACAATGCAATGGTGTAGTACAATTACTATGGGATCAAGTTTTACTAATTGGAATGGTCTAGTTGCAATTGATTGTGATTTGTTACATATATTTTTAGTGTTTTTTATACAGTAATCCCACAGTACAGAACCAATTTGATTTACTGACCAAGTTGCACTAATGATTGTGAGATTATTGTATGTGAATTGTGAATATGTTTGTTTTCTTTAGGATTTAAATGTGAGTGTTTAGCTGATAATCTGTACTGTATCAAAGATATGTTAATTTTGTACTGACTTGGCAGGACAACAACTTTTATTCCCTATCTTAATACGATTTTGATGTTATTATTCACACAATAATATGCCCGGTTGCAAAAACCCAGCAATGGTACAAAAATTTGACTCCCCAGATTAAGCTATACATTCTTAATTTAGATTCAATTAGGATTATATTTTCAATACAGTACAGTACATCTGGATTATATGGTAATGTATTTAGCCTTTGCAACATTTGGGGGGGAAAGTATCAACCAAGTATTACAAGTAAAAAATATGACTTATATTTACACTTTCACTGTTATAAATTATTGACTTACTTGGATGCACAACTAGTTGAATGCCATCACCAAGCATTATATTGACCCCACTAATCACACAGACATTGAGCTCATAACAAAAACAACCAACAGATGTGCAACTGTTGACTATCATTATTTCTTTGGGTGTGTATGTTACTCATCTTAAAGAAATATGTTTCATAAGGAGATACAATCAATACTGATAAATGCCATGTAATCATTGACCACTCTGTTAATTACGAAACAAAACATTTCAATCTGATCCTACAGTACCAAGTTTTATACTGTATCTCATCTAAGTATTGGCTATCAGATTGGAACTGTGCTAGCATGTACTGTAACAATACAGACCAGTCGCCAAAGAAGATGAGCATTTGAGAATTATAAGAGAAACAAAAAAGGATAATATAACTGATCAAACATCAACCTTTTTAGGGAACTTTGTGGGAAGAAAGTGTAGGGTAACACTTTACAATAAGGGTACATTAATAAGCATTAGTTAATGCATTATTAAGCATTAAGTAACAGTTAACTAATGTCTCTATTAACCATTTACTAATGTTATTTATGTTAACTAAGGTTAACTCACCTAACCCTAACCCTAACCTTAACTAATGTATTAATTAACATTAGTAACCTAACCCATAAGCATTAGTTAACAGTTAACTAATGTTTTTTGTGACCCTTATTGTAAAATGTGACCAAGTGTAGTAACTCACTTGTTTTGATGTTTAATTTGGTCCAAGCACCAAATAAGACTTTGTTACTTCCTGACCACAATGTGTTGTGTTGCACAATAACTAATGGTTCAGGATTAAACATTTTTATTTCTTTATTGAGATTCATAGGATATTAAATATCTAAAGATGGTGAAAATGTGATCTTGAATGTTTATGTAAGGTACTTATGCAGGGAATTGCCCCTTTGTCAAGTGTTAAGATATCGTATAAACACTACCAAATATTGCCGTACAGTTGCATATAGTTGCTATTCCTGTTATTATTGGATAAGTGTCATAGGTCTGGATACCATATGTACAGGAACCATATGCTATATACATTTTTTTTATATTATTAAATTACGGAAAATAATTAACTTTCCACAATATTCTAATTTTCTGATATACATCTGTATATGTTTTGTTAAGTAATGGTATACAGGTTTAGTACTTACTTGATTGGACAACTACTTTTATTCCAGATCCAAATATGACTTTGACATTGTTATTCACACAACAATATGTGTAACAGCAAAAACTACCTGTCATTGCTAAGTGCAATTCCTAGTTATAAGATAACACCAGATTAAACTGATTATGTATTACATTATTAGTTACAAATATTGCATTTACTACATCGTCTTAATAAATTCACATCTAGTTTCACATCTAATCGCTGAAGATTACAAATATCCAAATGCTCTAAGGTTAGCTAAATATATATTGTTAATCAAATGTGCATATTTACCTGTAATTTCCAGTTATATACTGTAATGTATGTAAAATATTAACTCAATTGTACATATATATAATTGAATGCCATTGCCAAATGTTATTTTGACACAGACATGGGGTTCATAACAAAGTCAGGAAACTCTACTTTAGCATAGCTGCTGACTAAATATTTTATTAATGTTTTCAACTGTACTTTAGCATAGCTGCTGACTAAATGTTTTATTAATGTTTTCAACTGTACTTTAGCATAGCTGCTGACTAAATGTTTTATTTCAAAAGCTACAGTATTTCACCCTCTCTGTAAGTAATATACTGTAATTGTTAATATTCAGATCGAGTTTAACATTCAGGATCAATTCATATTAAATAAATTAGTCCATATTCTCATTTTGCTACTCGGATAATACACTTAGTACACTCATACAATTTGGAGAGTGTCCAGTATATTAATGAGCAAATATAATCATTACATTGTGTTCAGGACCTGTGTTTGTCCTGGACCAATGCACAAGACCCAGAACCATTACATTGGAAGCTGAGACACAGAGCAAGACTGATTCCCAGGACCCAGACCACATCTCGAGTGGTCTCAAGACAAAGATTGCAAGATCAATACTCCATTTCTGTTATAAAGATTACAAGTACCCACTTCAAATATGTTAACTGTACACATCAAACATCTGCAATATTTAGTAAGTACTGTATTTAAAGTCTTCTGCTGCAAGTTTAGGAATTAGTAATTGCAACTATATACAACAGAAACCACAATAGAGATCACTTGTTAGTGCATTTAGTTAAATATGTGTTACAAACGATTTTGTAAAATGTATTAATGTTAACCAATATTTGGGTGATGTAAGAGGAATAATGTTCGATTGATTTGTAGTATTCCTCACACATTTAAAGACAAATCATCCTATTGTTGAGAAGTTTAAAAAAAAAAAATGTTTTAATTGTTTCTGTTAAGAGATACTCCACTTTATTTGAAATCTACTTACTTGTCTCAATGGTCAGTTTAGTTCCTGCTTCTAAGATGTATTCTTCTATTGACTTACTTGATTGCATGATTAGCTGTGTTCCAGTTCCAAACAAAATCTTATATCCATCATTCACACAGACATTAACAGCAAAACAAAAACCTGACCAACTATCTGATTCAAAAAAAAAAAATTCCCTTTTTCGTTGTGCCAATATATTATCACGTACGTTATTAAGTCATGGTATTAAGCGATTTTACCTGCCTGAACAATCATTTTGGTCCCAACTCCTAAGTAGATTTTGTTCCTTCCATCATTCACACAGTAAAACAGCATGGGTGAAATAACATGACTCCTTTGAGCCATGTAAGCCTCTCTATATCATATGGTTCGTCTGAATCTTATTTTACATTATTACATTAGTAATATCACTACATTATAATATGATACATCAACTCAGACAGGAAAAAAAGATTTTTGGTTGCTCAATGGTAAACAATACAGGCGTTTTAGAGGACCCTTATAGATGGTCTGTACTGTAGACGGTCACTTAGCTATCAATAAACATTCTACAGTTATCCACTAGCCGATCCCTAACCCTAAAGCCAGTTGTTCCGTATAAACAGTTTTAAATATTTGTTGAAATTTTCTATAGTTGTTGAGCATTTACAGGGCAATTCAAAATAACGAAGTGTGACCGACCATAGGGAATGTAATGTACAGTATCAGTCAATCGGAGGATCCAATATTTTAGATTACCAAGCATAAAATGCATTTACAGTATGTGAGGATTAGTTGACTCACGTGAATGGACATGTAATTTTGTCCCCGTTCCAAATATCTTCTTATATCCAACATTCACACAGACATTGTTCCCATACCAAAAACCTATTGATCTATGCAGTTGAACTATCCATAGTGATTTGGGTTACATGTCTGTTACGTACATATTAGTTTGGAAAAATTATTGATGTTAAATAACTAACATTTTAAGGTTTATGAGGAATCATTCTGAGTTATGAGTTTGTGTGGCATTTCGCATACACCTCAAGACCTAAGTAATCCTGCTGTTAAGAAGTGTGGAAAAAATAAAAGGTTTATTGTAAAAGAGATGTATGCTTCACTTAATTTGAAATCTACTCACTTGTCTCAATGGTCAGTTTAGTTCCTGCTCCAAAGATGACTTTACTGTTAGCATTCACACAATGCATATGTGCTGAGCAATAACGTTTTCCTCTGAGCAAATGCATCTTTTGACTGGAGTCACAAATGAAATTTTAGGTCTAAATATCAAAGTCTAGTGTATATACTGTTTGACATGAGTGTTTTAGTGTTTTGATTTTAGCTATTCATTTTATGAATATCTGTTGTGCTTTGTAGAATGTCTTGAGACAAATGGGCATTTGAGTAGCAAATCTTGAGTAGCACACTTCACATTACAGTGCTGGTATTACATATGACAAAAATACTTGTACTAATACTGGCACATTTAAGTGCAGTGTAACAAGTAATTTATCTTGATAACACTGTATTCACGCTTAGTATTCAGACTTTACAATTATCCTGTTGTTGAGAAGTTAGAAAAAAATGAATGTTTTATTGTTTCTGTTAAAAGAGATGTATACTCCACTTTATTTGAAATCGACTTACTTGTCTCAATGGTCAGTTTAGTTCCTGCTCCAAAGATGATTTTCCTGTTGTTAGTATTCACACAATGCATAACTGCTGGACAATAACCTTTTTCTGAGTGAATAATGTGTTCTTTGACTGTTGCAGCCACAATTGAAATTGTAGGTCTGAATTAATTCTAAAGTCATTACTGTATACTGTATTACATGAGTGTTTTATTTTTAGGAATTAGTCATTGCAACTATGTTCCTTGCATGGATTCCCAAGACCCAAACCACATCTCGAGTGGTCTCAAGACAAAGACTTCAAGATCAATACTCCATTTCTGTTATAAAGATTACAAGTATCCACTTCAAATATGTTAACTGTACACATCAAACATCTGCAGTACTTAGTAAGTACTGTATTTAAAGTCTTCTGCTGCAGGTTTAGGAATTAGTCATTGCAACTATATTCCCTGCATCTATTCTTAATTGAGTTACCTATATAAAATGTTAAATATTAATAATAATTATAAGCCTTCAGTAATTTCACAAAATCTATTGACTTACTTGATTGCATGATTAGCTGTGTTCCAGTTCCAAACAAAATCTTATATCCATCATTCACACAGACATTAACCGCAAAACAAAAACCTGACCACCTATCAGATTCTAAAAAATGTTATTCCCTTTTTCGTTGTGCCAATATATTATCACATATGTTATTAAGTCATGGAATTAAGCGATTTTACCTGCCTGAACAATAATTTTGGTCCCAACTCCTAAGTAGATTTTGTTCCTTCCATCATTCACACAGTAAAACAGCATGGGTGAAATAACATGACTCCTTTGAGCCATGTAAGCCTCTCTATATCATATGGTTGGTCTGAATCTTATTTTACATTATTATATTAGTAATATCACTACATTATAATATGATACATCAACTCAGACAGGAAAAAAAGATTTTTGGTTGCTCAATGGTAAACAATACGGGCGTTTGAGAGGACCCTTATAGATGGTCTGTAATGTAGATGGTCACTTAGCTATCAATTAACATTCTACAGTTATCCACTAGCCCATCCCTAACCCTAAAGCCAGTTGTTCCATATAAACAGTTTTAAATATTTGTTGAAATTTGCTATAGTTGTTGAGCATTTACAGGGCAATTCAAAATAACGAAGTGTGACCGACCATAGGGAATGTAATGTACAGTATCAGTCAATCGGAGGATCCAATCATTTAGATTACCAAGCATAAAACGCATTTACAGTATGTGAGGATTAGTTGACTCACGTGAATGGACATGTAATTTTGTCCCCGTTCCAAATATCATCTTATATCCAACATTCACACAGACATTGGTCCCATACCAAAAACCTATTGATCTATGCAGTTGAACTATCCATAGTGATTTGGGTTACATGTCGGTTACGTACATATTAGTTTGGAAAAATTATTGATGTTAAATAACTAACATTTTAAGGTTTATGAGGAATCATTCTGAGTTATGAGTTTGTGTGGCATTTCGCATACACCTCAAGACCTAAGTAATCCTGCTGTTAAGAAGTCTGGAAAAAATAAAAGGTTTATTGTAAAAGAGATGTATGCTTCACTTAATTTGAAATCTACTCACTTGTCTCAATGGTCAGTTTAGTTCCTGCTCCAAAGATGACTTTACTGTTAGCATTCACACAATGCATATGTGCTGAGCAATAACGTTTTCCTCTGAGCAAATGCATCTTTTGACTGGAGTCACAATTGAAATTTTAGGTCTAAATATCAAAGTCTAGTGTATATACTGTTTGACATGAGTGTTTTAGTGTTTTGATTTAAGCTATTCATTTTATGAATATCTGTTGTGCTTTGTAGAATGTCTTGAGACAAATGGGCATTTGAGTAGCAAATCTTGAGTAGCACACTTCACATTACAGTGCTGGTATTACATATGACAAAAATACTTGTACTAATACTGGCACATTTAAGTGCAGTGTAACAAGTAATTTATCTTGATAACACTGTATTCACGCTTAGTATTCAGACTTTACAATTATCCTATTGTTGAGAAGTTAAAAAAAAATGTTTTATTGTTTCTGTAAAAAGAGATCTACTCACTTGTTTCAATGGTCAGCTTAGTTCCTGCTCCAAAGATTACTTTCCGGTTAGTATTCACACAATGCATAACTGCTGAACAATAACCTTTTTCTGAGTGAATAATGTGTTCTTTGACTGTTGCAGTCACAATTGAAATTGTAGGTCTAAATTAATTCTAAAGTCATTACTGTATACTGTATTACATGAGTGTTTTAGTTTTGAGGAATTAGTCATTGCAACTATGTTCCTTGCATATATTCTTAATTGAGCTACCTATATAAAATGTAAAACATTAATAATAGTTATAAGCCTTCAGTAATTTCACAAAATCTACCGCAAAGCAAAAACCTTGACCAACTATCTGATTCGAAAAATGTTATTCCCTCTTTCATTGTGTCAATATATTATCACACATGTTATAGAATTATGTGATTTTACCTGGCTGAACAATAATTTTGGTCCCAACTCAAAAGTAGATTTTGTTCCTTCCATCATTCACACAGTAAAACAGCATGGGTGAAATACCATGACTCCTTTGAGCCATGTAAGCCTCTCTATGTCATATGGTTCGTCTGAATCTTATTTTACATTATTATATTAGTAATATCACTACATTATCATATGATACATCAACTCAGACAGGAGAAAAATAATATTGGTTGCAATAAGGGCGTTTGAGAGGACCCTTATAGGTGGTCTGTAGATGGTCACTTGGCTATCAATAAACATTCTACAGTTATCCACTAACCCATGCACTCATCAATATATTATTTTGGTGTTTTGTTCTTGAAACTAGGTGTTTGTCAAACATTTAAATATTGTTTTTAAGGATATGTGAACTTTTACATTACACATTTGACTTAATAAGGTTACTAGTTTGTTTTTTGTTAACTATTTACTACAGGGTTAACAATTTATTAGTTTCAAGAGCTGTGTATAAGCATTGATTATCAGTAAATTCTTCATTAAGCCAACATGACATCCCTATAAATTGTACTTAGATTTAAGTTTGAATGCATGAGGTTATTAGTGAGTGAAAGATCCTTACTAGATTGTACAGACAGTTTTATTCCACTTCCAAAAATGAGTCTTCGGATCCCATCATTCACAGTGATATGGGGTACAACAGAAACCACTATAGAGACCACTTGTTAGTGCATTTAGTTAAATATGTGTTACATATGATTTTTGTAAAATGCCTTAATGTTAACCAATATTTTAAGATGTGAGAGAAATAATGTTCAATTTTGTAGTATTTCTCATACATTTAAAGATAAATCATCCTATTGTTGAGAAGTTTGAAAAAAAAAGTTTTATTGTTTCGGTTAAAAGAGATGTATACTCCACTTTATTTTAAATCTACTTACTTGTATCAATGGTCAGTTTAGTTGCTGCTCCAAATATGAGTTTCCAGTTGTTAGCATTCACACAATGCATAACTGCTGAACAATAACCTTTTTGAATAATGTGTTCTTTGACTGTTACAGTCACAATTAAAATTGTAGGTCTAAATTAATTCTAAAGACATAAGTGTATACTGTTTGACATGAGTGTTTTAGTTTTGATTTTAACATTTGTATTAATAACTAGTATGATGCACTTAAAGAATGTCTTGAGATTGGGGATATTTGAGCAGCAAACCTGAGTAGAGGTCACACTTCACATCACAGTGGTGGCATTACATATGACAGTGGTACTAGTACTAATACTGGCATATTTAAGTGCAGTATAACAAGTAATTTATTTTGATTACACTGTTTTTACACTTTACTTGGGGTTGTGCTTAGGATTGTTAATGATTGAAGAATGTTTGTAAGGATAAGGTATTCCTATACAGTACATCTTAGCAATGTACTGCTTACTGTACATTTATAGTAACAAAGTATGCAAATTACATAAAAGTTATATGGAGGTCATGTGTGGCTATAATTAAAGAGGTTCAATTTTATGAAACAGACATGTCACCATGTCCCATTAATCATACATTATGTGCAGCCAATCCCAAAACAAGAAGACCTTTAGACAGTAGACAGTTATTTACTTTTATGTGCACTTTCTTTTACATAATCAATATACTTACTGGAATATACAGTCATCTTTGTGCCATGTCCAAATACAAGCTTGTTTATGCCAGAAGTCACACAGTATCACAGCTCGTATCAATTACTGATACAAGGTTTTTGATCCTGTTCTGCATTGTAACTGGTAAAAGCAAATTGTTACTGGTTAAATTTGTTAGTGACTAAACAGTTAATACACTAACTTAGTTTTCTTATTAAGTGCATATTTAAGTGTGTTCTTAGTGAAATAAACTATATCATGTTTCATAAGGTTTGTGTGCAATATGTTAAGGTAACCAAGCTGCTGTGAAAAGCTTTCACAATCTATTTTTTGATATCGATTTTGATATTGTAATGCCCATTAATAATCATCAAAAATATCCCCTATTTCAACTCACTGAGGCAGTTTCTTTACATTACAATTTAGTCCTGGAATGAATTGAACTCAATAGAAACTGTAGAGAATTATTTATATCAAGGACAATGCTTATCTGGCTCATTAATTACTACTCACTGGTTTCAATTAGCAGTTTAGTTCCTGTTCCCAAGATGAGCATCCTCTGTCCAGAGTCAGTCACACATTGCATGGGTCTTTATCAAAAACAAATTGGCTGCAGCAGGCAACAACTGTGAATTGTATCAATTCCTGAATTGTTTAAGGTTGCATTCATCATTCGGTGTAAATTTATCAACATAGTTACACAACTTAGTTTAATCTAATCTTAGATTAATCAAATATTTAACTTAATGCCATCATACATTTTTTTCAAATGCTGTTTGTCAAGGTGAGTAATTGTATTAGATTGGTAATTTTCAAGTAGTTTTCTTTCAGTTGATGAATGCAAAGTTTTTCAAATGTTGATGACTTACTTGTCTCAATAAATAGTGTAGTTCCACTGCCAAAGATGAGCTTTTCTGCTACAACTTTCACACACTGAAAACTGTCCATGCAAAAACAACTGCAGAGTATTATGAGACACAATGAAGAGTCACACAACAAGATCCTACTTTACACAAACATCATCCTCTTTTTTAAATTAGAGCTTGAAAATGTACTGTTTCATGAACAGTTGATCAGTCCTTTTGTTTGATCTGATTGATCATATTTCCAATTAGATAGCTTATGACGTTTTATCTAAAGGCAATCATATGACCCCTCTATCTTTACTTGCTGGACCAGAGACAGGGGGGTTGAAACTGGGCACTTTCAATGCTACAGTAAGTACTCTGAAGTTACTCAGCGATACTCACTGATATCAATAGCTTGTTTGGTCCCTTCTCCAAATATTACAGTCCAGCCTCCTGCTGATGTAGTCACACAATGCATCTTTCCTGAATATTAATTACATACACTTTTTCCAGATACAAGACCAAGCAAGATCAGATCATAATTATTAGTATAAATTGACAATTTACAATAGATGTTCAATACGTGCAATACGTGTTCCTCACCTATCATGCTAGCATCACTATCTACTCTACATGCTAGCATCACTACTCATAACTGCATGGATAAAGATACTAATCCGTTAAATAATAATAAATGTTCAAGTTCTTTTAAAAAATATGTTGAATATTATGTTGAACAACTGTGTTTAATCTACAGTAATTCAAATAGCATTTTAACTTACTTGAGTCAATAGTTAGTTTTATTCCTTGGCCAAATATGATCTTGTCGCTGTATGACACAATGCTTGATACCTTGGCAATTACTCATGGAAGACTAACTTTACTGACCTCTCAACAACAGATGTAGGTTTACCTATTTGATAGCACTCAATATTGATTTTTAGTACTTTTGGAATTTACTTAACATATTACTATTGTAAAGTTTTGTTTGAAACAAAAAGGGTCTTGCTTTAGATGAAGAGCCGCTTATAAAGACTTCATTACACGTGTATATAGCCTCAATAAGAAACAAATGTGTGACAAAGCATCTACCGTATAACCATAAGGGTTCATAACTCTTTTCAATGCAATGACATTGCATATTGATGTTTGTTACATGACAAATGAAAAATGTAACTTACTGGATTCAATATGTAATTGTGTGCCTTTCCCAAAGATAATCTTGCGACGACTTCCAACAGTCACACAATATGAATCCACTCTACATAAACTGTCCTGCAAATTTGAGTCTGCTCATAGAACTAAACTAGAAATAATGAATATATAGACAGATCCTGGATCAAGTAACAGCTATGAAATGCAATAATTACCAATTATCACATTTTTAATTATTAATACATTTTGGATTTAATGCACTTAAGTCAACTGTTAACCTTGTTCAAGTTGCAAAGATAATTGTGATGCCATCCGCATTCACAAAGCATGGACCCATGTACTGTATTAAACCTCTTGTCTATTGTGTTTGTTTGATCACATTTCCAACAAGCTAACATCACTCCTTATTAATAAGAAAAATCCTAAGAAGCAATATATCTTTCCTTGACGAACCAGAGACACAAGGGTTAGATCCTTGACACTGAATGCTACATGTAATGCTCTTAAGTTGAATTATGGATGTACTGCAATACTCACTGGATTTAACAACGAGCTTGTTCCCTTTTCCAAATATTATTTTCCAGCCTCCTGCTGATCCAGTCACACAATAGATCTGCCTTGAACAATAACCTACATGAGTTCTTTCCTGACACACAACCAGGCTACATGAGCCCTTTCCTGATACACAGCCAAGCCACTTCTTAGTGATAAGCAAAATGTACACAATTTATGATAGAACTATAAGTTCCATCCCCATCATGGTATGATTATCTATTTTTTATCCGAAATGGAAGATCTTGGATAAAGCCATGCTAAGCCATACCAAAAATGTATGTTTCGAAGATGTTTAAATTTGTTGAATATCATGTTGAACAATTACAATTCATCTAATTGCATCTGAACTTACTTGAGTCAATGGTCAGTTTTATTCCTTGGCCAAATATGATCTTGTTGCCATATGACACACAGTGTTAGGCCCCTTGGCAATTACTCATGCAGGACGTTAACACTGCAGACATCACAGGACTCATTTGATAATACTTGCTAATGCTAATACTCTTTTAAAACAATTATATCATCACATATACAGAGAGCACTTAAAGCTCATTAATAAGTGGACACTGTGGTTGGCCATTTAATGAAATGGCGACCTACTTCAAAATAAAACTGTTTATAATTGATTCATGAACTATAAGGCCAAATCAACATTTCAAATCAAGCTACCAATATAATTCAAATGAAGCTGAAGTTAGCAAAGTGATCATTTGTGTTATATCTATATACCTTGGGACAGTATTTTTAGAGACAATTGGGAATATCACATTTGTCAGTCACTTAGTTATCAGAAACAACTAGTTTTGGCTACTATGACATTTGTGGAAAGTGTACAATAAGTCACCATGTTACCTTATATTGAATGAAATGAAAATAGGATCAAGTGAACTTACTTAAATCAACTATCAACTTTGTGCCAGTCCCAAAGATGATTTTGGTGAGTCCACCAGCAGTCACACAACATGAAGCCACATTGCGTAAACCTCCTAGTATACTAATACTAGCTCACTAAAATAACTGTTGCATTTTGCATCCAATTCATCTTCTTTTAGTTGTTATTGGTAGAAGGATTCTATTATGAACTCCAGTGATCATATTAAGTTATTTCCAGATTAGATGTTTTGACATCTCTTTACAATCACATTTCTAATATTTATATTTCAATTCTATAGCCAAATTAAAATGCTTGCGCCTTTGTCAAAGATAATCTTGAAACCATAGTAGTCCCACAGTGTCAATTCACACTACATTATCTAAGTAGAGTCTATGATAATATAATCTTGGGTTCATATTGACCAAACCAGCACGATATCACGCAGAAGTCATTAACCAACATGAAATGGATACTTTTTAACATGAGCCATGTAAAAATACATGATTCAGTCAGTACAATTAGAGGATTGAGAAAAACACTTTGATATTGAAGGATTTGTTTGAAATTAAAATATGGAACCAACATGTTCCATACATTTTCATAGATGTTGGATTAAATTAACTTACTTGAGTCAACTTTTAACTTCATTCCAGTCCCAAAGATGATTTTGCCTATGCCCCCTATGCCCCCCACCAGAATCCACACAACATGAATCCACATGACCTAAACTCACTGCACAGTAAGAGTGGTTTTCATCTTCTAATTAGGGGGAAATTACTTCACTGAGAAACTGAATGGGCCATTAAACAACAGAAAAGTAAATGAATGGTATCATAGATTGTTGATAACAGAGCTGACTGAAATTGTTATTTTGTTAATTTATTCTTATTCCTTTTAACCTGGCCCATTTGTTTTTGGTGAGAGTTGTATATAACAATGTCCATGATCATGATGCCTAGGCCATGTCAATATTAACAATGGATTTTCTTCGCTATTTATTATTATAGTAATTGATAATCCATGTATTAATCAGTGCATGGGAAATAGTTGGAGCATTAAAATGGTTTAACTTACTGGATTCAACAAGCAATCTTGTGCCTGATCCAAAAATAAGCTTGCCATGAGATCCAGTCGTCACACAACATGAATCCACAGACCATAAACTGTATATTGGCAGAATGATTCTATTATCAATCTCAGTGATTATATAAATTATTTTAAGTTATTATTTCCAGTTAAATTATTTGACACCTCTTTCACAATCATGGTTTCAAATAATAGTTGCATTTCAATTCTATAGCAACATTTAAATACTTTTTAGAAAAAATCAACTTACTGGATTCAACATGTAATCTTGTGCCTTTCCCAAAGATAATCTTGAAACCCCCAGTAGTCACACAGTGTCAATCCATACTACATTATTTGAGTAGGGTCTATGATAATAGTCTTGGGTTCAGATTGAACAAACCAGCACAATATCTACAGAAGGAGTCATAAACCAACATAAACATACATTTAAACATAAATCTAAGTCTTGTAAAAATAAATGATTGGGTCAGTACGATTAGAAAAAGATCTGATATTCAAGGCTTTGTTTGAAATTAAAATATGGAACCAGCATGTTCTATACATTTTCATAAAGGTTGGATTAAATTAACTTACTTGAGTCAACTTTTAACTTCATGCCAGTCCCAAAGATGATTTTGCCTATGCCCCCACCAATCTTCACACAACATGAATCCACATGACCTAAACTCACTGCACAGTAAGAGTGGTTTTCATCTTCTAATTAGGGGGCAATTACTTCACTGAGAAACTGAATGGGCCATTCAACGACAGAAAAGTAAATTAATGGTATTATAGATTGTTGATAACCGAGCTGACTGAAATTGTTATTTTGTTAATTTATTCTTATTCCTTTTAACCTGGCCCATTTGTTTTTGGTGAGAGTTGTATATAACAATGTCCATGATCATGATGCCTAGGCCATGTCAATATTAACAATGGATTTTCTTGGCTATTGATTATTATAGTAATTAATAATCCATGTATTAATCAGTGTATGGGAAATAGTTGGAGCATTAAAATGGTTTAACTTACTGGATTCAACCAGCAATCTTGTGCCTGATCCAAAAATAAGCTTGCCATGAGATCCAGTCATCACACAACATGAATCCACAGACCATAAACTGTATATTGGCAGAATTATTCTATTATCAATCTCAGTGATTATATAAACTATTTTAAGTTATTATTTCCAGTTAAATTATTTGACACCTCTTTCACAATCATGGTTTCAAATAATAGTTGCATTTCAATTATATACCAACATTTAAATACTTTTTAGAAAAAATCAACTTACTGGATTCAACATGTAATCTTGTGCCTTTCCCAAAGATAATCTTGAAACCCCCAGTAGTCACACAGTGTCAATCCATACTACATTATTTGAGTAGGGTCTATGATAATAGTCTTGGGTTCAGATTGAACAAACCAGCACAATATCTACAGAAGGAGTCATAAACCAACATAAACATACATTTAAACATAAATCTAAGTCTTGTAAAAAATAAATGATTGGGTCAGTACGATTAGATAAAGGACTTAGAAAAAGATCTGCTATTCAAGGCTTTGTTTGAAATTAAAATATGGAACCAGCATGTTCCATACATTTTCATAGATGTTGGATTACATTAACTTACTTGAGTCAACTTTTAACTTCATGCCAGTCCCAAAGATGATTTTGCCTATGCCTCCACCAGTCTTCACACAACGTGAATCCACATAACCTAAACCCACTGCACAGTAAGAGTGGTTTTCAACTTCTAATTAGGGGGAAATTACATCACTGAGAAACTGAATGGGTCTTTCAACAACAGAAAAAGTAATGAATGGTATTATAGATTGTTGATATTCTTTTTTTATATATGCCAGAGTTGACTTTAGTTTTGTTAATTTGCTCTAATAAGGGAAAAATTACTTCACCAAGAAACTGAATGGAATTGAAAATTAAATTAATGGTATTAAAGATTGTTTTGATATTTTTAACAGAGTGAAATAATTGTTAGAAATTGTTATTTCATATGTTTGTTAATTTATTTGTATTCTTTTTAACCTGGCCCATTTGTTTTTTGTGAGTGTTGCATATAACAAAGACCATGATCATGATGCATAGGCCATGTCAATATTTACCATTTGTTATTGTCATATCTATTATATCTATTATCTATTATTATAGTAATTCATAAACCATGCCTGGTCTTAATCAGTGTATGATAAATAGTTTGAGCATCAAATAATTTTACTTACTGGATTCAACAAGCAATCTTGTGACTGTCCCAAAGATAAGACTTAACATGAATCCACAACACATTAACTGCATGATCTTACTGGCCATTAGTGTCAATCAACACAATAGGGCATGCTGTAATCATGATGACTTGCCATATCCAAATGTGACCTTGGGTCACTAGATTTATAGACTTGCAATTTATCAGAAACTGTCTAATTTTGGGTTGCTATGAAATAGATGCAAGGTGTTACTCACCATGATACCTGATATTAAATGAAAATAGGATGGAGTGAACTTACTTGAATCAACTATCAACTTTGTGCCAGTCCCAAAGATGATTTTGCTCTGTCCACCAGTAGTCACACAACATGAAGTCACATTGCATAAACTCCTATACTGTAATAGTAGCTAACTAAAATAATTGCTGCATTTCGCATCCAATTAGTTTTGTTTTAGATTACACTTACATAATGATTATATTGTCAATTTCACTGATTACTGTATAGCTAACTATTTAAGTTATTTCCAGGTAAATTATTTGACATCTCTTTCACATCTCACATTTTCGAATAATGTTAACATATTAGTTCTATGTCTGGATTTAAACGCTTGCTATGGCAAAATGTATAACTGAAGTTACTGGATTCAACATTTAATCTTATGCCTTTCCCAAAAATAATCGTGCAACTCCCAGCAGTCACACAGTATGAATCCATACTATATTATCTGAGTCTATGATAATATATTCTTGGATTGACCAAACCAGCACAATATCTTAATCAACATTGGTTACTTCTTCACATCCAAGCCATGTAAAAACACGCTTAAGTCAATATGATTAGATAGAGGATTAAGAAAAATGACTGATATTCTAGAATTTGAAATGACAATAGGGAACCAGCATTTTCCATACATTTGCATTGATTTAGGATTAAATGAACTTACTTGAGTAAACTATTAACTTTGTGCCAGTCCCAAAGATAATTTTGGTCACACCAGCATGAACCCACATTACATAAACCTGTATGGCAAGAGCTGTATTCATCTTCTAATAATTAGGAGATGAATATATATATTATGATCATCTGGCTACATGAATATGGTCATGTCAAAGTTGTTTTATGTTGATTACAACATACTCTTTTCAGCTAGTTTCCTAGACCCACACTAACATATTCTCAGGTCATGTCAACATTTAATTCATAGTCCATGGCTGATCTTAATCAGTGTACTGTATGGGAATTAGTTTGAGTATTAAAATGGTTGAACTTACTGGATTCAACAAGCAATTTTGTGCCTGTCCCAAAGATAAGCTTGTCATAACCAGTAGTCACACAACATGAATCCGTAGCACATAAACGGTGCTATACAAAGAGTTTGTATAGCAAAGCATTGCATGATCTTATTTGGCGTTAGTGTCAATCAACACAAAAGGGCATGTTGTAATCATGATCATTTCTGATCATGAACCTTGGGTCAGCAGGTTCATAGAGACAATTGGGACAGTCACACGTGTCACTTAGCTGTTGTAAATGTATTTTGGTTCTATGATATGGGTGTAAAGTAAGTCACCGTGTTACCTAATATTGAATGGAAATAGGATCAAGTGAACTTACTTGAATCAACTACCAACTTTGTTCCAGTCCCAAAGATGATTGTGCTATATCCAGCAGAAGTCACACAACATCAAACCACACTGCGTAAACCTCCTAGTATAATACTAGCTCACTAAAAGGAAGGCTGAAAACCATATTACTGTTTTTTTTTTTTTTTACATCTCAATGAAAGCCTGAGTCACAATACAAGCAAACTAATTTTTTTTTTTTTAAATCAAGCAATAAATTACATTGGAGCTGGGTATATATATCATGGTGACATGGTTATAATGAATAGTTTTCAAACTAAAGCCAACTTTTGATATAATACTTACTGGTTTCAATTATCAGTTTGGTTCCCTCTCCAGTAGCCTATATTTCAGTTATGGAAAATATCTATTCAAGAGTAATGATTCAGTTGACAAACAATGTACTGTAGTTCCAACTCCAAAACCTAGCTTGTGTTCCAGCATTCACAAAAGAAAAGCCTTAACAATAATGAATAGTTTCTTTCTTAATCAAGACATCTTGCTGCAATGCAAGATTGCATGCAATTCATCTAATTTAAGATGGCATTGGTTATTGTTAATTATGCTATTTCCAGTTAAATTCTTTGACACCACTTTCTACAAGGCATGTTTTCAAAAATAAACATTTCAATTCCATAACTGGATTTAAATGCTTGCCACAGCAAAATTTAAAATTCAACTTACTGGACTCAACATGTAATCTTGTGCCTTTCCCAAAGATAATCTTGTAACCCCCTCCAGTAGTCACACAGTATGAATACATGTTACATTATCTGAGTAGAGTCTGTGATGATATATTTTTGGATTTATATTGACCAAACCAGCTCATTATTTAGCAGTGGTCATTAATCAATATAAAATTAATTGATTATTTATAACATACAAGTCATTTTAATATACATGCTTCGGTCAGGACAAACGAAGTTTGAAGATATTCTAGGCTTTGTTTGAAATGAAGAAATGCTGTAGAACTAGCATTTTCCATACATTCGCATAGATTAAATTAATTTACTTGAGCTTGAGCTACTTCAACTATTAACTTTGTTGTCCCAAAGATGATCTTGGTGTTGCCACCGGTATTCACAAAACATGAACCCACATTACATAAACTTACTGTATAGCAAGAGCTGTATTGATATTATAATTAGGGGGGATTACTTCACTGAAAACAAGAACACAAATTATTAATGGTTCTATGAAGTTACACTTAAGTTTAGAAATTTCTCTCTTTTAGACATGGCCGATTTATCAAGTATTTCATATCAACCACCCAATAAAAACAGAGTATAATAAACTGGCTGCATCAAAGGGTATGGCAATGGCACTTAATGTTAATTACAATATACTCTTTGGGACAGTTTCCTAGACCTACAGTAATGTATACATAGGTCAACATTCTTTGTTTATAATCATTCATAGTCCAGGTCTGATCTTAATCAGTGTGTGGGAAATAGTTTGAATATTAAAATAGTTTAACTTACTGGACTCAACAAGAAGTCTTGTGCCTGACCCAAAGATAAGTGTGCCATAACTAGATCCAGTAGTCACACAACATGAATCCATAGTACATAAACTGTATGGTGTCTACCTGTATAATTATCACTCACAAGATTGTACTGTATAGGAAAGCATTGTATGACCTAGAGTAACGTCATATTGGTGTCAATAAACACAAAAGGGCATATGTACTGTAACTATGATAATTTCTGTCATGTCCAAATAGCATCCTGGGTCAGTAGGAGAGTCTTCATAGAGATAATTAGGATAAGGATAATCACACATATCACTTAGTTGTTGGAAACGTATTTTGGTTACTATGAAAAGGGTGGAAAGTGCTGGTCACTGAATATTGCTCCTTTCACTTTTGTTTTGTTTTTTTCTTCAATCCATGTAAAAACCTGATATTAGCCATTATACTGTACAATCAGGCTAATTAAAAAGCATATATAAATCACATTATAGCTAGATAGATTATACTGACAAACTAAAACCAAACTTTGAAGTAATACTGATATTTTGTCCTTACTGAAATTGAGAATTGAGTAAACATGAATTATGACTTCCAAGATAATAATTGAACTGTTGGAAGTACCTTTGGATGTCTGATTAATCGTGTACCACAATCATTGAAAGGAAGGTAGGCTAATGTTCATTAGAAACAATATATTAATGGGTTGATCACATTCATAATTTGCAGGAGTTACACTCTATTTCAGTTATGGAAAATATCTATTAAAGAGTAATGCTTACTTGAGTTGACAAACAATGTAGTTCCAACTCCAAATATCATCTTTTGTACTCCAGTATTCACACACTAAGACATGGCTTAACAATAACTGAGCAAGCTTCCGACTATAATCAAGCAAGATATCTTGCTGCATGTTGCATCCAATTAATCTAATTTAGGCTATATTGACATAATGATTGTATTGTACATTTCTGAGATTATATGACTATTTAAGTATATATTTCCAGTTAAATTCTTTCACACCTTATGTTTTCAAATAATATTTACGTTTAAATTCTATAGCTGAATGAATGCAAAATAATACAATTCATGTTACTGGATTCAACATGTAATCTTGTGCTTATCTGAAAGATAATCTTGTAATAACCAGTAATCACATAGTATGAATCTGTGCTACAGTAGAGTCTATGATGATATACATTTGGATTTATACAGGCCAAACCAGCATCATATTTAAAGTAGGACTCATGAACCAACATACAATTGATACTTTTTAACATACTGCACAACATCCAGTCATGTAAAAAGGCATGCTTCCATTAGTACAATTAAATAGAGGATTTAGAAACATCTTTGATATTCTATAGGCTTGGTTTGAAATGAAAATATGGAACCAGCAATTTCCATACATCTGCATAGATATTGATTTAAATGGACTTACTTGAGTCAACTATTAATTTTGTGCCAGTCCCAAAGATGAGTTTGATGCCAGCAGCATTCACACAACATGAACACAAATGACATAAACCCACTGTATAGCAAGAATTGTATTTATCTTCTACAGTAACTAGGGGAAGATTACTTCACTAAGAAACTGGATGGAGCATTCAACAGCAGAAAATAATACTACTATGGATTTTTGACATTTTTAACAGTTAACTTTAAAGATATATTTTTATACGGTCCATTTATTTTCTTTTTTGTGAATGTCTGTCTGATTCCATAAAAGGAGTATGGTAATGTTAATATCCCTTATTAATGATTATTAATTTTGCACCATATTTTGGGGTGAGATTTCCACACCTACAGTTATAAATACCTAGTCCAGGTCTGATCCTAATCAGTCTGTATAGGAAATAGTTTGAGCATTCAAATGGTTTAACTTACTGGATTCAACAAGCAATATTGTGCCTGATCCAAATATAATCTCATAGCCAGATCCAGTAGTCACACAACATGAATCCACAGCACAAAAACTATGGTGTCTATAATGACCACTCAAGAGTTTATGTAGCACAATATTGCATGATCAAACTTGTATTAGCTTTACTCAACACATAATGGCATGCAACCATGATCCTTTCTCTCATGTCCAAATATGACCTTGGGTAATAGTAGCTCATATATGCAATTAAAATAGGATTAAGTGAAGTTACTCGAATCAACTATTAACGTGTGCCAGTCCCAAAGATGATTTGTTGAGTCCAGTTGTCACACAAAACAATACAAATTCAGTAAATGGAAGGCTGACAGCCAAATGGGCTAGCAGCATATAGAATCTAAGACAGGACCTTTAACACTTTTAGAAAACAGAATATCACTCCTTAACCAGCACAATATCTACAGAAGGAGTCATAAACCAACATAAACATACATTTTAACATAAATCTAAGTCTTGTAAAAAATAAATGATTGGGTCAGTACGATTAGATAAAGGACTTAGAAAAAGATCTGATATTCAAGGCTTTGTTTGAAATTAAAATATGGAACCAGCATGTTCCATACATTTTCATAGATGTTGGATTACATTAACTTACTTGAGTCAACTTTTAACTTCATGCCAGTCCCAAAGATGATTTTGCCTATGCCTCCACCAGTCTTCACACAACGTGAATCCACATAACCTAAACCCACTGCACAGTAAGAGTGGTTTTCAACTTCTAATTAGGGGGAAATTACTTCACTGAGAAACTGAATGGGTCTTTCAACAACAGAAAAAGTAATGAATGGTATTATAGAATGTTGATATTCTTTTTTTATATATGCCAGAGTTGACTTTAGTTTTGTTAATTTGCTCTAATAAGGGAAAAATTACTTCACCAACCAGCAATTTCCATACATCTGCATAGATATTGATTTAAATGGACTTACTTGAGTCAACTATTAATTTTGTGCCAGTCCCAAAGATGAGTTTGGTGCCAGCAGCATTCACACAACATGAACACAAATGACATAAACCCACTGTATAGCAAGAATTGTATTTATCTTCTACAGTAACTAGGGGAAGATTACTTCACTCCTTTAACTTAAGCTTTGTCAAAACCTGATATGAGCCACTATTGCAAGAAAACCAGATTTGTATATAGTATATATATATACTTACTGGTTTCAATTATCAGATTGGTCCCTTCTCCGAATATCAATTTTCTATTTCCTGATCCAGTCACACAGTGTATCTGTCCTGAACAATATCTATTGAACAATGATCAACAGTATAAACTCTACTCAGTATAAACTCTACTCGAAGTAGATAAACATATATCTTAATGATTTAACACTCATTTGAATCATCAATGAGCTAGTATGATCCCTAAGACAATAATGGAGTCAACCTTTGGAAGTCCCTTGAGATGTTTGGGCTGTTTAAGGCATTAATCATGTATAGTAATCATGGAGAGGAAGGCAAGCTAACATCTGCTAGAAACAATATATACATTTGCAAAACATTATGTGTTGGTTGCATTCATAATTTGCAAGGTTATATTGTATTTCAGTTATGGAAAATATCTATTCAAGAATAATGCTTGTGTGGACAATGTTCCAATTCCAAAAATCACCTTTGGTGGTCCACCATACACACACACAAAGAAAAGCTTTAATAATAAACTTTGCACCAAAGCAGGCTACCAACTCTTTTTCTTAATCAATATAATAATACTGATTCCTTGTATCTTGAAAAAAAAAATATATATGTTCAATTGCCTTGGGAACTTCAATCAATGACCAGTTCTGTTCCTTGACCAAATATGACTTTGTACCCAGATGTCACAAGTGTTAACTACATGAACAATTACTTGAGCAATGTCTCAACAGAATGAGCCTTTTAAACATACAATATAAGAATAATCTCTTACTCTCTTGATATACTGTCTCTAACACAGGCTCAATGGATTTCATATAACTATCAATTTTATTTAAAATTGTGTGCATAAACTTCCAACATCTTTTCTGCTCTTTTCAGTGAGGACAGGACCTTAGCAATACTGCCATTTAGTAAAAAAATACCAAGTGTTTCTGTGATTTTTAACTGTTTTGCTTCCATTCTTTCGCGGCTTCTTTATTTAACTAAAGGATAGCATTATCCAAACACCACTTTTCTGGTATGAATCACACACAATCTAGACATCCATTGATATATATTATACTTGCATACTATTATCCAAGGATTTTAGCAATAATGTCATCTAAAGGGGGGGGGTGTAATTTTTTTTTTCTATTCTGTATTTCTTTCTCTTAGATCTGTCATCCATCTAACAACCAGGCTATTCAATGGCCCAATGTAAATGTAAATAAAATAACTTACTTGGTCTAATGTGTAATTTTGTACCTGTCCCGAAGATGATCTTGATCCCAGTATTCACACAATGTGAATCCACACTACATAAACTCGGCACTCAACGAAGGACCAATATTTGTTCATACTTGTAATACAATTATAGATTTTGTAATATTATCAAGACTAAACTCAATGTTCAACAAAACTCAAAATACGTAGATGATGTTTCTCAAACCAAGGATATAGAATGTTATGCCATGACTGTAGTTCACCTTAGCAATACTGTCATTTAGTAAAAACATTTTGCATTTCAGGATCCCTCCCTTATATCCCCTCTATAGTATTACAACATCTAATATTGATGATATCTTACTGCTTATCACGTCCAATTAATCTGGTGTTAGATTACACTTAAAGAATTATTGATTGTCAGTAATATAAAGTGGTATATACACTATGTAAGTTATTAGTAGTAGTAGTAGTATTGTTGTTGTTGTTATCTCTTTCACATCCTTATCAGCTGTTTCAAATAACCTTTTCATTTAAATTCTACAATTTGATTTAAATGCTTTCTACAGCAAAATGAAAAATTCAACTTACTGGGCACAACATGCAGTCTTGTGCCTGTCCCAAAGTACATCTTGTTACTACTTCCAGTCACACAACCTGAATCCACACTACATAAACTGTATAGTTTATGAAACATTCTTGTTATAATTAGTTTGGTCCTACTTGAGCAGTTACTAATGAGAGTAATCTATGTATCTCATGTCATGCTGAACACAAAATTACAGTATTTGTTTTATTTTGACAAAATGGAAGATAAATACCAAGTGTTTCTCTGATTTTTAACTGTTTTGCTTCCATTCTTTTGGGGCTTCTATATTTAACTAAAGGATAGCATTATCCAAACACCACTTTTCTGGTATGAATCACACACAATCTAGACATACATTGATACATATTATACTTGCATACTATTATCCAAGGATTTTAGCAATAATGTCATCTAAGGGGGGGGGGGTGTAATTATTTGTTTCTATTTTGTATTTCTTTCATTTCAGAATCCCTCCCTTATATCCCCTCTATAGCATTACAACATCTAAAATTGATGATATCTTACTGCTTATCACATTCAATTAATCTGGTGTTAGATTACACTTAAAGAATTATTGATTGTCAGTAATATAAAGTGTAAGTTATTATTATTATTATTATTATTATTATTATTATTATTGCTGTTGTTGTTATCTATTTCACATCCTTATCAGTTGTTTCAAATAACTTTTAAATTTAAATTCTACAATTTGATTTAAATGCTTTCTACAGTAAAATGAAAAATTCAACTTACTGGGCACAATATTCAGTCTTGTGCCTGTCCCAAAGTAAATCTTGTAATTACTTCCAGTAGTCACACAACCTGAATCCACACTACATAAACTGTACAGTTTATGAAACATTCTTGTTATAATTAGTTTGGTCCTACTTGAGCAGTTACTAATGAGAGTAATCTCTGCATCAAAAATAAATTACAGTATTTGTTTTATTTTGACAAAATGGCAAAAAGTATCTTTGTGATTTTAACAGTTTTGCTTCCATTCTTTAATGCTTCTATATTTAACTAAAGGATAGCATTATCCAAACACCACTTTTCTGGTATGAATCACACACAATCTACACATCCATTGATACATATTATATTTGCATACTATTATCCAAGGATTTTAGCAATAATGTCATCTAAGAGGGGGGTGGGGGGTGTAATTATTATTTTTCTACTCTGTATTTCTTTCTCTTAGATCTGTCATCCATCTCACAACCAGGGTATTCAATGGCCCAATGTAAATTCAATAAAATAACTTACTTGGTCTAATGTGTAATTTTGTGCCTGTCCCAAAGATCATCTTGTTACCCCCAGCATTCACACAATGTGAATCCACACTACATAAACTTGGCACTCAACGAAGGACCAATATTTGTTCATACTTGTAATACAATTATAGCTTTTGTAATATTATCAAGACTAAACTCAATGTTCAACAAAACTCAAAATGCTTAGATGATGCTTCTCAAACCAAGTATATAGAATGTTATGCCATGACTGTAGTTCATATATGACCTACTCAACTCAAAACAATGGAAATTAAATGGAATTGATAAAACTCTGTTCTGAGTATATTTCAAATAATCTCACCTCTCTGAACAAATAGCAGAGTTCCCCACCCAAAGACGATAAGTTAGTCTCCTGCTGTCCTCACAGTGTATTCTATCTTTCTAAAACCTCATCTAGACATCAACGCTCCTAGTAAATCACCATCACAGTTGAATAGTAGTAAAGTAACTTACTTGGTTCAATGTGTAATTTTGTGCCTGTTCCAAAGATGATCTTGCCTAAACTACCCCCAGTATTCACACAATGTGAATCCACACTACATAAACTGGGCAACATCAACGATGAGGGACAAATAACAAATTTGTTCATATTTGTAATAGGATTAATCATTTTTGTGTTCCAAGTGCAAATTAGAACCATCCCAATTCCATGTATTGATAACCAAAATCAAGCAACTTTACTTATCTAATTGCTACTTGCTTAATTATGGCCAACTTTTACATACACGTGATAACTGAATGTGGAAAAAACGTGGTAATACTAAGCCTAGTCATGATAAATGTAATTATTCTGACCATTTTCATGAAAAACCTGCAGGGTTATGTGATTTAATTTCTAAGTGACTCAACGAATAGTTGAGTTCCACTTCCAAAAATGACTATACTGTATCTGCCCCCCTTGTCACAGTGTTTTGGGCTAAAAACCTCATGGTGCTGTACAGTAGTATATTACTGTAGTGTTTGAAAGTCTCCTAGTTTGTATGCTACCAAGACATTTTGACTGTTGATAGAACTTGAAGAATAGGTTGTTTTTTCAACTTAATTCCATAGAATAGACTGATAGTCTGTCTTGTCTGATTGTCTGATATTGTTGTATGTGTTTTTTATATGGACCAGTGTCCGATTAATAAAGGTGATTGATTTGATTGATTAATCCGTGCTACATGGATTACAGATTCTACTTACGTGATTCCACAATCAGTTTGGTTCCACTTGCAAAAATAAGCTTGTACGCTCCTTGGGCATTCACACTGAGCTACGCTCCATATCAAATACTGTACTCTGTATGTGAGTGAATGCGTGTGTTAGTGATGCTTGCTTCATGGCCTATATGTATTCCTTTTTCCAAATTTTAAATGGTGAATAATTAACATAAATTACAAATGGAATTCTTGAATTCCAATACATAACAAACTCCACTTACCACTTAAAACTGTTAGCTTTGTGCCTCTGCCAAAAATAAATCAATAAAGCTGATTATTAATTATTGATTGATTATTGAGTGAATACAAAGGAAAAATGCATTTCAGTTGGTATATATAACTCACCAATATTTATGAAATGCTTGGTTGCACTACCAAGTATCACTTGTCCTGCTATCCCAGTATTATACTGCAATACAGCTACATCAATACTCTATATACAGTCACCACGTGTAAAGACCAAACTATGCTTTTCAGAACTATTCTACACAATAAGGACAATATTCTGCACAGGTTGTATCTTTGCTGGATATAGGCAGCAACAAAAAAATCTTTTTGGTATCTGAAGAATAATCTCACATGAAACAGAGTGGGGCATTAGGACATGTACAGTACAGTAAAGTAATCCGAGACCAAACTCAATGTTCAACAAAACTCTAAAATCTGCATCTTAAACCAAGGATATAAAATGTTATGCCATGACTGTAGTTCACGTATGACTTACTCAACTCAAAACAACGCAGCCTACTTGTTAACAATCTTATGTACAAGCTAAATGGAATTTATAAAAATCTGTCCTGGGTATATTTCAAATAATCTCACCTCTCTCAACAAACATCAGAGTTCCCCTTCCAAAGACAATAAGTTAGTCTCCTGCTGTCCACACAGTGTATTGTATCTTACTAAAAACTGATAAAATACATTAGTAGTATCATCTTCAATGATCCCAGGCTGGATACTAAACAGCAGAGAGAGAATTATCTGACACCTCATTCCTTCTTCAATGTATGTCTGGTACAGTATAATTAATATACAATTAATATTTTTTTGTAGTAGGTACATCACAGACAATAGACATGCTATTTAGAGTAGGACTACAATAACCTGCCATTGATACAGATACTACCAATGTTTTTTATCTTGTACCGTTTCTCTGAGTATCCCCATGTAGCACAGTGCACTTTTTGAACATTACACGTAAAAGCAGTAATGAAAGAATCTCACCTTTTTCTACAAATAATTGAGTTCCATGGCCAAAGATAAGTTTGTTATTGTTTCCAATCACACAGTGTTTTCTGCTTGACTAAAAACCTGATTGATTTTGACTTCCTGTTCATGTACAATTTATAAGCAAAAATGCTTAAATAAACCATGTTTTTGTTGAGTATTTACTAGTATGATTACCTTTAGAGTTACATTTACTGTAAGTGTAAGTGTACAGTATAGGTGATGTTGAAGACGGGTACTGGGGCTACTGTGGCTACTGCGGCCAACTCTAGACAATAATAAAGTAAATAACTAATATTTAGTGAGTTCATCCTATTTTCTTTTGTATGTTTTGGTTGTACTTTGTCACATGTTGGTTAAAACACTGTCTATGCTACTCCTCTCCAAATGTATTAGTCCTAATTAATCTTATAAATACAAGTAAAAATGTCCTTTGAAATGACATTTGAAAGCATTTAAGAAACACCAAGAAATTTGTCAAACTACTACTAACGATTATTAATTTTGTTCCATTCCCAAAAACAACCTTGGTCCCCCCTGAGCATACTGCACACACTGAGCTACAACCCATTACCATCACTTTGTATTCACAATTAATACTTTTCAATGCTGATTCTGACCGATTTGACAGAAGATATAGCTTCGGACCACTATGAAAACATTTCTAGCTTGCAAAGGGTAGATTTGAATGCCTGTATCCACCGCACACATACTACATTAACACTATTATCCTACATTTGTATACAGAAATATATTCTACAAAGTTATAACACAAAGGCTAGCTTATCTATGTGTAACTTTATACAACAAGCATGTACAGTATGTTAAAAATGGGTAGTACTTACTGGACTGCACAATGAGATTCACTCCAGATCCAAAGATCAGCTTCTGGCCAGAATTAGTCATCCACAGTGCTACACTCCTGTACACAAAACCTCCTCACCTTCAAGAGTGAACAAAACAGAACTTGGTGGAGTTCGACACGATTCAATATGTCAAACTATTTCAAGCAGCACATCAGTACATTCATAAGAAATGCTTAAAGTAAAAAAAAAAAAAGTGGTGTTACTTGCCATGAAAACCTGATCATCACTGGGTTTCACATCATGATTTGCAGTTGTTGCACAGCTCCTACACTGCAAACCTTCACAAAATACACTGTTGAGTGTTGAGAATGACTGTAGGAAAATAGCATACCGATTGACTATTACATGATTTCCTTACATTGCTTCATATTTTTACATTAGCATCTGCAGCACTTATCAACTGTATTTCACAGAACTGTGTAACAAAATCATCATTGATCATGTACAGTATGGAATATCTTCACTTAGCTACCTTTAGATGGTGGACATCAGACTGAGACTTCTACGTTCCTCCAATACTTATACCTCTCTTTATCATACATCTTTGTCTTGTCGGAAGTGAACGGCACATCTAAATGTTCATATGTTCAACCCATTAGCCTATATTTCTCCTCAGAGAACACAAATACATGGCCTCACCTGTGGCCTATATGAGGAGGACCTACCCAATATCTAGATTTCAACATCACACCCTTTCAGCAACACAAAATGTGTCTAGTCTGTGTGAAGCAAATACATGTTGTCTTCAACTGACTGTGAGGGTGTTTCTAAGTGAGAGCCATTCAAAGATGCTTGTCATAAACATTGAAATAATGCTGAAGTATCAGACCTGGGTCAAACATTATTTGAAATCCTTCCAAATACTTTGAGCATTTGTTTAAGTCTGCCTGGAGATTCAGGTGGGAGTAGTTTAAATTCCAGTGGTTCAATTCTGCCAGGAAAAATCAGTCGAGCACAGTATTTTTAATGATTTCATATATTTTGACTCAAGTAGTGAATGAATCTGGACACTAGGGGTCGTCATAGTATCACTTACACAAGTTAGTTCTCCTAACATTCACTATCCTCATCATCAATTTCATGTACTGTGAATGTCTTAAAACAGAAAAGCAACCCATAAGATACAGTACTTATTACATTTCACCATAACATTTTACATTACCATTCATCATCTGTAAGTGTACCACAGTAATTCTTTCAACAACAAAATGCAAAATATTGTCGGATTTATTAATTCAATCAATTACATCTCACATCAACATTAAAACACCTCAAAGTTATAATAGCACAAGATATTTAATCACATTATTACAATACCTTAAAATTATCAAGTCATAATAAGGATTGTTTTGCTGTAAAAAAAAAAAAAAAAAAAAAAAAAAAAAAATTTGCTGTGTGAGCAAGCATATACAGTAAGCAAATTCATCTTGACAATATGAAGCAAGACATGTGATTTAGAGGGCAATGCATTCTGTCCACTAGGATGCCATATAGTCATAACTGTCATTTGCAGACCTGAATATATTTTGAATAATCTTGCCCTCTCTTATTCTCTCTCTTGCTCTCTTATCTGCCTTTGCTGATCCAATGGGCAGTTTACTGTTCATGATCAACATCTTAATATTTTTGTTTATGATAAAAGTGACTCTCAAGTCTTAATAGATCTACAGACACAAGATGTGATGTATGATTTGACTAGTTTAACTCAAGATAAGGCTTGTTCACTGTATCACAAATGTATTTGTCTCAGTCCTACTGGAAGTGACAACAAATAAATAAACATTTGCAAACAATTACATTGGAACAGAAAGATTACTTTTCCTAGTGTCTGCTGGCATCGTTGCAGCCTCACCACATATGCAAACAAAGCAACTGATCTTGCCATTTCTTGGAAACCAAGGTGTTGTTAAGATCTTTATCTGTTAGTTTGGTTTGACTGTTCTTATGGTTTCAATCTACTGTTGAAAATGGTTTGAGTTCTTAAATGGAAGTCCTAATACTGAATATGCAGTCATACAGTTGCATAAAATATATTTTAACAGATTAGATTACCTGCCCTTTTGATGACATAGTGGCAGATGAAGTAGTGGCAGATACACACGATTAATATCTGGTATTAAAAATAAGTTTTATAGTACATCTTATATGACATATACTGTATCTACAGTGTCTCACCTAAAATTGTCTTCAAAGCAATGGCATATATTTACAAAGCAAATCATCATGAGCATTAGAACCTATATTGAAAAATCCAATACCTGACCGAGATGTACTGTAATCAGAGAAAATGTGACTAAAAACAATCATTGGTTGAAAGCAATCATTACAGCAATTTAGTTTATTTTACTATAGATTCACAGTGGTTCACTTACCACTAGAACACCAGTGCCTTGACAGTAAGTAACATATTCAATGCCAACATTTTGGTGAAAAGCACTCTCAAGCCATTCACAAGCAGATAGGAGAAGTTGATTTTTGCATAATCTGTAGTAAAAATTAAAAAAAAGTATATATATATTGTATTATCTGTGGATTTAGATAATAAGGCCAACATGTTTTATTAAACATTATACAGTAAGCAGTAAAGACTTTGTCACCTCATGCTGAATATATTTAATGTGTGCAAGTAAAAAAATTAAAATAAAAAATAAAGTATTCACCTGTATATACAACAGTTGAATCATTTTGGGCCGCGGGTTCTTCAGTGCAGCTGTGTGAAAATGGGGGAGCAGCGATAGCCCCCTCTACCTCTGCAAGAGCAATAATTACTTGAGTTTATTTGTCTGTTTCCCATCGTAGGAGTACTGTTACCAATGTCATTCTTCTGCAGACAGTAGGCCTATTCGAAAATGTTCACTAATGCATCATGTCATTTAGTCAGATACTTAATGAGTCTACATAACTGAGATGATAGAGATTAATTCTATAGACAATTACCTTCAACATCCGTCATCTTTTTCTGAATACTTGCGCCGTTCATCCTACAGGACTCTATACTTTCCTTGGAGAATCCAGCAAAGTAGTAGGATCTGCTTTTGGTGGACAGCACTGCCTTGGTGGTGGGAACAGGAACAATGGCTTTACTGCCCAGGGTCAGTTCCATGTCTCCATCCTTGGGGAAGAAGCCCATGGCAAGGCACACCTGGGGGGCACCAGCCTGGTCCCCCCCCACGCTGGTGAGGATGGACAGGGTCGGAGCTACGGGACTTGAATCTACACAGTAGAGTTGATGTGGAGTCAATAGTTGAGTAATGCAATAACAGCTGCAATAACAACTTACTTACAAGATACTGTGAATTACTCATTTTGAATTGCACATTACAATACATTTCAATTGTGACGCAAGCAAATTCTCAGTGCTCTAAATATTTGATACACACGTTCCATAATATAAATAAAATAGCTAACATAGTTACCTTCTCAATAAACCATGTGAGATATATTCCTCAACTTGATATGTGATTCAAATGAAATAAAATATATCTACATTACTGTATAACATCACCTCAGGGTAACATGGGTTTAAAAATTATAAGCGAATACTCATGATGCACATGAATACTAGTACAGTGCACGAGGCAAGCTTCACCATCTAAACTTGCCTTAGAGACTAATAAATCACAAAGCCACAGGGCAAGCCTTCTCACAAAGCATATATGGATTTTCATCAAATCATTACTTAATGCTACACTAAAATCCCACAAATTACCTGACTATACACATTTAATATAAATTATTGAAAATTATAAATACTTACCTTTGGGGTTGACGGTGAGACTGATGTCTTTCCCGAACGTTAGTTTAATTCCCTCAGTTCCACACTGAAATACTGCACAGCAAAAACTCTACAATAGGTTTTTTATTGATAAGAAAGACTGGCAGGTGACTGGTGTATGTGGCAACTTAACCCCAAACCACCGTGGTTTCCTGTGAGTTTGTGGTTGGTAGTCACACTGGCTGAGAACAGCTATACTGTAACTTGTTCCTCATTTTCCATCGACAGTACATACTTTAGACCCATGACTCCCTTCTGATCAGTATGCAGTGTGGCACCTGTGTTTAATAGAGATGAATATATGGTAATAATATCTTCAAATGTTCAGATTCCTACGGAATTACAGATAGCCTACTTCAAAGTGAATCATCGGGTCGTCCACAGACGGGCCTCCTATTAAAAAAAAAATATATATATATATATATATATATAAAAAGATGGACAAGACAGCAGCTAGGGAGAACATGGTTTACTTTATTAAAGGCATAGCTGATTCCACTTTCTGAATGTCTACATAAAGACAAAACACAAATGCTCAGAACACAAGCCCATCTCTGAATGAAAAACATTTCCTTCAACGATATCCTCTTCCATTTGTGACATGGCATCACCTCTCCAATAACATGTGGAACTTTCTGACGGCCAAAACCTCATGCAGAGTTTGAAGTGATTCTCTCCTTGATAAGGAACTTGAAGTGGGACTCAGTGCTTGATGTTGGTCAACTGCTCAGGGGAACTGTTAATGCGGTCATCTTTTGTCTGCAATATCCCACAGGACAAAGTATGGAATGTCATTACTACTCAGAGAGCAGGGTTCTTCTCAGTTTGATTTAATCAGTTTGTTCATGTTCCATCATGTAACAAAGCTCAAATTCAGAACGCTTTACAACAGGTCAATACCCTTTTCAATGAGCAGATCCAAGAAAGAAAACAGCCAAATCAACAGCATAGTTCCCCTGAAATGTTGACGTGATTTGTTTCGCTTCTGGCCAAATTTGCCCCAACATTCAGTCCAGAGTTGTTGTTTTTTTCTATTTTCAAATACATTTTTAATGCAACAAGAAAAGCACAATCACACAGAAAATAGACACATCATTTGAAGTTGGCTTTAATAAAATGTTCTCTACATGAAAATAAAAACACGCTTTTCCCTCATACAAGATAATCGGTCTTCTGCATATACCCTTTAGATACAAAATGCCTTTTTGCTGTCAAGACCATAAAGGAACCACTGTATATAGTTCTATTTCTAACCCTATCCAACAGTGACCCACTGGTATGAACTGAATCTAGAAGTGTGCCTCTAACCCTGGTCCTGGAGAGCCCCTTGGTCTCCTGACTATCGCTCAGAGTATCAGTGATTTAACTCCAACTAGCTGTGGATCTGAGACTCGTCTGGCTTGGGTGTCTCAATGGTGAAACCACAGTGAAACTCTTAGAGATAACACACCGGTGCACCCGAGTGACGGGACTTTTTACTTCATACGCAAACAATGAGATCAGTTATTAACAGGTTAGTATAGAGCTTGAGTTACAACTAAAACAAGCAAACCCAGAAACCCTCCAGGGCCTACGACAGCAAGAACCACTATCCTGCAGGGCGAAGACGTGCCTTGTTGGATAACTGTTGTGATTATATTAGTGGTTGTGAAGATGTTACAGATAACATTCTCTCTCTCTTTCTCTCTCCAGGTCTGAGCTCCTCAGGGCCTCACCTGTCCTCTGGCCTATCCCGGCCGGACCAAACTGTCTCGCCAGGCTTGTGCCCCATGTAGCTGAACCAGCAGCACTGCTGGACCCGTTTGCTCGTTTTACCATTTTATGACAGTGCCAACCATGATAGTAGTAATAAAACAACACTGACCAGGCACAAAGAGAGCCAATAAAGCTGCTTAAAACTATTAAAAG
Source organism: Borostomias antarcticus (assembly GCF_949987555.1). NCBI lineage: Eukaryota > Metazoa > Chordata > Actinopteri > Stomiiformes > Stomiidae > Borostomias > Borostomias antarcticus. Next base: position 7,083,999 of record NC_140257.1, on the reverse strand, counting down.
GCAGAACATGAACAAAAGAAATAGTTATGCAGGTAAGCTAGCGAGTTACATTTTACTCAAAGAAAGATGAGTAAATGCAGGAAGCGAGAGAGGGGTGGAGAGGGGGGAGAGGAACATATAAATATAAAGACTTCCCCCGGAAAGCAGTAAACTATTAGACATATTTACCCGATATTTCATGAAGCTAAAACTGCTACAAACAAATCACAAAATACAGTATTCTAATAATTGCAATATCTATTGCAGCTAGTAATATTATCCCTAAATCTAGTTTTCCTTATCCCCTATCTCCATTTGATTCCTCCTCTGCTGGGCTAATGTTGTGAAGCATTCCCATGCTCAACTGACCTGGAGATACACCATCAACTACGTGAAACATTTACAGAAAGCAATCTGCAGTCCAATTCAGCACACCTGGAAATCGCTTCGTTTAGCATAATCTGCTTCTGCGGTTCTCGAAAAGCGTCTGTGCACACGGGATGTGAGCGGCACACTATTTCCCCCACTTTTTTTTTTTTTTACCTCCTTCATTCGTTCATTTATTCACTCGTTCATCACTCCGCTACAAAGAGCCCCGCCTCCTCCGAGATAAAGAAAATGAATCGAGAGATCAGAAAGATCAGTCTTTCTTTTTCACCGCGTCTAACCTTATAGGCCCACCTTGCCCTCCTGAAGGCCCGCCTCACCACCCTTTGCTCTCTTGTCCGATAGGGAAAATCAAGACAAAGACTGGGATATCCACACCGAGAGCATCTCGAGAGGAGTTCCGGAAGCGACACCAGAGGATCCCAGTGTGAGATGGTAGATGACGTCGTCTCACACTCTCCCGAGGAGTTGAGGAGGTGTGGTGGCTGTCCATGGGGTTTTTCGGTTTCCTCAATGTTAAAGATCCTGCGAGTGTACCCAGCAGTAGCTTCGTGCTCAGCAGCGCGGTGTGGGAGGTGCTTGCACGCCCTCCTTGCCTTGTGAAGGAACAGAGAGAGAGGGGAGAGGGCTGCACCATTCCTCGTCTGCCGAGGGGGGTGGGGGGGGGGGATTGAGCCTTGGTTGGGTCATTCGCCTTCCCCAGCCTCCATATGCCGGTAATTCCGATTGGAGCTCGTTTTTTTTTACTTCTCCTGTCTTCTTACTTCTTCTTCTTGACACAAGTGCGTCTGGTTGAAGCCCTTCAGTGTGGCGGGTTCATGGTTCCATGGCCCCTCTGCTGCTTCTGCTTCTGCTGCATGAGGAGCTGCTCTAGGGCGGAGGGCCCCGGCTGCATCATGGAGCTGGACCAGATGGACTGAGACGGGTAGGACAAGATTAGCAAGGCCACTACAACACAACATCCTTAACAGGCATAACAAGGGATTGCCACCTACAGTAGAGCAGATATATTAGCAAAACACTAATAAATAGCAAGCGATAGCTAACTGTGTAGCTGACAAGTAAATGTTGAATGAGTTGAACTGTTTTGACTTAAATTTAAAAAGGTTTATTCTCCAGCACCTTTCCATAAAATAATTATTTGGTGTGTTTTAAGTTGCAACTCAGAAAAAACTTACAGGTAACATGTTTTTACCATTTAGCTACACTGCTAATCTTTGGTTGCATATGGTAATGTTAATGTTATCGACATGCCCTTTCCAGTTCAGAGATCCCTGTACAGTATTTAGCCTAGTTGAGAGTGCTACATGATCTCAGAAAGAAGCAGATTAAGCCCATTGATATTTACTTTATTTTGGTTAGTTATTTAGTTTAAGGCTGGCTTGATTGCACAATTGAATGGTATTTGACGATGTGTGATGAATGGATGTTGGGAAGTGGTTTCACCCCGTGACCCAGAAGGGGAGTGAATAAAGGGGGAGACCAAGGGACAAGACACAAGATGGAGACCAACATGGTGGCATGCGGTGAGGCATGACTGCCGGATGAATCTCATCGCTCTCCCCTTTGTTCTGACCACCATGTTCGAATCATGCAATGGACATATCAATGGACTTAACGATCAAGCACGGACATTAGCCAGAGAAAGTTTTAGAGCCGTGTAGAATAAACTGGACAAACAAAGCCAGGCGGAGTTAGCAAGGGGAGTTTGGACGAAAACGCAGCACCCTGCAGCTGGTGGCGTCCCCAGGCAACGGTGTCGAGGCAAATATCTAATCTACTGTTACATGAAAGAAAGCCTGTGTTTTCTCTTAATTGTGCGGTACTCCCGGGGGCTATTCTGGAGAGGGTGACCGAATGCTCCTAGACAACAAGGCCTAATATGGATTTGGTTTGGCTCGGTAACTCTCTGGCCCAGTAACACATGCGATTATAGAAGGTAGTAGAATGCTTGCTTTTTCAGACATTATTATTGTCTGAAGTGTTCATGATGATTATAGAGTAGGTATCCATGTCTACCCATCAAGTGGATGAAATTTTGAGAAGGAGATAGTGTGTGTGTGTTTGTGTGTGTGTTTGAAAGCATGCGAGCAGTACCTTCAGACTGTCGAGCAGCACGGTGGAGGAGTCCTCCATGGGCGTGTCCTGGGCTGCCCACGAGCTGCCTGGCGCGCCGCCCTGATGCCAGCTGTTCTCCGAGGCCGCAGATGATGCCGTCGCGGGCAGGTAGTCCAGACCGAACCCACTGACTGCTCCTTGCAAACCATACCACAGTCATTATCCTTCTACAAACCTGATTTATGGGTGTCTATTTGGCAGGAGTTCAAGACAGTGGCTGCTTTCGAAACCGCATACTGCATACTGTATGTACTGCATACTGTACTGATTTTCATAGCAGTATGCATCGGCTAAATGGATTCATTTCTGCAGTATGCTAGCCCAGTACATCGCGACACACAGACATGAGAACTGGAAAATTGTATTTAAATTATGCAGTATTTCAAGTATTACTGTATCCCTGAGATCTGTTTCAGATGTAAAGCACAATATAAATATAGGTAGGCTATTAGATGTATCAAAGGGAAACGTTTATAATTCAACCAATAACAGCTGGCCATTAACATGATCATAAATCCATCAGATCATGGTTTATCTAAATATTTAAGAGGACCTTATGAAAACCGACTCGCATTTCGCATGAAACAATGCCGCCGTTTTCACCGGTGATTGTTTACTTTTCACCGGTGATTGTTTACTTCCGCGTTCCGATGAAAAGCCGGCCGTACAGTATCCAAGCAGAAGCGGGAGGTATCGGGGGCTATCCGACTCCGAAAAATCTGATCCACAAAAATGCGTTGGTTGGATAAACTGACCACATTTTATGATTAAGCATAGTACATGACAAGGCAAAAAAATATTATAATGTAATACAGTAAGATATTGACCGTCGTAGAGCTTAACTTACAATCCTGTCAACGTTCTTTGGCTGAGGTGATTTCGCTTAAAAATCCAGCGGTAGCTGATGAAGTTTCCTGCGCTCTGCATTGTGGGAAACAGTATGGCACGAAGTCTGCTCTGATGCATACTGGCAATTTTCCCCTAATCAGTACGTCATCCGGGTACTTTTCACATACTGCAGATTTTCTTTTTGTTCGCATACTGCATTTTGGCAAAATCAGTACATACTACTAGTATAGTATGAGGTTTTGAAAATGGCCACATGAACACTGATATCTGTAACAGATGGAGTAATATAGCACTACTCCATAGGGCTGGGATTTTACGATTCAAAATCTATCTTCATTTGAGTTAACAATAATCGATTCATAAATCCCGAGATCTATCTTTTAATTTATGATTTTTCCTGTGGGTGCTTGAAGCTTTTAAATCCATAAGTATGGCATGCTAGAGTAGCTATTGAGCTAACATTAGAGCTATCTAGCTACATAGCTAACACTCTAGCTTATACGTTTAGCCATCTACAGCCAGTAGCTAGTTCATATCATTTAGCTAGCTAGCTAACACATTAGTAAAAAATCATTCTGTTCATCTGAATCATCAGTCTGATCATTAGCTGGCGTTAGCTAGCATTGAAAAGACAGCTAGCGAGCTGTTAGCCAACTAGCTGACAGAAGGCGCTAACTTCCGGCTTTGCAGACATTTCAAAATTAAAGGTCAGTGGAAAGACACTCAGTTCTCCAGACTGGACACTCTCACTGACTGTAGAGTTTGTAGAGTAACAACTTGCACTATATTGTGTTGACTGCTGTGTGGTTATCTTAAATAAAAAGTACATTAATGTAACTGCTTTGGGGTCAATTCTTAATGTAAAGATTAATATTTTTAATAATGGTTAGAGGGTTCTTCCTTGTACAATTTACAGCAGTTCTCAGAGACTGTATTTCATATCAAGCCAAATTGGTGCTGTAACTGAAATATCCGTTACCGAATCGATATCAAATCGCATTGGAAATCGAATCGGGACCTTGTGAATCAGAATAAAATCGTTTTGGGAAATCAGTGACGATACCCAGCCCGAATACTCCATCCTCTTCATTCTGGCTGACTAAATGAGTGAAGACTAAGACATTCGTGGAGACGGCTTTTCCTGATCGAAAATTCATTTAAAGTACAAAAAGGCCATTTGAAACCGTGCGACCATTATTACGTTCTCAGTGGTGTTAAATAGGCAACAGTGTTTCCCCCACCATTGCCTTGGAGGGGCAGGAGGCTCCCCCAATGGGACCTCACACCTTTCCTGAAAGACCCAAAAAGTTATAAAAAATAAAATAAAAAAAGCTCACTTTTAGATCGCTAACATTTTAAGCATAAGTCAATGCAGTTTAACATAGCAAAAATTAGCATTGTGGCTAGTGGACATTTTCTGACTGGGAGAGATTATATTTTCTGTTGCTCTAGCTGGCTACATAAGTAATGTAACCAAAGTTAAGTGCATGTCTTCTGATGTTAGTAATTATTACTAACATTAGCTAGGCTATGAGTTTTGGACTAAATATGCATTCAAGTTAGTTCACATTTTCCCATTTAGGCTATGCATTTTCAGCAATGCTTTTGCAATTTCTCTGTTCAGCATTCATACACATTTTCTGCAGAAAATGTAATTTTTTCTAGTAATATGTTTTTATGCGTTGTAAATATATGTTATTTAACTAAGCACTCGTTTCATCTCAGTGTAGAGAAATGCACCAATATAACAAACATGGATATCTAACAAACGCCTTACCCTAACCCTCTATGACAACACTTAACATTATGTATCCGTCACATGCCCGCCCCACGACAACACTAGTAGTTCCGGGGGGCCTACCACCCCCCCTGAAAAACATCCTACGGGAGACACAGGGTAAGATGGGAGTTTTGGGAGGTTTTTTTTTTTTACATCCCAGGGGAAGACTGGTCTTACCGGTCTTTTCCACCTTCCAGCGGTCGACCACCCTCCTGTCCCTGCTGTCGGGGGTCCCGATGGGGCCGAAGTTAGAGAAGGGCATGGAGCCGTGGCTGTGCGTGGGTGGGGAGGAGGGTAAGCTGCTGGGGTTGGAGGAGTGGGGGGACTGGCTCGCTGGTGTCGAGTGGTCTGTTATGGGAGAAATATCACAAACGTAATAAACCTCAAGGCAAAATAGGATTTGTGATATTTGTTGTCTTATTTACGTGGCAATCTTTTAACTGTTGAAAATTACTGATAACTAAGGATTGGATAAAAAAAATATGATGTTACGGTACCTGAGCTGGCGGGCAGGGACGGAGACCATGGGGTTCCTTCAAACAAGGAGTAGAGAGAAGGCTCCTGGTGCATCATGGGATTGTCAGGCTTGGGGTTAGGCGCCATGTTTTTCCCGTAGGCCTGACTGAAGATGCTGTTCTGATAGGAGCTCTCCTGAACCAGGAACAAAATAAGAGGAACCGAGTTTTTTTAAGTCACATCAAATGCCAAACCCCCTTCGCGAACACTATCAGAGAATGGCCTTTCAACTCTGCTGGAGCTTTGGGACCAAAGATGTAAGCTACAACAAAAGGCTTATAGAAATCCCAGACTGTTGCCTCTGAGACGCAGACATTCTTTTCCTCACGCGGCAGTCAAAACAAGTCTCGGGGCAGCAGGCTGTCGAAGCATGACTCCATGGCCTGGAGCTCCGCCCCATAGGGGTTAAATCAAACCATTAAGAGCAAAGACCCCCTATGGGGTGGAGCTCCACTCAGAGAACTAGAGTTACAATCCAGTAACCATCGGCTTCCACTGTATACTGACCTGAATTGGGAACCCGGATAAGGGCAACAGGGAAGATGATTGGCCAATGACCTCAGGCCCACTCTCCATTCGTGACTGATTTGGCAACTGCAGGAAAAAGAGTTAGGAAGCGTTGTATGAGATGGTGTTTGGTATTCAGTGATTTGTGATAAATGTCATGCAGTCTTTAGCAGGTGATGCTAGAAAATGTGTCTGTATTTCACACTTAAGACAAGAATGGTTTTTCACCCTGGTATAACAAAAAAATCTAAACTAGTGTCCTTCAGGAGTAATATGATACATTTTAATTTTCAGAAACAGTGTGCAATGAATTACTAGGCAACACTTGAATACTTGAAAAAGCATTAGCCTGTGAATTCCTGATGCACATTTTTGAAGGGAAATATACCAATTTGCCTTCAAAGCCCTTCAATGTGAATACAGCATTTAAACAAGGCATTATAAGTTTTTTATATTTTGAAGACCACTTGTATAGTAGCCAAAATGCAATGTTAAGCATGCTGAGCCACAATCTGGTAGACACAGTATGCTCAAATATAAGGTTGGGTTACTCAATTTGTAAAATTTCAGTCAGTCACTGTAAACAAAACAAAAAAGCATGCCCATCTTATGGATAAGGATGTGCACGATTAACCGACTAGTCAAGCGCCAGATGGGAGACCTACTATTAACCGGTAAATAAAATACTAACCAGTTAATCTAAAATACAAGTATTGGCCACAATGAATGTGTGCAGGGCGACATCTGCTTACTGTTGATGCCACTGGCTGCGAGAGCTCTGGCTGAGAGAGTGAATCGCGTTGTGATCGCGTGGAGTTACTGTGTGAAATGTAGTGGAGTTACTGTGTGAAATGTAGTGGAGTTACTGTGTGAAATGTAGTGGAGTTACTGTGTGAAATGTAGTGGAGCTACTGTGTGAAATGTAGTGGAGTTACTGTGTGAAATGTAGTGGAGTTACTGTGTGAAATGTAGTGGAGTTACTGTGTGAAATGTAGTGGAGTTACTGTGTGAAATGTAGTGGAGTTACTGTGTGAAATGTAGTGGAGTTACTGTGTGAAATGTAGTGGAGTTACTGTGTGAAATTTAGTGGAGTTACTGTGTGAAATGTAGTGGAGTTACTGTGTGAAATGTAGTGGAGCTACTGTGTGAAATGTAGTGGAGCTACTGTGTGAAATGTAGTGGAGCTACTGTGTGAAATGTAGTGGAGTTACTGTGTGAAATGTAGTGGAGTTACTGTGTGAAATGTAGTGGAGTTACTGTGTGAAATGTAGTGGAGCTACTGTGTGAAATGTAGTGGAGTTACTATGTGAAAAAAAGGTTGTTGGCTTTGCAAGGCCTATAACCAGTCTACCAGCACCATGTGGAGCTATCTTAAATATCGGCATGTCAGTGTTAAGCCTAATTTATACTCAGTCGACAAGTGTCGTACGACAAATGTCTGTTAAACAGAAAAAAAATGTTGACCGACATTGAGCATTTATAGCTACTTCAGCGAAGTGTCTGATCACCTCCATGGTAACTTGCAGACGCGTGGCTGATGGATCCACGGCAACGAACGTGCCTTCTATCTAGCCGTCCAATCACAGCTGTGCGACAAAAGTGACGGCGTCTGGGACATCAGAAAGTTTGGTAGGTGCAAGACACCCCTGTCCGACACAAAAAAGTGTTGACAGTGACATATTTTCTGTCTGTCGACACTTTCAAGTGTCATACGACAAAGTATAAATTGCCCTTTACGCTCACCAGTGGCGCAGAATGGGAGAAGGGGGAGAAGCAAACCGCTAGGCTAGTACTTTGTTCCCGGCCCCCGCTCGGTAGACGTGTGATCTGAGTGAGTAAATCTTACTGCACGTCATGCCGGACATAAGGCTATTATAATTTTTTGTTCAGCTATGATAAAGCAGTAACATTAACAGTTTTACAATCCTCCGGTTCACGGCTCGGAAATATCCCAACTGTTAATTTTTCTCTCGGTGTAACCTAACGCAGGCAGTAACGCTTCAATTGATGAAACTACTCGAACCGTTTCACTTGTTAAAGACAGCAGAGTTGTCAATAAATTATTTAATTCAGTTTTAATTGAATGATGCATGTTATTTGAAATACCCTTAAATGTTCTTTCTTTGTTTCCCTAACACTGTTACAAGAGCTTCTGAAAATTCTCCCCTTTTAGCCACGGGGTAGAGGACGGTTTTATGAGCCATTCTATTTTTAGACTAGTCGGTTAGTCGATCTTGATCAGTTTCGGTTACTTGACCTGAGAATTAATCATATTCCCATCCCTACTTGTGAACAATCCCAATCCAATCCTCATCCAGCAGAGAATGTTTGGCCTGCATTTGTAATTGCCATTCAGTTCCAAACCGTATGACTGAATAAAAGTCTCAGGCCAAAACACAGAGTCTAGCCTACAGATTGTGGCTTCATGCCAGGAGGGATGAGGATGAAGACTACATACAAATATGTTTCGTCCTGGAACAGTGCTAAGAGGGCCAGCCAATGCCTGGTAGAAATCATGAGGCTTAGTAAACACCAGCTCCTCCTCCTCCTCAAAATCTGCTAGAGTTTTTAACAGGTCAGGAGGTAGAAGAGGCGAGCTCTTGTTGTCCTAGTGAGAGACGAAGCAAAACAAGGAGGGGGGAAACAGAAAGAAAGAGAAAGAAAGAGGGTAAGCCGGTAATATATAGGTTGGCAGAGTGATAGAATACAGATCAGCCTTTACAGAGTAGCCTAAAGGATAAGCCAGGTCACATGTTCAAAAAGCACATGGTTGTGCCATAAACAAAGTCCACGTTTTACTATCAACATCTGACACAAACGTCATCAGAACAACATACAATATCCATTGGGTGCTGCTAGTCCGATTCGAGTCAGCACATTGGGAATGAGGCCATATGAGTTTTGCAGAGATCAACTCTCACAGTCCAGACTTGCACTCACTGCGAGAGACATTGACAGACACTGTGAGAAAACCACAGCAAAGTACCTCCTGTGGCCCTATAGACTCCATATAAATAACTCTGTAGAGAAGGGTTTAAAGGCAGCAGACCTCAGATCCAGTAATTTTATCAAAAAGAGACAGCAAATTCATTATCCAGTAGTGTAGTCTTATTTTGTTCTCGCTTAGCTACATCCTGGCATATTTGCCCTAGTAGGCAAAATGAACACACAAGTCTCTTAGCAGGAGACATCTTAGCAGAAACAACAGAAGAAGAAAACAGAACAGAAAGGAAGAGCAAAGGCCAAGAAAGCTGAATTACTACCATCCCTTAGGTCCCCCAGCCGGAAAAAAAACATTTGCACATTTGCTTTTCATTCTCAGCGTTACAAACTGACCTCAAACGGCGGTCCCCTGGGCATGCTCTCCTGGTCGGGGCAGAAGCCCCCCGGCGGCCTCTTGACCCCCATCCTCTCCCCCATCATGGGCCGGTTATCCCCCATGCGGTAGGGAGGCTCCCAGTAGAAATCCTGCATCTTCACGTCTGGGTACTTCATCTTCTTGTCCATGGTGGGCGGCTGCTGCTGGGCCGGCTGCATGGTGGCGGTCTGCAGCTGGTGCTCGAACAGCTTGAGGGGGTCCTGGGGGGGCAGGTAGTAGGGCTGCTGCTGAGGCTGCTTGACGGGCATCTGCATGGGCATCTTCTGCATGGCCGACTGGGCCTGGTGCTGGCTCCACATCTGGCCGGCCTGCTCCGACACCTGCATGTACTGGTTGGGTGGGGAGGAGAAATCGTAGATTTAGAAATGAGAAATAATAGAAATAAAAATAAAATAATAGATATAGAAATCGTAATTTCTCCAGATTTATCGGGCCGCCGTTCGTTCGCCTTCATTCGGTCGCCGCCGACATTAAATAAAACGACGAAGAGGTTCCGCTAACACACAGCTAAGCTTGTGCATTTCCTACATTTGCTCTGTTCGGGGGGAAACCTTCACGATTTTCCAAATCCATCTACTGCACTGTGAATCCATGATTCCTGTTGGTATGAATCTTCTCTTTCCCTGGCGTATTCGGACGGGACCGTTTACCTGCTGCATGCCAGGGTGGAGAGGCGGGCTCTTCCCCAGCTGCACAGGCTTGGTGGGCGACTGCTGCTGCTGGGTCAAGGCCTGGACCTGGAGCTGGACAGACTGCTGCAGGGCCTGCTGAGAGGGCGGCTGGCCCTGGGGGGGGGCCTGGTTCATGGGTCCCTGGCCCGGGGGCCCCGAGGGCCTCTGCTGGCTGTAGGGAATGTGCGACTGCTTCCCGGCCTGCACCTGTGCGCCGGCGGCCTGCGAGTGGGCGACGGGCTGGATGAAGGGCCCGGGGACCGACACGCCGGCGGAGAAGGTGAAGCCAGGGTTCATGGAGAACGCCACAGGGGGAGGGATCACGTAGGCAGGAGGGGGGAAACCTGGGGGAACAGGACTAGAATAAACACCCGACTTGTGATCCTTACAAAGAACAACTCTCTGGGGCGCCCCGGTAGCTAACCGGGTAAGGCGCGCACCATATGAAGACTAGTTCTTCACGTGGCGGACCCGGGTTCGATTCCCGGCTCGGGTCCTGTGCCGCATGTCCTCCCCTCTCTCTCTCTCCCACATTTCCTGTCTCTCTACACTGTCCTATACCATTAAAAGCTGAAAAGGCCTAAAAAATATATCTTTAAGAACAACTCTCTGACCAAGAACGTTCTACTCCACCCTTAAATCTGAAAAATCCAATTGTGTTTTGTTTTTTTTCAATCTATGTATTGAACGGAACAGAATGATCCTCTAAAGCAGTCCGAGTGTCTCTGTGCGTGCGTGGGTGTCGTACCTGGCCGGCTGGGCAGGGGGGGGAAGGCCCCGGGATGGTGGATGGGGATGAACTGAGTGGAGCAGGTGGTCTGGGGCTGGGTGACCGGAGTCTTCCTCGCCTCTGGCACAGGAGTCTTCCTCATCTCGGGTTGGGCTTTCACCTTCAGAACACACACACACACACACACACACACACACACACACACACACACCACACACACACACCACACACACCACACACCACACACCACACACAGATGTTTTAAGTTATACAGTCCTTTGCAAAGTAGCTCCACATTAAATGCAAAACAGGGCGACGTAGCACAATAAAGCTAATAACCTTATTTATCTTTCAAACCTCTGTTTTTGTGTCTACTGTTACCATGGTACCTGAGGTAAAGCCTCCATCCTACCTGTTTCCCGGCATCCAGCGTTTTCTCCTGACTGCCCTTCTTCACCTCGCTCTTCCTCTTTCCGTCTCTCTTCTGCTCTCCTTTTCCCGGGATTCCGTTGCCCTTCCCAAACTCCCTCCGCTCCTTCTGGGCGTGGCTCCGGCCGGACTCCCTGCTTTGCTCCCTGGGTTTGATGTTCTCCTTGAAGGTCACCACGGGCCTCTCTCCCCCCTCCAGGCCGCTGCTGGGGGCCTTGCCCACGGACAGGACCGACTTGAGGCCGGTGTTGCCATCGTTGGGGGTCTGTTCGCCGTTGGAGGACTCCTGGAGGACGGGCGCGTCCTTCTCCTGGGGCTCCTCCACGGCCAGCTCGGGGATGTGGGTGATGAAGAGGAGGAGGCCGTCGCTCGTCCTGCACTGGATCAGCCTGGAGAACACGACACGACCAGCCTGTTCACACGCTGGCTTCAAACTGAAACTGTTGTGGTTTTAAAGCCACAGCAAACTTGGCTTGAAATAGTAAAAATGCAACGTGTGATATCAAAGTGCAGTTTCTCATTAAGCATCCACAAAAATCTGAGTGAAAATAGACATTCATATGTAGAGAGTGGGTCGTATGCCCACCTCCCTTGTTCTCTGTAAAGCGCATTGTGTTACCTATTAGAAAACCTAGTTCAAAAACAGCTCATTTGGTTGTTTAGCCCATTTGTCAAGAAATTTTGAAAAACACCCAATAAATGAGCTGAAATGGCTTTTTGGTGGTGTGCAGTAGAGGGTCGTTGATGATGAAAGGGCAGAGGTGTACGGACTCACTCAGGCTGGTTGTCTGCTACCCACTTCCCCAGACTGATGAGCCTCTGGTGCCTGGCCTGAACTGGCAGACCCTCCTTATCCCCCACCATGCCCTGGTGACCCTTGGTGAAATCCAGAGTCCTGAGACATTACAAAGGAGAGCAGACGTAAGTAAATATTCATCAGATGGGCAGATGAATACTTAAACACACGGTGTGCATGGCAGATAAGCCAACAGAGGGGTGTTTCGTACCGTAGAGCAGGCCTGAGGGCTAAGAAGCCCTGCAGCTCAAACTCCTCTGGGAGCGGAGTCACTAGGAGACAAATGGGGAATCATTATTTGGGCAGTGGTGGTAAAGAAAACAGGCAATTCAAGGGATTTCAAAGATGTTCAAACAATTAAAAAGGTGCCATCAGTCAGTAAGAGCAAAGTGGCCCAGCCAACTTAGCTTAAGAGTAATATGGACTGCCCCACTTTTATACTTCGATATAGGTAAACCAATTAATGAACTCATATTAGTAAAGCAAAGCGTGTCTTGTAAGCGTTTTACCTGAGGCGCAGGACACATCATCCTCCTTGGGTTGGAAGCTGTTCAGAATCGACACCAGCCACGGCCAAACACTACGATCATATAAAATCACGCTTTTACAAAAAGCTCGTTTTCATCTAGTTTCCAATAGCATCACTGCAGACTTCAACTAAACCACAGCGCTGGAGGACAAATGTTGACAGCTGAGGTGTGAAGAAGACTTACTACTGCCTCTTATCCACCGCGTTCTCGTGGAATACGCTGGGGCGCAGTTTGAGCCAGTCCAGGGACACTTTGATGGCCGGCAGCGGACACTCGCCCATGATCTCTTTGTTCTTGTTCAGCAAAGCCCGGCTACACATGACGCCCAGAAAGGACACTGGAGAGAAAGGATTAAACGCACTGAAAGGTTGGTCTCCCATTCTTTAAAGTCGTTAAAGCCGATTAGGACCGATTTTAATATATCCCACAGAGACTTTTTTTTAAATAGCTCTCAATTAGCTATTATACAGTCTCTTGAGAAAAAATGTGATCCGCTTGAGCCCATCAAGATTGGAACGGTTATGGACTTGGCAGAATGATCTCAGAAGGAATGATCTGAGAGATTTATGCCCTGTTACAGTACTCTGACTCTTCAGCTGATGATTCCCTGGAGTCCTTGTGGGAGCGTGATCTAGCGATAACATTTAGTCCTGCAGACTGGATCAAGATTTGCAAGGGGATCTTCCCGAAATGTACTTTAAATTTTATACATGAACACATTTTAAAACATTTTAATAGGATTTATTTTACACATGTTCGCCTGCAGAAAATGTTCCCCAACAGCCCAAACCTCTGCTTTAAATGTAAAATGCACAAAGGTGCACTGGTCCATCTGTTTTGGCCCTGTGACCCCATCCAGACATATAGGAAGGAGGTTCATCTAGCGATCCAGGAGGTTACTGGTAAACAGTTCACACTGACTCCCTCTTTTTACTTCTCCAGACAATCTTTTTGATACCGACACCAAATCTCTGTTAATACTTCTTTTATTTCTGGCCAAAAAGTGTATTTTGCTGGTGTGGTCTGCACCGCAGGTCCCTACAATAGGCATGTGGATATCACAGACATGGGCCATTCTCCCAATAACCCTGAACACTGATTTACATATAAACATAAAGCCACGTTAAATCTAGAACAAAATCTAGAATGAAGGAAATATCTAGAGTATCTGGTATCTACGTACTGAAAAGGCCCAGGATGTGGAACCAGCTGATCTGCTGGTCAGAGCTGTAGGTCTGGTCGTCTCCTTCGTTGGCCAGGTCTCTGAGGTGGTGCAGCTCAAACAGGTTGATGACTGTGATGTGAACCAGCTGCTGAGAGCTGAAGGACTTCTGAAGAATCAGCCTCTGCGAAGAAATAGAAAAACAAAGACTTTCAGGTTATTAAAAAAATCTTTCTACTTTGAGTTGGAAGTACTTATGATGTTGAGTGGTTGGTAGGCTTTTGAATTGGTAGTGGGTCCAATTAATCGATTAATCATTCATGACGGTCAAAGTCGATTTTTGGTTACTAATCGATTTTTGGTCAAATTGTGGTCATTCTTTTTTTTTTTCATTGAAATAAACATGTCCTTTAAAAAGATATTTAAGTTGAACTGAACAAATGTCGTCGGCCGGCTTCTGCTCTACTGTCCCAATAATCAACAGCTGAATTTGAAATGGAAACATTTGGAAACACCTTTAACGTCTGGAAAACATTTAACTCTTCAAATCCATAGATTTTTCCTCTGTTTTACCTGAAACTGCTCCTCCAGCTTCTCTCTCAGGTTGCCGAGTTTCTCCAGACTCTTGCTTAGGTAGACATGACCGTGGAACTTGATGAAGGCCTTGATGAAATCTGACACGCTCCACTTAGTTTTGACCTCGTCGCGGCTGAGGAGAAGAAATAGGTGAGTGTACAGAAGGCTACAAGCAATGTTACCTCTGCTGCACCTAATGACTATTTTAACGCTTAATCTAGCTATTATTTTTTTATTTTGATAAGTGGATTAATCTAACAACTAATTTAACCATTATTTTAGCGATTGTTTTTATTGCTCGATTAATAGAACACTTAATTCACCCCAAAAAATCTAACAAAATTGTCTCATTAATATTTCTATATTTTATTTAATCATCTTCTCTTAAAAACAACAAAATGCAACAATAAACAAAGTAGCTGCACTGCAGGTCATTATAAAATCTTTCAAATTTGTAGGCAAACTATTTAGCTGGCAAATGATTAAATCACTAACCCATGTTTGTTTAATTTTAGGTCTGTGTGGGTACGGTTACCAGATTTTCAAATGTTATCTTACATTGAAACAAAATATATTTTTAACCACCCAACTGTGTAAGCTCTGTATTAAACGTGCCTTTTCTCTTCAGTCTAACATGCGACATGACTGTGCTCAGACGCACAGCAGCTCACAACAGGTGCTACAATCGAATGACACAGCCTCAGTCAAATCAATGTTTAATCCCCACGCATAGTTTATTGATGGTTTTCTGATTGTATTTGATGTTTAATGAAATAACAATGATAGAACGTCATTCACAGCTCTGACTGCATTCATACCCAATGAATTGTTGGCTACCTTTGAAAGTGTATGGCCTGGTGTAGGCTGTAGCTTAAAGGCAAAAAAAAAAAAGTGCTGGTACTGCAAAACGGCTTCAAAACAACATCTGCAATCTTAAAGGAGAAGGCTCTTTTTCGACAACCTGGACCTTATTTACGGCATATTATAAGACGTTTGACTCACCGAGATAACTTTGGTGTAATTCGGAGGCCTGTAGAAGAAATTTAAAATCCAGCACGAGCCAAGTATATCCATGTAATGGCAGCGGACGGGGAACCGAGAATGCAGCTTCTAAAAAATCTATTTTCTACCGCGAAACAGTTGTTTTCATCAATCTGTCTTTATGAATCACTAGTTGTGCTTCCATAGAGCGAGGGCTTGTTGTGGTTTTCACATGCCTCTGTAATATGATCTTTAGAATGTCTTTAGAGATGAAATAAAGCTTCCCCACTTGCTCCAGCACGCATGCGCACAGCGCGCAGACTGGCTATTCTCCGTCTGTAGGCTACACTCGCAGCTCACATTCTCTACGCTACGATCGGCTAGTTGGTGCCTGGAATATTGTGTGCAATATGGCTGAATATTTATCAGATTTTGAGGATATAGAAGATGATGGAAGCCGTCGTAGCGTAGCGTAGGTGGGATATGGTCATAGAATGCAGATCAGCGCTCTGCACTTCTGATATCTGATTGGCTATGCGCTTAGAGGCTGTGCTTCAGGAGCAAAGAGGATCTCTAAATAGTACGGCCATTCTGAAGCTCAGCTCTCCTAGATGCTCTGGAGATCCACAATCATAAGCTGAGAACTTGCTTTTAACATAACTGTACAAGCTGACGACATGCATCAGAGGTGGGGCACGACAGGTTCGCTGTGCACTTATTAGCTGCGACCAGCAGCTCTATAGCTCGCTCTATCGGTCGCTTGGTTGGCCCACAAAAATGTCCACAAACAGCTGTTGCTAATCTACCAGTAATTGGACAAGGGAGAACATTCAGCCAGATTGAAAATGCTTGTATCCTACTCTATAGCTTGTAAGTGGTTGCCGATATTGCAAATTTGCTCTTGTTTTTTTAAACCCTTCTTCCAAGAACAACATTCAATACCCTTAGCAATATCCTTCTATGAATGAAAAGCTCAAGTGTACCTTTCCAGGGCTTTAGACAGTGCTTTCTGTAGGTTTGTGGAGGCGGCGGGGAAGGGGAACTTGACTGCGATGCTCCTGCAGTAGTAGAAGATGGTGGTGAGATGGTCCCCTTTGGAAGAGGCCAAGATGGCCAGCTGATTGTAAGGCTGACCTGTAACAAAAGAAAGAGAGATTGATGGAAAATAAAACAACCCAGGTGATGTCTATCTAGGGATGGGAGGTGGTGGAAGGGATTATCCAGTGGACTGCCCTCACCATTAGAGGGAACGAGTTGAGCTGCGTGTCTGTAATAAGACTCTGCCTGGCTGGTTTGGTTGCGATATCGTGCTAAGAAAAGGGAGAAGAAAAAAAAAGGTTTTGCATAATACTGTACTTCAGAGCCCTACTTGGGAGCTGCTCTAACACACGGATCAGGGTTGGGTTCTAATTTTCATATTGGTAAAACTAACATGCACTTTAATACACTAAAGGTCAATGTAACTCTTTCCAAAACTGGTCAGTCATATAGACTTCTAGTTATTTTTAAAGAGAATTCTCACCAATGTCTCCAAGGTGCACAAGACAATGCTGGCAGATGTAGGAGCAAGAGCTGGGCTGGGGTTTTACAATGGCGCTGGTGTACGTCTGTTTATTGCTGATAATTCCAAGCTGAGATGACTTCACACGACTAGGCAAGTCCACGTTGAACACAGTACACAGCTCTTGTAGTAACTGGAGGAAGGAAGAGGTGTATTATTCAACCGGGAAAACAGGTTTAGCTTCAGCTGCACAATAACCGTATCATTCACTTTCACACTGAAGTGTAAACGATGACATTATATTGTTCTGTTTATTGACAAAGGAGTTCCAGTGTCAAACATAGGTCCTTGGGATAAATTATCAAGCATATGAAGTCAATACTGTCATCTTCAATTACATGCTCACATCTACATTTGTCCACAATCTTAATAGATTCATATATATTCATATATTATTTTCCCTCCAATATTCTTAATCTTCATCTTCCATTTATTCCCTGTCACCATTAAAATAACACACTGCACATAGTACAAATAAATTCTCGTTGCAACTCACTTGTGTATAGAATCCACTAGCTGCCTCGAGAAACAAGGACAGGTTGGCCTGAACTTCACTTCTGTTGGGATTGGCTCTGTTCTTGGCTTGACTCTGTAGTGTTGTTATCTGATTCTTAAAAGCATGGTTCCAGCTGAAAAATAAATCACATCCTAGTTAAGGTCAAACTAACATTAAAGAACTACTTCTGAATTACTGCATGTTTTACAAGACAAAATATCAAAAAATCCATTAAAAAGACAATAAACCACTCCTTAATACAAAACTGGAGTGAACATCAAACACAAAGTAATGGGTTTACTTACAGATCTTGCTCTACTTTTTTGTCCAAAGCATACTCCAGGTCAGTCACCAGCATCTTCTGGTATAAGTCCTGAAGCGCCTGCCTTGAAGTCCAGATCTCTGCTGCACCAAGTTTCGAATCTATAAATGGATGGACATTCTCAATTATCTGCTCAAAAATGTAACTATATTAATCAGAGGTGCAAACCGATCACAGGTGAAAAAGGAGACAAACATGCAAACCCATTAAGGATGATTTGAGATATTTCTGTTAAGGATGGTAAAGAGATGAGATATAATTACAACTGATAAACCAACCTACTATAACACAGGCATGTGTGAGGCTATCTGAACAGCAGGCTGCCAAAATGAAAAAACAATTCCAGTCCCAAAGCACAGCAACAATCAAATCAAGTGTTGTTTATGTGATACTATATTCGCTAGGGTGAATGAAATATACACATACCTGTCATGTCAGCCTTCAGGGCTTCTGCCTGCCTGCTCAAATGTAAACAACCAAGAGAAGGCACAGATTAGAGGTAGTAATACAGTACATCCCTGCTGAAAGTTATAGGCTGTTGAAGAAAATACATTATACAGTCATTTAGCAGATGCTTGTATCCAAAGCGAAGTGCATTCAGCGTAGGTAGTCAAGAGAACTACTAGTCGCCAGAAATAAGGGCATCTCCTTTCTAAACAAGCATCTAAGAGCATAACCACGTGCACACACACGCAAACACATAGTAAAATCCCACGCTGACTCTAAACTCACACACCACATGAAGAATGACTCCTAAGTAAGGTGACTGAGAGGTGAGTCCTCAGCCAGAAACTCAAAATCTTTATCATAATATCTGGCGATTGAATAATACCTGGCCACAGCGTACCAGGAAACAGGCCACTATGTAATAGCCTATCTCTTAGTGGAAAGCAAAAAGCACCAGCACCAAAGCACCAACGTCCCACATATACCAAATAAATGTTACCATTATCATGATACAACAATCCACCACGAATTACTTATTGTCTTTCCTTATGTGTTATCCCACTTGGCTGAATGATGGGACATATGATGTTAACTGAAGGGATGCCAAGCACTGCTTGCGCCTTAGGTGTGGAAGGTGGGTGCAGGTGGATGGGCTACAGACAACTGGGACTGGGACACTTAGGTGTGGAAGGTGGGTGCAGGTGGATGGGCTACAGACAACTGGGACTGGGACACTTAGGTGTGGAAGGTGGGTGCAGGTGGATGGGCTACAGACAACTGGGACTGGGACACTTAGGTGTGGAAGGTGGGTGCAGGTGGATGGGCTACAGACAACTGGGACTGGGACACTTGTAAAGCATGTAAACAATTGTCGCTTCCTTGAT
Organism: Borostomias antarcticus; assembly: GCF_949987555.1. Classification (NCBI taxonomy): domain Eukaryota; kingdom Metazoa; phylum Chordata; class Actinopteri; order Stomiiformes; family Stomiidae; genus Borostomias; species Borostomias antarcticus. Next base: position 7,064,899 of record NC_140257.1, on the reverse strand, counting down.
GGTAAAACAGAAACTGATGTCTAATAGCTGGCTTCATAAAATACTTGGTGTCAATGCAATGTTGCAAAGCACACGGGTATTGAGCGAGCTGGTTACTGGTGCTAACTCAGCCAACTAACGTTAATACAACGCATAGCATTAGCTAGCTCCATCACCACCCTAGTGCTTGCTAGTGTGCTTGTAACGAAACATAACTGTTTGATTCTAGCTAGCCAACTAAACAACAAGTGCACCAAAGTCACGACCATATAGTCAAAATCACTAGCAGGTACCCAACGTTGCTAGCATCCGGCCTACGTTAGTAGCTACGAGCTAGCTTAGCTTAGCTAGCTAACCAGCAGGAATGATCACGCGTCCCATACGGGCTACTGTTTGAGCTAAGCTAGCGGTAGCTGCTTGGGTCACTTTACTCAGTCCGTAGCTAACACAGCTAAATAAACAATCTGTCCAGCGTACGACTAGACAATAAGCTAGCTACTAGGGTCACGTATTTTTTCCAACTAACGTTAGATTCGCGCAATTCAAATGCGAAGCGAAACATAGCTAGCGATGCTAAAGCTTTAGCCAACACAGCCAGGACTGGCTACATGTAAGGTTGGTTCAGTGGTGTTGGGTAGTGGCGGCTATACCCACAACAACATGTTCATCAGACGTGTTCTTTAGTCATAGAGCCACTGCTTATTCCGTCCACTAACATTGCAGGTAATCGCACTGAAACGCAGAGCCCATATTTCCACTGCTCACTTTGGGTTAGCGGAACACAAACCACCCCGTTTTGTGATGTTTTTGTGAGCTAGCTCACGTTATGTTTCTAGCTAGCTAATGACAAGGAGCCAGTTTCCCCTGGATACGGAGATGCCCAGATGCGATGGACTGGGTGACAGGATATCCCAAATATAATACCGAAATTAGAAAGACGATAATATCTCTTAGATTTACCGTAAATATTGGGCGCAGAGGTTCATCCTGCCCGATCGCCGGTCTTTTAGACAACGACTGGTCCAGAAGCAAGAGCTACTCCCGGCGCCATGTTGTTCCTCTCTTCGTCATGGGCAGAGCCACCAGCCCAGATGTATAGCTCGGCTCAGCATGCCCTCCAGACGAGCCACGGGGAGGGGAGGGTGCTTGAGCCTGGAGGCTACAATATTAAAAACATCACAGGTCCTGGAAATGAGACAGCCAAGCCAGATGACAGTCATCATTTAGCCTCCTGTTTGACCTCAGGCTCAGCCTGGAGTGACCATGGAGCAAACACGAGAACTTGTGTGTAGAACTCCACTCGGGCTTCTTGACATTGCGATGACATGAGAAGCAAAAACTGTAAATTATGGTAACTGTGTGTGTGCAACAAGCCTAGGCTAATAATACACGACATCACATGTGCACATCGTTAGTATGCTACTGTCTTGAAAGCAGCTACCCTACTGCTTGATGACAGACTGACTGCAGTCCCCTCTGTCTGTGCTTGAAATCATCAAGAGGGTGATGACAACTGGGTCAAGTAGGCTACACGACAATTCATGGACCTCAGGAGACCGCAAAACAGGCTATAGAAACACTGCCAACAGTGGCCTGGGTGACTGGGACAGCCTACTGGATTCTTGGAGTGTACAGGCTAGGCTACTGGACACTCCGATGACATTTAGGGGGAGATCAGTGTGGGATTTTAGTCTATAACTAAAATATTTTCTAGCCTATATTACCCGCTGTAGGCCTATAATATGGATCCCGTGCATGGTTATTCGGCAACTAACTGCTCATTCAAAATAGTGGTGGCTGCTTGAGCGTATCATGCAGAAATAGATTGTCTGATTATAGCAGATCTGATGATGGTGTCCGTTCCACGACGCCAATATAGCCTATGCCTATTTGGGGGGGGGTTTGGCAATTAAACTGTCAAATCATGAACTTAACTCTCTTCATTCCTGGTGCCTTTTGGTCCTGTGCCTTTAAACGCAGAGTGCGCTGACGCTCCATCTTCCAGATACTGGGACGCTGCCGCAGCTCAATGAACCTCGCCTCTCGCTGCGGTCGCTTACAGCAAAACAAAAGAGAACCGATCATTAATTTTAAGAAGAGAGACAAAAATAAGAAACAATGACCGAGAATACTAAAACCCACGTTATTTTGCTTTCATGTGGAAGTTTTAACCCCATCACCAAAGGACACATCCATATGTTTGGTAAGCAAATTGCGTACTTTCATTTGAGAGCGGATGATATGGGGTTCCAGATGTTTTGGGAGATCAGTCTATTCGTAAGAGGCTGTGCTATAGTAATTCATTAGATGGAAAAATAGGAAATCTCAGAAAAAGGTAATGATTGCATGATGTTCGTGGCTGTAGCCTAGACTTGGATTTGTGATCGCTGTCCAAGAGGGGGTGCTGAAATGGGCGACGGCCTCAGAGAAAGGAAATATGATCATGTCAGAATTGTGGTGAGCTAGTTATCATTAAGGTACACAATTTACTGTGGGGTTTTGAACTGTTCTAGACTATTACGATTTGCCTACTACATATTATCAACGGCAACAAACGTCGGTTTAACCGAACAATATTTTGGAATGCTGCTGCATAGGCCGATCAGCACCTACAATATAAGAGAGGAAATAGATTATACAAGGTGTGTATCTGGCCTATACATGTCATGTCTTACATGTTTAGCCAACATGGATGGTTGAGAATCCATTGGGTACACGCGGCCTCTTGCGCAGGCCTGTTTTGTTGAATGCCTGGTTCTGCGTCATTAAAAATAAAGTAGCTCACCACATCATGATGGCATCCTCCTTGAGTCATCTCAAAGCTACAGCCTACAACAGTAGGCTACTCCTCCAGGCACACGTCAGGAGTGTTACAATTACACTGAAATCTGTCGACTTATTTGATATGGGATGGTTTTTGCTTTGTCCTAAACATGGGTTCAGCCTGTCAGAATTTAATTAAATTTATAGGGAGCATGACATCCACACGTTGTCTTCTCACGTGTTGAGCATATACTGTATATTGTGGTGTAAGGCAAATGTCTAAGTATATTTCAATATGGTTTTGCGTTTATTAATAAGATTAGTCTGAACATTAATGATTCTATGCATACCTCACTTCTGTATAATGCTATGATGAATGGGACATCATTGCAGTTGTTCAAATACAATCATCTTTGGAATAATGTAATTAAGCCATATGCCAGGCCTACTTCAAACGACACCATGCATTAATTGATCCAACGATTATTGAAAGAACAATAAAATAAAAGGAAGCTTATGATTGTATAGTTCCCTCAAACGTGAAAACTATTTACAGTGGCATGAGGAATGAGGTTTTTATGGTGTACTATGTGCTCCATTTGTCGATATTTTGTCTTGTAGGCTATTTTGTATTTTGACTTTGTCAGTTAAATAGATACAGTCAACAGAGTGAGTGAAAAGCAGCAGTGAGGTAACCTGAAATATTGTGAGATGGAGAAAAAAGCATCCATGTGTTAGTGACCTATTTTCTCCTACTGCATGCCTTAGAGTGTCTGCTACAGTATGAGAGTGCACCAACCGATGCTCTCCTTTGGTGAGCCATTTTAACCTCTGTAGATGAAGAACTGTCTTAAAGCGTGACTTTTGTCACATTTCATATTTCCATAATAACTATATTGTATGTATAAATATTATACCATTTCTATAGTCTAGTTCAACACAATCAAGATATTGATATACATACAGTATTGGGTACTATGTGTGACCGTGTACCACCTTGTTAAACCTGTTCAGTATTGTTGAGTACGATGATCGGCTGGTTGGGTGAAAGATTTATTTTTTCCTTAGAAGATTTAAAGGAACGGGGTCCTTGTTGTAGAGCCCTCCACCGTGCTGGATGTGATTTATGAGATTCTGGACAGTTTTCATTTTCCCCATCATCTTCAAACATCGCAGCCTGTATCCCCTGGCTCCCTCTCATCTTGAAAAAGAGGGCATAGTTACAGTAGTAGTCTTTCCTCCATCCTTTCTCTCAGTCATCTGCCTTCTTTCATGGTAGTTCTGTGAGTAAACATTGCTCTGTAATTCCATCTGTTTACTGACACTGCATGGTCAATTCAAACATGTGTGGGACAACTTGAGGTGATGGCTTCCAACACTTACAGGTTTCCATGTACAGGTTTGTGTTAAGTGGGCAAAAATAATGAGGTGGGAGCCGAGGACTATAACTCCCTAACAGTGAATAGATGAATGTACACTCTGAAGTTGAAACAAAAGGCCTTCATCAATTAACTTGAGCTAGAAAATAATCATTACTGTCAATGTATGTAGGCCTAGTCTAAACTAAAGTTGGAAGTTGGAATTCTTAAACCAGTTTCTAAGGAGATAAGCTATTGGATTTAATAGTTTGGCATGGATAACGTGTGTGTGTGTGTGTGTGTACAATAAGACGTTTATAGCCCTATAACTTGCAGGTGTTCAGCCACTCAACCCCTCACGGTGGATCTGGTAAAACATAGCTATGTTTATAATGCTTTGTAATTTCTTTCAGAAAAAGCCAGAGAATACCTCCACAAAACAGGGCGCTTCATCGTGATCGGGGGCATCATCTCACCTGTCCATGAATCCTATGGCAAAGTGGTAGGAAATCATTTCACTCTCAGTATATTGTATTTTATCTAGTTTACTGTGTTTGAAATGCTTTTATTTTGGGTAGGAACTTATAGTTATGTCTTGACTGAAAATCCTTTTTGACTTTGTTGAGCATTAAAGGTAGGAATATGTAGGCTCTCGGTATCTGTACATCTGTTATGGGGCTGAGGTCTTGAAAGCAGTCTTTTTGAATAGGGCAAGTTGGCATTAGTAATGAAGTTGTAACTGGTCTTAATTTCCTCAAAGGACTGATCACCTTGTGTGGTCCTGTTGAAGTGCTCCTAAAACGCTCCCAGAAACCATCTCTGGTGCTTTTCTTCATCCATGCTCTGGAGCATTCTCTGAAATGAACAAAAAGCTTGTCCTAGTTTCTCTCTCTCACTAGAAGATGAATAATAGATCAATGTAAGAGAAACACTGTTTCAGCCAGATCCTGAATCTGCATTTGGAAACTGCTGTTTTCTAGTTGGGCAAAAAGACACGGGTTGTATGCAGTGAAACTCGTGTCTGTAATATTTCAGTAATTTTGACATGTGAGAGGTGTATTCAGGCCCATAACAGACACACATTTGCTGGGGAATGTAATGAGCAATCTCTTCAAAACCCAATTACCTTTTGACTATTGGCGGTGCTTACCATATGGGCTAGCCCCCAAGCGCTCTGAATCCATGTCAAACAAGGAAATTGTTGCGTAAAGATGCGTAATTGTGAAACCTAATGGCAGATGACCAGGAGCTTACAGAGTTATCACTGTGTGTTCCCAGGGCCTAGTTCCTAGTCGACATCGTCTCACCATGTGTCAGATGGCAGTCCAGTCCTCTGACTGGATCAGGTCAGTAGACACACAGGAACTATTGATGAGTTATTTGTGAGTAATTGACCCTCGCGGATCAATTTCATGTTTGTTTGATATAATAACATTTAATTGATTTTTTTCATATCAAATGGATTAATAACATACACATATTTTAATGGAAGAATGACTGACTGACTTTTGCAGTATCACAATACAAGATGATATCAGCTTTCCGAATTGTTCCAGTAAGGATGTTACAGTTCGGGAGGTATCTACATGTAACTATCCACTGAGAGATATTAGGGTTATAATCTTCTGGCGTTTTATGCAGAGTGGATCCCTGGGAGTGCTACCAGGACACATGGCAGACTACATGCAGTGTTCTGGAACATCACCGTGACCTTATGAAGGTAAGAACTATCGTGGGGTTTTAGTCTAACCATGATACAACCATAATGCGACCATTATACAACAGTTGTGCAATGACTGCAAGGTTGTTTACTGAATCCCATTCACATGATGAGTATAACCTTGCCTGACACTGGTCCTGTTCTGGAGACTTCCATTAACTGCCCTGGCAGTCAGACAAAAAAGATAATAGCCAAAACAACTTGAAAACACATGGAAGCCTACTGAAGACAATATCTTACAGTTAGTGAAAAGCACAGAATTAACTACTGAATATTGACCTGATTAATAACTTCATTAACGCATGACCCACTGGCTAGTTGGCATTTATTTTAGAAGTGTATACTATATGAAGAACTGTTTTGAGAGTGAGCCAGCACTTGTTGCCATGGAAACACCAGTATTACCCTCTCTGAACACTGTAACCATGTATGTGGCGATACCGATGTTGCTTCAGCAAAATCCTTGTGATTTATGTTGCTAGCAGATGTAAGCAAGATCCCATCCAAGTCAATTTCTGAGTAAGCAGGTTTCAATTATGTTTTTGTTTTTTTCCTTATCCACAGAGAGTCACAGGCTGTATTCTCTCCAACGTAAACACACCCTCCACGACTCCAGTGATTGGTCAGCCACAGAATGGCAATCCACCCATCTATCAGAACCACAACAATACCCACAAGCCTACTGCCAGTGAGTGTTTGTCTAGTGTTTGCCTATATTATTTTAATGTTGCATTTGTGCCACTTTAATAAGACTGAGAGATAAAAACTGTATCACATCATATCAGACTTGGGAATGACAAGCCGTATCCTTGGGCTTGAGGACTATTCCATAACAAACATTTTAACTGTGTATTCTTCTTTTAAGGTTGATGAAAAAATGTTGAAACAGTTTCCAAGAAAATGTTTGCTCTCTAAATCTATCTTTTTGAATGGATGTGTTTTCAATTATTTTACCTGTGCAGTCAAACTGTGGGGGAAGATGAGTGAGAGCCTGGGCAAAATCTGCTGTGTCCGTCCCCACATGGACCGATTCACCTTCGTGGGTAAGGAGCACAAAAGTCATATCCAGAAATATCTACACTTGTACTGTAGGGGTCCACTTTCATCCCAAATTAAGAATTGATTGAATGATTAACATTTTTTTCATTGAATACCAAAAGATGAAAATGCCAACCTTGGGACTGCAATGCGATATGAGGAAATAGGTGAGATTTACCTGTTTGTTTGTTTTTTAAGAATCCATCGATTTATTTAATTGGTATTGGTGGTGGTGTGGCGGTAAACCCACCATCTCCAGATCCCGTTCTGTGTGCCTCCCTTTGGCAAAGGTTTGGATATCATCTCCGCTCGTCTCTTTGTAATGTAATCTCTGTTGGTCTGCATCCCTCTCATTCCTCATGTCTCCGAAATGTTCAATATGGAAATAAAAATTATGGAAGGAGGATTGGCTTCCCACTGTCCTTTGAATAATAGATGCATTTCTGTTTCTATATTCATATTCCACACACAGTTGTTTGCTTCCCCCTCTTAACATTAGTAACATTCCTGCATAGATATTTCCTCTCATCTCATGACCTGACTGGGCCTGTTTTACGTGTTCATGTGTGTCTGTTGTCCAGAGTTGCGCATCCTGCTCCTGTGTGGCAGTGATCTCCTGGAGTCCTTCTGCATCCCTGGCCTGTGGAAAGACAGTGATGTAAGCTCTTCCATCCTCCCCCCCCCCCCCTCCCCCTCCCCTCTCCCCCCTCCCTGTGTCTGTGGAAAGTGATGTAAGTGATGTAAGCCCTTCCATCCTCTCCCCTCTCCCCCCCAACTTTTACTTTCTTCTCATGAGTGTGTGTTTTATTTAATGTCTCCCATGAATCGTGTAAGTGGACAGGACCCCAGTGTATCCTATCCTCAAAGTCTACATCCAGAAAATGATTCATTTCAATCGCAGCGTTTCTTTGCCACCATGTCGTAATCTATGCAAGCGTGAAATAGAGTGAGTGAAAATGCCGTGTGCTGTGATGGTGGCCGTCAGATGGAGGTGATCGTGGGGGACTTTGGGATAGTGGTGGTCCCCAGGGACGGAGCCGACACAGAGACCATCATGAACCACTCCTCCGTGCTCCGCAAGTACAAGGTCAGACCTCCATTACATCAAATTCATCTCATCTAATTAAACTAATTTCACAGTTCAAGTGTAGTCCTGAGCCAGATAAAAGCCTAATAATGTCCTATATTACCTCAGCATGATGTCGGGAAAAGCTACATCATTGTTTTTTTGTCTGTATTTCTTTCTTTTTTTCCAGAATAACATCATTGTAGTAAAAGATGATATGAACCACCCCATGTCCATCGTCAGTTCAACCAAGAGCAGGTTAGTGTTTATCGACCATTTGAACTTAGTTCTACTACTGTTATTTATTATAAACATCAGGCCAATCCTTCTCCTCACTGCATGATTATGCATCTGTTTGTTAGTGTAAACATCTTGGGCCAGACTACATACAGTACTGTGTAGGGTGCTATATAGGGGGAAATGGGCTCCAGTACTTCCTGAAATCAGACATGCTTTTCTATTTCCTGTCTTACACTATTGGATGAAATGATTATTCAGGTGTGCCTGATCATTGTGCTGCAGTCAGGCACGCCTGATTAATCACTTCACCCAATAGTGTAGGACAGGAAATAGAGAAGCATGTCTAATTTCAGGAAGTACTGGAGTTGTGCATATAGCCTACTGGGGCTGGTTGAGTGAGCCTGTCCCCCTGGACGCTGTCCCCCCCGCAGACTGGCTCTCCAGCACGGGGACGGCCATGTGGTGGACTACCTGAGCCAGCCGGTCATCGACTACATCCTGCAGAGTCAGCTGTACATCAACGCCTCTGGATAGGGAGCCGTCGCTACGCCGCCAGCATGAGAAGGGGGACGAAGGGAAATAAAACACCCCCCCCCCTCCCCCCGACGTCCTTGTCTGTCTTCTGTGTGAAACACACACAACCCCCTCCCCCGACGTCCTCGTCTGTCTTCTGTGTGAAACGTATACTCCTCTTGAGCTATCGCTTTTCCATTCAAAAGGAGCATTAGGTATCAATGTCCCTTCTTACTGTATCAAGGTGACTCATTGGAACTGTGGAGGGACAGCAAGGTGCACGAGGACGGAGGACAGGTGGACCATTTCCAATTTTTAGCAATGGAGTTTGATTTACTTTGCCCTCCATACCGGGTGGGTGGGGGTTTCCCCCCCTTTCAACCATTCCACTGGTCCTGAAGTGTAAACTCCACCTACCTGGCACAATGTGTGAGTTAAATCAAATGTACCTAATGTAGAGGAAAAGTGTACCTACTGTAGAAGGCTGTCAAATGAGTTTTCGTGAGGAGGAGGATGGTTTTATACCATAACAAGAAGGTGTGGGGATGGCATTTGAATGTTGGCCCTTTGCTGTTGATTTGACTGTCAGTTATTCTTAGATTGCATGCTTAGAGCATTTGTTTTGGCATGAGTACTTACACACTTCGTAGAAATTACTTACTGTTAAAGTGTTTGGAGATTTCAAAAAAAAAAAAAAAAAACTTTAAAAAACAACAACAACATCTATATACAGTAGTGTGGAGGACCCACCTCACTTCATTTGCTATTCACTGTCTCTGTACAGGACTTCTTGTATCAGCGTTTCTTTGGAGTTGCATATGGATGCCTGAGTGTTTTCTCGTCAGTGGGCATTTGTTTGCACATACTGTAAGAGAATTATTTGTACATTAATTCCTTTTTGTGCGTGAAGGACTTTCCCTGTTTGCCACCAAGCAAAATACCACAATGATAAAAACAAAAAGGCTACCTGTTTCTTACTATGTGCTACGGTAGGTTGCTTCTTGGCAATCTATCTAATGTGAATAGGATTGGAAATTAAAACAACAGCGCAGATTTTGATCAGGAAGTCAATTTCTTCTGCATGGGAATGAATCCAAAGACGATCTCCCTTTTCCCTGCATTCAATACAGTCATACCATCAACGTTAAATCAAAAATAAACAAGCGCTCAAATGTTATATTGCAAAGGAAGTGGGGACAAAGATGCCTTGCTTCTCATGTTGCCCCGGCTAAGATAGTCCAGCCATTGATTTGAATAGTATTGATGACAGTAGAGAGCTGATGGTATTACAGGGATATAAATATGTAATTGGTTGTGAAAATGGTGACCAAACCCGATGCAAAATGATGACTCGTGTTTTCACCGGGACTGAAGCATCTGTGTCCATTGGTCAAATTATCTGATGTTCATGGGAAAAACATAATACATTCCAGTGCTTATTTCAAATGTATTGTTTTTTTGTTTTTTTTTATCTGTAAGAGATGCACACACGTGTGAGTGTAGTAGCTAGAGCAGCCATGCTCATCAGTCTAGGGGCAGGCTTGGCCAGCAGTGTGCTGTATAATACTGTACACAGGGATGCTTCAGATCTACAATACTTCTACTTTCTATCCGCTACTGCTACACTTTATACATTAAAGAAATGCAACAGGGTACAATAGGACTCCCACCAGCTTGTCTTTCTACATGCTTATGAGTCTGTGTAAAAGTATGATCTCTCCTTTTTACATACATAATATCAATCATTTTGCATACTTCAAGTGATGGATGATTTCCATTAAGAAACATGCATTGATTTGTTTGTTTTTAGATCTGATTTGAAGTTTTATCACACAATTCATTTTATAATCAGAGATTGCTTTTTATTTGGTAATGTTCAGTGGCAGGGATCCATGAATAGAAATATATATTTTATTTAAATGTAATGCTCAGATTTGTCAAATTTGACTCTGTAAACAGAAAAACAGGAAATCAAGCTGCTTTCATAGAACAAATGAGTCTGAGACACACAGCTTTATTGTAAATTCATTCACACCTGGTTTGAGTCCTTAATAAAGATAAATATAAACATGTTGGATTATTCTTACAAACACAAGATAACAGAAAAATACATGGTTATGAACACACAACTAGATAATTTAAAATATTGTAATACAAAATCTTTTTCTTTGGTGTCAATGGTCCTAAAAACTTCACAGATCAACTCTTTGTTTACATAAACATTCATAAATACACTCATAGCACACATACAGTACCATAACACCAGAACCTAATGTTCAGCAAACACTCTTAAACACTCTTGAACAAGCAGCATTTTGAATGTCTCAAGTTAAACATGTGATGCTAATAGTCATCATGATAGACCAGGGACTCCCAATGATACTGGACTACAGGAGATGCAACACATTTCCACACTATTTACATGAAATACTTTAATTTGCCACCATGTTCTCATGGAGATTGAAAAAGTGAAACGAACACTCAGAAGACGTCTTTAGCACACTTCAATCTCACGGTCTCTCGATGGGAGGGGAGTTGAAGCAGCCGACTGGGACGGTCTTCCGGATGTCCTCCAGGTTGCTGATGTCCTCCAGGATGGTGTGGATATGGAGGTCGAGGCCTGACAGGCGGGCCCTCTGCTCGGCCTCTCTCTCCTCCAGGTCCTGCAGACGAGGCCGGAGCTGCTGGTTCACCTGGTCACGGGCGCTGGAGATGGAGCTCTCTAGCTCCTCCAGCCTCTCCTCGTCCACGCTGCCGGGCTGGCCTGTCAGAGGAGAACCATATCTATCACTACGGACAACAGCAGGGTCATACAGAAGACAGGAGAACAATCACTGAGGCTTCTGGTGCAAGATTGGGTGTGTTGAGTAAACAAGCATCCCAAACCCGAATGGCTAGCTGTCAGCCAGAACACCACCAATGACTATTAGCCATTATTGGACATGTCACCAACCAGCGCTTCTACAGTCGTGCGTCTCCACACTTCGTTTACGCTGCGCCATCGCTGGAGGAAGGTCTGGCTGCACTCATTACCATTCAGAGATAGGAGGGGAAATGCTCTATTTCTTTAAACCAATCACAATTGTCTTGGGCAGAGCTCAGAGGTTGCTATTTAAGGGGACTTTGAAAACAGTAACATGCAGATAGCAGGGGGAGGAGTCTGGATTTAATCTGATTGGCCGGAAGAATTTCAGTCGCCACTGATTGGGCAGTAATAAAACCAATGACATGGCTTATTTCTGAATTTAACCTACATCCTGTGAGTCAGACTAGTGCTTCTATAATTTAAGTGCAGCTAATCTAAGTGTGCTGCTAATAGCAGTCTGCATCCATTATCACTGGAAAACCAATGACTCACCGATCAGGCTCAGCAGGTCGTTGATGGCCAGGAGGGTCTCGCCGACCGCATCTCGGGTATGTTTGGCATTGTTAAAGGCACCGGTTGCCCCCAACGCCGCCTATTATAACGAGCAGAGAGTGGAAACCAGTGGATAAATGTCAGTTTGATACACTTAACCTCCCATTGATTCAGTTTAAAAAGTAGAGTACAGTCGAACCCGGAATCACAGTGTGCTGGGTTGAAGGGCATGTAATAGTACACAGTAGTAACTGGATCTACACTAGGGCAATCTGAATACCAAGCAAACTTTGACTTTGAAGCGGACTTTCCCTTTAACATGTCGCATCTACTGTAAGGCTGACCTCTTCAGCTCTGTCTCTCTGCAACTCCGCGTTGTCCCTCTCCATGGCCACCGTCCCCTCCGTGGCCACCGCCTGCTTCCTCAGGCCCTGCAGGCCCTCCCTCAGACTGGTGGCGTTCTTCACCAGGCCAGCATGAGCTGGCAAAGAACCAGACGTTCCCTGTGGACAGGAACAAACAATCAAAACAGGCCTCATTTTGGAGTTTCCATGCAAGCTTTGAGGGGAAATTTCTGGAAATACGCCCAGTGGTCTAAAATTACAGCATTTTTGCTTGTGAAACAGACCATGTCTCTCATATCCAATGGGTTCATATGCATAAGTGACTTAAGACATTGGTTTCATTGTTTTGCTCGTCTGACATTCTTCCTTTCGCATGCAGGCGCACAAACTGTGGATTAGCATAAATATGGGGCCCAGTTGGATATTTCCATTGAAAGGAGTCGGCTAGCGGTACCTCTAGTCGGGACACAACGGTCTCCAGCCTGTTAACAGTGCCCAATGCGTCACTGTAGTCTCCAGATACGCTCCCGATGATGAATAGGGTCTCAGAGTTGTTGCCAACGGCTTGCTGAATGGTGGCGTTGATGCTGGGCATTTTTTTTATGGCGTCATCGGCCAAAGCCTTGTTCTCGCTGATCTGGTCATCAAATCCTGGCGCATACAAGAATGGACATCACTATATTGTTTTCTGAGTTCAGAGTTTACAAATCTATAATCTAGGAAGACCTCTCACACTAGCTTAAAGCACTGTTGCTGTGAATACTTTGTGACAAAGTCACACTTTATATGACAGCGCTTAAATCTCTGTATAATTAATACTGTAGCGAATTGGGGGGGGAGAATTGAACGCGCTCCAAGCGGGGATCGAACCTGCAATCTCCCGCTTCCAAACCAAGCTCAATAATCACAACACCGAGAGCTGTTAACAAGCCTTATAGAGGATCATGACAATATATTAGTAACTATATTTGTCTTTTGTTATTCTTAACCAATGATACACTTGAGTTTATTGTGTACTCACAATAGTAGTAATGACATACTGTAACAAGTATAACAAATAAACAATATGAGTATTTGGGGGGTATTAGAAGTGGGATCCAATGCTAAAGCTAATGCTAACTGAATACTTATCCTACCTCTAAGCTTGGCCAGAGCTTCATCCACCCCATCAATGTTGTCAGTGATCATCTTGAGAGACAACTCTGTGTCTGCCTTGGCAGCATTCACCCTGGCAAGGAGCTGGTCATAGTTCTGTAACAGTCAAACATGAGTTATAAATAGGTAGGCATGAACATACAGTTTATAATATCAACATGTTAATGACATAACACATAGCCCTGTTGAAATAACGCAGTCGGAATTACTGGTGTTGAACTACAAACAACATTAAAACACTCCAAATGGATCTTAACACATGCAGTACAGTATTGTACCACTACAATACCACAGTGATAAAAAGGCATGAAGGGTCAGCTGTGTTAGAGGGGTCCCTCTACCTGTTGAGAGGCTTTCCCCGTGGCCAGGAGGTCCTCGGCCACAGCCCTGTCCCCCTGGACGTCCTCTTGTAGAGCCTCATACACAGTCAGGTTGTTCACCACCTGGGTCCTCAGGCCGCCCACACCGGCAACCAACGCGTCAATCTCTCCCTGAACACAACCGAAACGACGGTAAGTCACGGTGTGTTGGGTAAGTGTAATCACAGGCAACTTGTGAAGTCTGTGGAGACCTGTCCTATATTCCTCCTCACACATCTGGCTTTAATTTGCTTGGTGTTCCCCATCATCCCGCCTGGTCCCACTGTTCATTTTCTGCTGACTCATGTCAGCAAATGCTTAATTGTCTCATTATGTTTAGATGCAGGCAAAGGAAAGGGCACCTTACATGCGTTACGGAGGTATAATATTCACACCTAAATGAGACAGGTTCATGTAACATTATTGAGACAATGTAAACTGGTGTTCAAGTTAGATCAACCCAGAGACAATCTCTTTCAGAAGGAAACCCTTCCGCCTGCGCAGTACCTTGAGAGGACCAGGGAGGTCGAGCTCCAGGGAGGCTATCTGATCCAGGGTGTCTCCCGCCATCCTGCTCTCGTCTCCGGCTGCGCTGCTCAGGCGAGAGGCCTGGTTCTCCATGGCCTTCACCTGGGCGGAGTCCTTATCGTACCTGACCAGAGACACGTCAACATCAGCAGGACAGCGATGGTTGGGGAAACTATGACATGCAGGTCACATTTTTCTGTTCATGATACGATATGAGTCATTGGAATGCATAGTGCAGTATGTGTGGACTTGTTGCACAGACGAAGTTACCAATACATCTTTTAACTATCGGATCCAACGCTACGTGATCGTGTGGCGCTACGGTGTGTGAGGACAAGAGGGCCAGACAGGAAGATCTTACTGGGTTTTGAGATCGCTGATCAGTCCCTTGATCTTGTTTTCCCGGTTCATCACGGACCTCATGAGAGCCAGGCTCTTCTCCGACTCGGCCAGGGCGCCGTTAGCCGTTCTCTCCACCGCCTCCGCCCGGCTCTGGTGTCTAACGGAGACACACAACAGAGCAGAGGGCTGCATTGATTGATTTTTATTTATTTTTAAGGCAGGGACAAGGTACAGTAGACATTTATCCTATTGAATAGGGAGAGATACACTGTACAAGGTTATAGCTAAACAGCTAATTTACACCTGCAGTCCCTGGGAAAATAAATATACAGTCTTAAAATAGTGGGGCAAATAGTATACAGTAGGAGAGTAACATACATACAGAAGGAATACAAAAAAGTTATATAGCAGAGATTTCACTCATCCCCACATCCCAATACCCACTGGCTCTAGTCGTTAGGGTGATTTCATTTCAGTTCAGTTTGGGTCAATGCATATCAATCAACAACAAATGTAAATACACCAGATTTAGCCAGGAGGCTAATTTTCATCTGTGGTCCCTGGCCAAGATGTTATAAATAAGCATCCTAAAACGACACAAGATAATGATGGATCTGTTCCTCCGAGACTACCAGAAACATTATTTTTGTGTATTCAGAAACACCTATTTCAATATGGAGACTATTTCAACCACTTTAGAATTTTGGGGAAATATTACAAAATAATCATCTGCAAAGACACAAGTACATATGTAGATTGCATATCAACAGAGTTGCGTCTGTAAATAGCCTCTAGGCCCCTTTGAGAAAGTGATGCTTTCTGGTAGGTGCATGCTGGGATATATGGCGTGTTGAACTCACTGATCAGCCAGGTTGTTCGCTCTCTGAATCAAAGTGGAGAGGATGTCTGTGCCCGCCGCTGCATCAGCTAAGGGGAAGTCCTGAAATATGGAGGGTCATCATCATCATCATCATCGTCATCATCATCATCATCATCATCGTCGTCATCATCATCGTCGGCATCATCATCGTCGTCATCATCATCATCGTCGTCGTCATCATCATCATCATCATCATCATCATCATCATCGTCATCGTCATCGTCATCATTGTCATCATCATCATCATCATCAACATCATCACCAAAAACTGCATTAATCCAATTCTCTTTTTTTACGTGCTTAGATGACATTAACGTCAGAGACCAATGATAAAGTTGGACATTAGAACTTACGGCCTGCTTGATTCTGAGTCCCGCCTCCTCCAGCGTGCGCCGCGCGTCCTTGATGAGATCCTGGACGTCAGACACACGTCTCCGGTACGTCCGGTCCTGCAGCTGGATGTCGTCCACGGACCTGGAGACGGTCTGAACGTCTCTTCCCTCGGCTACCTGGGTCTGGCTGATCTCTGAGAGACGCGTCTGCAGGCTCTTCTCTGATGCTGTGGGATAATTAATACAACTTAATTCATAGAACTTCATTAGCTGATCATGAGATATGTAATGGGTGTTGGATGGCCTATTAATCTTTAAGGATGTTGAGCCAACAACAGATTGAGCCACAGACAGCCTTAAAGGGGTAGCGTGCTATTTTGGACATTTAGCCCTATTTGTGGTCTGTCTACCATGAGCCTGAGGCATAGAGACCATCATTTCACTGATCATTCCAGACTCTCACTGGGCTACAATGGAAGTCAGTGGGGTAGTGCTGTCTGCAGCCTCTCCTCTGATGCTGTGTGATCATTAATAGAACTCATCACTATGTTTCATTAGCTGATTGTGAGATATGTAATGGGTGTTGTGATTCAGTGAGTTCATGGTATATAACCATGAGTCAAATATCTAGCAAAACAGAGATAGGGTTGGGGTTCTGGTGAGAAATAAGGAATTCTCCTCTTTATGAAGCGTCTACAGCGAGCACGCCGCCGAAACGTTTATGAATGACTTGCCTGCCAGTTTGTCGGCATCGCCCTGCAGATCTACTACCAGCTCCTCAGCTGCCCTGAGCGCCCTCTCCATCTGGGCATCGTTGACTGGCAGCCTGCCCGTCTCCATGCCAGTAAACAGAGTCTCCAGCTCCTGCAGTTTACGAGCGTAACCGTCCATCTGTCGCGCGGGTCCCACCGGGAGAGGAAAGATCGAGAAGAGATTGAAAAAGATTGAGAAGAGAAAAAAAAATGATTATGAAAGATTATGACGGGTTATCTTTTCAATTTGTTTGCTTATCGTTGACCTGCAAAGTGAATTCTGGATACTGAATCCTTCTGTCTGGCCTCATCCTGGTTTTTCCCCACATGATGACTGTTTGTGAGTTTCAAGTGGAGGCGAATTGATGATGAAGTGGGAGCTCGTCTACTCAGGACTAACAGGCCTGATAGCTCCTCCAGATGAATCATCCGCTGTGTTTGGATGCCGTGGTTCTCCCGGTTCCCCTCACACAGGGAGCCTGAGGGCGGAGAACCCTGCGGCACCTTGACATCATTCTTCTTAACTCAAAGAGAAGCGTGGGTAGAGAACAGTGAACACCCACACTCGCACGCTCGCTACTCTCTCATTACCTGGGATGTGCAGCGCCATGCTTCGCCCCAGGTGGGATAATATTACCACTGAAATCTGCACTGCCTGTAGTGTGTGGAAACACCAAGCTTTCTATTTTAGCTCTGGCCGAGGAAACCATGTGAAGATATTCCCTCGTAAAATATACTGACATTATAATTACCAGCTTTTACTGTAATAATAATATTCAACAGCAACTTCCTCATCGGCCTACTAATCTTTAAGGATGTTGAGCCAACAACAGATTGAGCCATGGACTGCCTTAAAGGGGTAGTGTGCTATTTTGGACATTTAGCCCTATTTGTGGTCTGTTTACCATCAGCCTGAAGCATAGATATTTTTAGGTGTTTGGCATGACTTGCACATAGTCCTCTGTGGGAACAGTGAAAACAAGCGCCAGGGGAATAGGCTCTGTGCACCAGCTCCACTACTTCCTGAAAGTCACTTGGCATCTTTATTTCCTGTTCTATATGATTGGCTTAAGTGATTAATCAGGTGTGCGGAAGACCCAGCGCACACCTGATTAATCACTTAATCCAATCATATTGGACAGGAAATAAAGAAGCCAAGTGACTTTCAGGAAGTAGTGAAGCTGGTGCACAGAGCCTATTATGTCCAAGCCATGCCAAACATGTAAAAACATTCTGATTGCAATACATTTCAGAGGAGAGCATATTGAGACCAGCAAGATTACACCCTGTGCTCCCCGTCTAGGAAAACTACTTTAACACAGTTTTTCCAAATTCTTTTACATATGCCCCATTCACTTCCATTGTAGCCCAGTGAGAGCCTGCAGAAAAACTGCAGCTAGCTCAATACTGGAACGATGAGTGAAATGATGGTCTCTATGCTTCAGGCTCATGGTAGACAGACCACTAATAGGGCTAAATGTCCAAAATAGCACACTACCCCTTTAATAGGCTATAGCCTTTCACTATGGACTTGGTTTTCTGGTCAATTCTCTGAGCACACAGCATGTTTGGCCTGGATACAGAGATTGACCGGTCACACAATTCAGTGACCTTCATGAAATTCCTTGAGGGTACATAATAATGCTCTCTATTCAAATAACTAACAACTATAGGAAACTAGAAACTATAGGAGTGTTAATAATATATTTTGACACCCCATTTGTTGCGATATGAGTCATTTCACCCTGGAAACATATGATTTAAATATTCCTTTATGCTTGCATATTTCTAAATACATACTGTAGATGTATACAATAAGATGTCTCTCACCTTCCTCTTGACAGGGCTGAAGCAGGAAGGGCAGGTGGAACGCTGGCACTTTAACCCTTCGAAGCCCTCTCTGCACGGGCACTGGCCCTGGTCACTGCACTGGCTGGACAGAGCGCCCTGGGGATCGCAGTCACACGCTGGAACACAGGGAGAGAAGACAGCTGTTGAGATCCATGTAATCAATATCAGATGAAAAGTTTATTACTATTAATAATACATAATACTTAATAAAATTAATAAAATTAATAAAATTAATAAAATTAATAAAATTAATAAAAATTAATAAAATTAATAAAATTAATAAAATTAATAAAATTTTAAAATTTTAAAATTTTAAAAGTTATTATAACAATAAATATTACTGTTACTTAAAATAACAGATAACTCGTGGATATGACTTTCAAGACGTCTTCGGAGACTAGACAGGAGGAGAGCGGGGGATCTGCCTGTACGCACGCTGGCATGCCTGTGAGGGCCGGCGGTGGTGGAAGCCTTCCAGGCAGCGGTCGCAGGCGAAGCCCCTGGTGTGGTTCAGGCACCTCAGACACTCCCCGGTCCGCGGGTCACAGTTGCCCATGGCATTCGGGTCCACGTGGCCGCTGCAAACGCACGGCGTGCAGGACCGCCGGGGACCGCTCTGGCCCAGGGGATCGCCGTGGAAACCGTCTTGGCAGGCGTGGCAGCGAGAGCCTGTTTGGGGGAGGGAGAGAAGGAGGGAGGGAAGGAGGGAGAGAAGGAGGGAGGAGAGAGGACAGGGAAATGCAAAAGGAACACCTTTACATATTTCACAATAAGACACCTTATAATAGGCTGCTGTACTGAGTTTATTCAGTTCACCTAGGGTCCTGTACTGTAACTCCTCATGTCTAATTTGACAAAGTCAGATATCACTGTAGATATGCCTCTAGTGAGTCCCAGTGTATTGAAGGCATATTCATGTATTACTGATCAAAAATTGAGCGGAACTTCTCGTCACATTTCTCATCACATCCAGCCCTCAATGGGTTCATGATTTTGGTTTCCATTCACCGTTCTTACATCATTTTGCTCTCGCTGAATTATACACTGTGATCAATAAAGATTTTCAACTCGATTATTTCGTTCATGGAGATCCGCGATGACGATTGATGACAAGTGTTCCCTTAATTTCTTAAGAGACTCCTAGTGAGAGACTGACCAATGGTGCCAGGTGGACAAACGTCACACTTGACCTCCAGAGTTCCAGGGGTCACGGAGCAGGACGCTTCATTGGGACAGGGACACGGGACGCAGGCCTGGGGCAGCGCGGGGTCGGGGTACTGGCCAGGCGGGCAGGACTGACCACCAGGGGTCTCGTCTGCAGAGTAACAGTCACCTGGAAAACATAACACACATCACAGACTTTTATCACAGACTTTTATTCATCTTTTATTTAGACAATTAGACAATATTAATATTTTATTTATCAAGGCATTCATGGATATGAATAATGAGATATGTACTGTCATATTAATCAGTTCATTATGAATTACTATTGGGTTTAAAACACTGATGATCCAAATGTTCATTAACAAAACGACTATGTTTCTGAACAATAACCTTATACAAATAAGCCTTTATATTAATAGTGTATTGTAATTATCATCCTCATCCTCATCATCCAAAGAAACATCACCATGAAATCACGTAACACAAATATAACATGAATCAAAATGGCTTCCTACCAGTTTCAGGGTCACAGCTTCCCCCAGCGCAGCTGCAGGGCACACAGGGGCTGAAGAGGCCTTGTCTGGCGGAGCGTCTCCTGAACCCCGGAGAGCAGCTCTCGCAGGCCTGACCGCTGAGCCCCTCCGGGCAGCGACAGCTCCGCACCCACGAGGCCGGCTCACCCCCGGGGCCCTGGCGCGCCGTCACCAGGCGCACGTTGTCCAGGTAGCCACGCCCTAAAGAGCCGGGACCAAGAGAGTTTTTATATTTGATTTACCTGCGGAGGAGTTGGAGATGAGGGTTGTAAATAGGCGAAGGCAAAGTACGATCGCTCACCGTTTTCCCCAAATGTCGCTCGGATTTTGATGGCCGTCAGGTTCTGCAGAAGTGTTTGAAACTGGAAAGGGGAGAGGGGAGGTCTCCATTTACTGCTCACTTGCTCATCCAGTCTGAGAACGAAAAATTCATAATTTCATGATCACCGAAATGTGCACAGAATCGTACGCTTCTATGGAACATACAGTCGTGCCAAACCACGCCAGCTCACTGGCTCTAAACTAGTGGCTGACCTGAACGTGTAGGTGATCTTCTGACCACCAGGTACGATGGAGCGTAGGTCCCCCAGAGACGCTGTTACCCTCAGACCCGAACCCTCCAGCACCACATCACTGGTGGACGGGTGTCTGACCCCCCGGTCCAACCGCAGGGAGAAGGACAGGTTCTGACCATAACTCAGTCCTTGGTTGCCCAGGTAGGAGGCTGGTCATGGGAAATAGAACGGAAGGAATGAGATTAAAGATGAACGTCTAGTTATTGATAGAGTGCAGTCTAACTTAATTAGACTCACCAGGGGCATAGAGATAAACAGGCATGCTGTCTTCGGAGATGACCTCAACGTCCTGGTGTTTGGGGGACCAGCGGAAGATGACCTTGGGTGGGGTCACGCTCTGGGCTGTGGCTGCCCGCCAGCCCCGGGGCCCTGGAAGGAGCAGCAGATTATGAGGATTATGGACCATAATCTCATCTGGATGAGTAGACTTGACTTGACTTGAAGTGAATGAAGAATAATCTGTATTATATTCATTTTAAATTAGCTGTTCATTTTGCGCGCAGGTAAATCTTATAAATTCTTGAATTTACCGTTGTCAAACGTTGATGAGAGAGTAGAGACGGAGTATCCCGGTGCAGCTGAGCAGTCTGAGGAGTGACCGTAGCAGAAGCACGGGACGGACTTCACCGGCTGGTCTGTGAGCTGACCACCGCTGCAGGAAAGAAACAGCATCACAGCTCACACTGTTACAAACTCATACAGTAGCCTAGGTCATTGAATGATGCATAATTATCTGTTTATCTAATGTACATAACACATCATCTAACTATAAATGGTTCTCAGAGAGCAGTAGCATGGTAAGGCAAGTTTATTTGTAAAGCACATTTCAGCAACAAGGCAATTCAAAGTGCTTTACATGAGACATTAAAAGCATCAAGACAAAGTGCAACACTTAAAAGGTCATATAAAAGTAAATGTGAAAAAATGACATTTAAAACAAAATGCTGGAAAAATAAAATACAGGAATAAAAGTTACAGTGCAGTGTATGAATTAATAATTATTTGATTTAACAAAAAGCAGCGGCAAAAAGAAAAGTCTTCAGTCTTGATGTAAAAGAACTGAGAGTTGCAGCAGACCTGCAGTTTTCTGGATGTTTGTTCCAGGTCTCCATGTGTTGTTTTAACTCTGGGGACAGAAAGCAGGCCTGTGCCAGACGACCTGAGAGGTCTGGATGGTTCATAATGTAGCAGCAGACCAGAAATATATTTTGGCCCTAAACCATTCAGTGCTTTATAAACCAACATCAGTATTTTAAAGTCAATTCTTTGACAGACAGTAAGCCAGTGTAAGGACCTCAGAACTGGAGTGATGTGATCCACTTTCTTGGTCTTAGTGAGGACTCGAGCAGCAGCGTTCTGAATCAGCTGCAGCTGTCTGATTGATTTTTTATCGAGATCTTTAAACACACTGTTACAGTAGTCGAGTCTACTGAAGATAAAGGCATGGACAAGTTTTTCCAGATCCTGCTGAGACTAAAATCCTTTAATCCTTGATATATTCTTCAGGTGATACATGTAGTAGGCTGACTTTGTAATTGTCTTAATGTGGCTGTTGAAATTCCGGTCTGAGTCCATGACTACACCAAGATTTCTGGCTTCGTTTGTGTTTTTTAGCATTGATTGGACTGATTGGATCTGAGTGCTGACTTTTAATGTTCTTCTTTGGCTCCAAAGACAATTACTTCAGTTTTATTTTTGTTTAGTTGAAGAAAGTTCTGGCACATCCAATCGTTGATTTGTTCAATGCACTTACTCAGCGCTTGTATGGGATTATAGTCCCCTGGTGATATACATTTGTGTGTCGTCTGCATATCTATGGTAGCATAATGGTATTACCCCATTCATTGGGTGGAGAGCTTTATGCCAGTCCAAACCCTGTGTCTCTGTAACCTTCCCATGTCAAGATATGTCCGTTTCAATTCCCCCTATCGACAATGAATGGAAGGAATTTTCACCTAAATCCAAAAAATGAATGGTGGTGAATGGCTAGCCATGTTTGGGCGGCACGTTGACCCATCCCGTTATTTGGATCCGCTCCAAAATTGAATGGGTTCTAAATTGGCCCATGCTACATGGGGCAGTGTCAAGGCAGGTGTCATAGAAATTGTAATTTCACCACCTCCCTCAACCTTTCACATAGCTGTGCTAACCTTTTCCTGCTTTTTGTTGATTTTATGTCTATTTTTATGTGAAGCACCAGGAAACTGGAAATGGCTCATGGACCCGCCCCGTGATTTGGATCATCTCCAACAAACAAAAACACAAACAAACACAAGAACAAACACACGCCACCGAAAACATTACCTCTCACCCTGCGCTGTCGGTGGGGCAGAGGTAGCAAAACATGTTGAATATACTGAAAACGTAAGCAAAGTAGCCGAGGTAACTGTTCTAGCCTTTACAATGGGAAACAATGACAACAACAAGGAGTCAAAAGCCTGGAGTCCAATGATTAGATTTTACCTCTGAGCACAGCCATTGGGTTCTAGCGGCGTTCCCTCGGGGCAGCGATCACACTTGTCCCCCACCACACCTGCCTTACACCTGCAGCGCCCCCTGCTGTCACATAGTGGACTAGCAGAGCCTGAGAAGGGACAAGATGGAAAACAGCATCTCACAACAGCATCTCACAAGCACCATCTTAACATCAACGACAGCAAAGTCAAATCAAACATGTAATCTTTCACTAAGCAGACTACAGATAGGCCGGATCAAGCGCCAGATTTTTCACTTCTCTGGCACGGGGTTTGTAGAATGCATGATTCAAGATCTTTGTTCAAGGACATCTTCACCGTCAGACTGTTCTCACCTGTGGGACTGCATCCACAGGGCAGACAGCTCCTTCCTGCCCCCTGGTGGAAGAATCCGTCCTGGCATTTCTCACAGTGCCTCCCGTCAGAGTTCCCCTGGCAGTCCACGCAGCGGAGGCCCAGGGAGTCTGGGAGGCAGTAGCGCGCCTTGCCGTTGCATTCACAGAGAACTGACGCTGGAGACCAAAACATGAACACAATTGAATGATCGAGAGGCCCAATGTAGCTTGTGAACAATGATCGAGTGCATTATGGTAACATTTTCAGTTTGAAGGAAGATTTGAAGGCTATTTGTAGTGTTCCTTTTTAAAAAAATAAAAAAAATAAAAAAGTTTTATATGACCTTTTATGTTTCTCTTCTTTGTCTTGGTGTTTTTAATGTCTCACGTAAAGCACTTTGAATTCCTTGTTGCTGAAATGTGCTATACAAATAAACTTGCCTTTCCTTGCCTTAATTGCCTTCCTTGAAAAATTGTGCTGACCACTATGAAAGGTGAAATGTTGCACTTTGCCAAGTGAGAAGGTAATGCTCTGTTTTGCTTTGATTATTATAATTTGATATTTAGTTCAGTTTAGTTCAGTTAAGCAATTCTTGTGGTGAAGGTCAAGACACTAAGACTCTTAGTATTAGAATACGACCCACAATGACCCAAAGGGCATTTTCCAAGCTTCATATATCCAGAGATGTTCTCCTCATTATAAGTCTTTGTTATTAAGTACCGTTAATCACGATAAGAAGCTCATGTGGAAAAGACAAGTGCCTGCTTGTAGCTGTTGTTGTCGCTGAGGCAACGTTGAGACAACATTGCAATTGTGACCTCAAGCCAACATATGCTGACAGGAGACAGTTTACCACCACAGGAGTCAACAAAGTGATGACTCAATGCTTCCAGGCTGATCTGATTGGCTGAGGGCAGGGCGCCAGTCTACCTGCCCCTCCCTGTCCTCTCGCCACAGTAGCCCACTCAAGAAAGTGTTTATTTAACCATTAAGGTGTGCTCATTTACTACATCAAACCCCTCTTCAAGGTCAGCTGAAGACTCCTATATAACATAAAGGCACACAATTAAAAAGGGCCACAAACACCTTTAATGCCATACCTGAAATGAATATTATTGGACAACATGTGTTATTTTAATACTTCCAGAAAAGGAATACCCTACAGTGGAACTAGTTTGTTAGTTTGTGCCATAATCCTCAGAGAGAGTACATGGAATCTAAGTGCATTGTATACTTCATTATAGTTTATCAAAGAACATAGTGTTTATTTCATCAGGGAAATTAATGAAATCTATCAAGAGGGATAAGCCAGATATGGATAAAGACATAAGACTGCAGTCACTGGTCACTCACCTTGAGGTCTGTAGGTTCCTTGAACTGACCAGGTCAAAAGAAAAACCCCACATAGAGATATCCAACTGTTCGTCATTGTCACTGACAATCTCAGTCGGTAGCTCAGTATTAAACCAATATTCAATCAATATTCACAGAAAAGTCAGTGCATCTATCCAGCTACACCTGATGCTTCTGTCCAACATCTCCAGGTGTGCTCTTTTTAACACCTCCCCTGTGGCATGCTGGGACATGCGGTCCTCACTGTCTCCCAGCTGGAGGTTTACTCACATGTGATTCAGAGCCCTCACACTCACCCTCCTCTGGCTCACAGGAAATACCCAACTCTGCATCACGACTGGGTATTGTCAAGACCTGAATGAAAAGGGGGCGTTGTCACCATGGCAATAGCAAAAGACACTATGGAGTTTTACAACTTTACATAAGCTTAACATTTGAAGTTGAGGAAAAAATATTATGTAGTAATGATCTACTTCTGTTAATACTTTAATTGAACTTTCAAGTCCTAAAGTAATATTTTACTTAGAGGACAAATATGTGAGTAGCAAAATTCAAATACAAAGGCGAAAAAACATCACCTGATGTGGTTGAATGATTCCATTTAAAATGAAGAATTTGATTATATTTTGCAAGAGAAGAGGCAAGAACGTCCTGAGCAGGATCAAACAAGCAGCTTTATATATTGATATAATAGCAGTGTTACACATCTTCAGCAAATGTGCATTCATTTTACTACATGCATACTAATTTTCATCAAACTTAGCATTCTAAATGTAGGCTAATGGCTTTGTTCAACCAAAAAGGCAATACTAAACCAGCTTCATTTACAATTGTGTTTGTATGTATGCAAAGCAGTCACAATGTTCTTCTTCAGGAAGCTTTTACTGTCTAATGTTACAACTTCAAATTAAAACACACAGAGTCAACATATTAACATCCTCTCCTAAAAAGCTAAACAAATCCTATGGAAATCAGAACTTGTCCAAGCAACAGGAGCTTGGACGGAACATTCCTTGCTCTAACTGATTTTTTTCCATCTCCTCCATCTTCCATGTCCAGTGATTCACTCCCGTCATGTTTGAACACATGGGAGGGTCTTGCTTGACTGCAGGTGGGGAACACCTTCTAAAACCTCCAAGGCTAACATTATAAACGGACGTAAAACAAGCCTTGAAAACAAGAATTGAGCATCCTTTTTATGTAAGCATCTCTGGAATGCAGCTTAACTGCTTAATTATTCGCCACTTACTAAAGGCATTTTTGGCCTCTTGAACAGTCCTAATAGCAGACGTATTTCCTGACTATCACCAGACTGCTGCCACGCCCTTCACATCAGACGTATCCCTCCGCAATGAGCAGCATTCCTGATAGGATAAGAACGCTGTGCCTCAGGGGAAGTATTCTGTTCTGTTTGCTAACGGCACCACACCCCTGTAGTGTCATGCTCTGACATGGCGGTGAGACTGGGGTGGGGCCGCTGCCTAACTCAGCACTAGTCTCACACACACACACACACACACACACGCACTAGTCTCACACGCACACACACACGCACACGCACGAACAAACACACACACACGCACCCACGCACACACACACACACACACCCATCCTGAGCTGCACCCTGCCCGTCATGGGTGCGTTGATCTGAACACCACGCCCTGTACGCATACACAGTTGTATGTGGTGATTTGTTGGAGGCTTTCACAAGTACAGAAGTGGGGGTGCCGTTCCTCCTGAAGACAGATGAGCCAAAACAAAGACCAAACACACACAAGGCATTTCTGGTCTGACACACAAGAAAATGTCCATTTTTATGTGTGGTCCCAGTTTTGGCTCCCCAAGTCTTGGAAACAAGACTTGTATTCAAGATCTTTTTTGGGATAATGAAAGGATCTGAAAATAAGTCTTCCATCTCATTTATGGTAATGATCATGGAAATATGGGGCATCAATCGGTATTCATCAACTTTTTACATGCCGAATACTCTTCTCAATAGCTTTGCCCCATTTTCAGTCAAGTTCAATGTTATAGTAAAGTTATTTCTTTATGAAAGCACAAAATACTGTCAATCTACTGAAAATACTGTAAGTCTAATGAAAATCATACACTGTAGTCATCGAGGACGACTTTTTAAAAGTGAACTTTGTCACATCAGTAAAATGCTATTAACTGTCAAGCTACAACATGAGTAGAGCAGGGAAGAAGCCTAACATTCATCTATCAACTGTACAGTACCGACATCGCCATTTCATACAATCACACATCGACTGAATACTTCCTGTAATAATTTTTTATTATTCAAATGGGTAACAAAGCAGGGATGTGTCAGGTCTTCACAGGTGAATCAGTGAAAAGGCACCTAGGTATTATTTTGGAGGGAAAAAAAAGAAGGACCAGGACAGAGAAACACCATCCATGACCAAAGGAACCACAAAAAGATGGCGCAACACATACACATCATCTAGGGACATAAGAATACAAATATTCAATACAATATAAATTAGAAATACTGTTTTATACATCAAGCTGTTGTATGCGCTGCACATCCTTCCACAGCAGTGTGGCGGACATGGATGAAGGGTCAGATGGGAAACAGATGGTCGTTGGTTTTAGTCCCTGCCACATTAATAAAAACCTGGAACAAACTTAAAATACAGTTTGGAGAAACTACAACTAGAATAGATTGACATTATCGTTAGAATTCAAAAAATGGATTGAGTGATCAGGATAGGAGCATTGCTGAATTAGAGGAGTGGTTTCCAGGTATAACCTATAGTATTTATGAATGGACCAGCTGAGGTTCACGACCCGTCGGACAAAATCCCTGCTTCTCTACTGAAATGTAAAGACACCATCATGTACGTGCGAGGACAACGTGTATGAAGTGTGTAATAGACGTGGCGGTCCTGGGTTAGGACTAGGTGATGTGAATATTACAACCACATATTAAGGCACAAAACACTAATTAAAAATGGTTAACTAGCAACTTGTGATCAAGCTTATTTTCTTGGAGTCAAGCGTATAAATTCAGTAATATGAACGTTATGCGTATTGGAGACGACTTGTAAAAGGCCGTCCTTACAATCGAGGTGCGTCCTGATTGTGTCAGTCGAGGGTGGAAGGTTCTAGTTACAAAGGTATCTGTCAATTAACGTGTGACCACCCACTGAGAATCAAACACAAAATGAAAGAATGGCAGAGCTATGAGGCGACAACACAGCCGTGTATACAAGCAAGCATATTATACCACAGAAGTTATCATATAGATTTATATATTACGTGGAGGTTTCAGTTGATTTTCTTTGTGATAGAACCTATACGAGGTGGCTGTTGGGTCTTGGGTTTAAAAACCAGCCAGTCCTGAATCATTTAAGCATATATTTACACAAATAACAATTCCTCACTCTATATCATAATAAAAAACATTCACACAAAAATATAACATTTGAAATAATTATTAGCACCAGTGTATCAGATAAAGTCTTGCTACGCAAATGTACAAAGTTGCATAGTGTTGAAATTTTGCCTTGTTAATGTGAGATTTGCAGTACACCTGTAATAAGCAGCAGTTTCGGGATGACAAAACATGGTTTGTAGTGTTATAACATAAGTAGGCCTACATGTGATGACTGAACCATGATGTTCCACTGGGGCCGGTAGAGATGTCCAGTTGTGAATATGTGGAACAAGAACCTGTAGTGTTGAATACTGTGAATGCATGTATGACAGGAATACTGCCTCCTTTGTTAATGCGCGACATGTAGCTTTGGGAGAGAGTTGAGGCAAATCAAACATAGAAAACGTAGAAGATTCCTTCACTGCGTGTTTTTTGAAAAGAAATGGTTGGCATCACCAAGGATGGCACTTACAGTGTGTATTGGAAGTTGCGCAATACCTAGCAAAAAATAAAATTAAAATAAAAAAATCTCACAGACAAACCAATCCTGCCACGCCCTTAGGTCTAGAACGATGGCTAGATAACTTGTTAGATATCATATCAAGTAAAAAAAAAAAAAAGAAAAAAAAAAAAAGAAAAAAAAGTATGATGCACATGGAGCCCTCCCTAAAGGTTGAGCGTCTGTCGTTCTGTTGTGGTGGTTTGGGATGAAGCAAGAAAGTGAGAAAACTTCCTCTACGGCAAAGTGTAGGAACAGTCTGGAGGTGGTGCAGTCATGTGGGTTTGTCGTTATGTGGGAGGCGCGTCGCCTCTCCTAACCTGCTGCCCCCTAAGGAGACTGGACACACGGCCTGAGTGAACCGCCCGTAGTGTTTCACATTACTGCATTAACTGCATGTCAAAAGCTGCTTCTCTTCTCTTTCGTTAAAAACCATCAACTTGGCTTGAAATTGGCTTCTCTCTTGCA